>NC_139723.1:22593801-23001676 GCF_964211835.1 Anser anser | reverse complement strand
AAGTCGACCACAAAAAAACAGAAATAACATCAAATGTGTCTATGCTGCAGACACATCAGCAATCACTGTGCTCCAAAAGGCAGCTCATTCTGTCTAGCCAAGGTTCTCAAAGAACATATGTGTGACCTACAGACAAGGCTCTCGGGTCAGCAGCATGTCCAAGGGACAGGCAGCTGCAACTAAAAGCCACAAAACTGAGGACAATACCTAAAATCTACCCAAAATCCTAAAACAGAAAATGACCAAGGCTGTGGGAGCAATACTGTGGACTGGCATATGTCCAAAAAAGTGGAGCCCAAGAAAACCATTATACTTTCACCATCCAAACTTGTGATCTCAAGCAATTAAATTAAGTACCTTTGACAAGACCTATTTTCTTTTAGGCCATATTGACTGTCATTAATTATACTGCAATCTTTTAACCATTCCATTTTTTTTTTGGCCACAAATCAATGAAAGATTGACCTAAAATTACTCACTTACCTTTCTAAAAATAATTTCATGACTTTTGCGCTGCCTTAGCCTCTTGGAATGCACCCAGTGATAAATTTACAAGAAGTTGTAGAGGTGGCCCAGAGATGTCTACTGTAAGCAAGCCTTTTTCAGTCATCTTTGTACCATTGTTGGAGTTTAAAGGATAGAAGAGGCCAGAGAAAACTGGGCCTCCAACTTACACATTTCTTTACCTGGGTGTGTTTGACAGCTCCAGATCAATGGCTGCAGGTGGCTGGAGCCATTAATCTCATTAATCCCTAATGCTCTCAGATGGCCCTCTTGGCCATTATCTCCTCAAAATCTTAATGCATATTAGGGTGCAGTCAGTCCTAACCTGAGAAATTTTTCCTCAGGCTTGTCACTTGTCCGTATGAAGAAGGCCCTGGGTGTTGGGAAATCAGTGTAAATCAGTATATCCAGGGAAGAGAAGAAGATCCGCCCTACAAAATGTGCTGCAGATTAGGGGGAATATGAGACCATTAAGTAAAACAAGCATGTCACCCTCCTTTTTGTCACAACTCTGGATTATAAACTGCTTGAACTGTGCTCCTCTGCTGAACATGAATCTTAGCATTTTACAGCTTTGTCAGACCATTTATTCTTTGATTTACCCCTCTCCATACATCGTCCCTCTGACTGAAGTAGTTCTGCATTTCTGGCTTCTTATAAATTGATTTTTCTTTCAGGACCCTGGGTTTTATCTCCTCTTCATTCTGAACATCATCTCGTTGCTTTCAGAAGAGCCTTTTTCATTATAAATAACATAACAATCGTACCCCTCACAACCCTTCTTTCTCCAGAGATGAACATGATAGTGATGGTGATGATGATGATAACTATAATAACAAAAATCTATTGTATTATAAAAGAGTAATAGGGAGGAGGGAATAAGCTGTAATAGTAGTTAGTCTCTATAAAATAATTAATCCTTATAGCAAAATGCTTGGCAGACTGGTAGAAGACTTGAAAATCCCAATCATAAGAATTAAAGTGACTGAAAGTAAGTGGTATAAGTATTTTCAGGTGAGCGTAGCTGGTGAGTTTCTTTATGCAGTGATTCTTCGTGTAACAGCCTTACCTCTAACTTTCAGAACAATCCAGCAAACTAAACGTTACTGACATCTACAGAGGGATTTTCGTGAGTCATGCTTGCTTTGCTATCCGACATGAAAGCAAAAATGCACAGAGTCATGTAGCATTTCCAGTGAAGATATGCCAAGCAGTAGATGAATCCCAACACTGAGATGGTCCTTGTGCCTACTGCACCCTGTAAGGCTAGACGGAGAACAGTGAGGAGCATCGCAGGCACACTGAAGTCAGAGGTAAAGCTTTTTGCAAGGCCTGTAAGAACCAGATTTCATGTTTATTTTGCCAGTATTTGATAGCTGCAAATAAAATGCATTTTTTCTTTGTAAATCATTGACCATACAGCAAGGCTTGCTGTCTCTTCAGCACCTTCTCCCCCATGTGCCAGCATCTTAGCCAGTGGAAGCCATTGCAAGAAACATCTGGTTTAATGGGTTTATCATTGTTTTGTTATCAATCGTTATTTAAAGACAAGAACTGTATTGAGAATTCTGCACTAAACATATACTTAAATGTCATGTCACATGTACCCTTTCAGACTGGGAACTGTCTCACTTGAAGTAACCTGTAAAGTGCTTTTAGCTTGTTCCTTTTAGCTTGTCTACTAGGCCACAACATCCTTCATCCAGGCTGGATATCTGAAAGCAAAAGAAGTGTGAAGGTAGCCAGGTGTGCAGCAGGGCTGGGTATTGGAAGCACGTATGTTTTTATCTGACTTGAAAAAGATCTGTTTTCACTTTCCATCCAGCTATAAGAGTAAACCTAACAATATAAGGAGAACTGAAAGCTAAGAGTAGTGATGGTTTCTGTCTGTTTGCTGTGATCCTGGCTGGAGGAAGCTTTCTCCTAGCTTTATGAATATTCATTCTTATGTCTCCAAACAGCAATAGAATGTATATTTCATTCTATTTTCACAAAGACAACCAAAAGAATAAATTTCACATATCCAGGCTGTGCAAGGAAGCAAACTAAGGAGCAAAATGGTCCAAGTTGGTCAGGTTGGGTATTCAGATACACATCTTTATTGCAAGTTGTCTTTTCCACTTGAACTGTGGTAAGATGATCCAAGGGAAATGACATGTGCTAATAATGGATTGAGTGCCTGAATTAGGGAATATGAGACATCAGCATAGTTTCACTTTACTTTAGGCAGAACTGGGTAAGAACAGAATTTTTTTTTTCTTATTTTTTTTTTCTGTACTTAAAAAGGAGTCTGAGAGTACTGCCAAATATAGAGAGAACATCAGCATCTGAACTGGGGATCTGTCATACAACAGGCACACAGTCATTAACGAAAGAGGGTCACGTTCACTGTTGATGTAAGTGGACACAGCATTTTGTATCTTAGTGAATCCTCATTTAATCAGCAGAGTAAAGTGATATTCTCAGCGTCAAGGACAAATACTCAGCTCACAAAATCACCATTACCTCCAGCACCCTTGTGTGTTAATTTTCAGAGTGTAATCAAAGTTAAGAAATCAGACATCTCTCTTCAGAAAAGAAAGATGTCGCAAGTCAGTGTGCCAAAAGGGGTCTGCCTCTTCTAATAGGAACTTTGACCCAAATCCTTGGGTCATTAAAAAAAAAATAACAGGCAAGTTGGCCACTCCATCACCAGCTGGATTTGTGTTGGCTATTATGACTGGAGGAACCAAATCCAAAGCTCAATAAACATATTCTGAACTTCACAGAAAGCCATCTAAGCCTTAAGGCTGAGGGAGACATCAGTGTAGCTGCACGTAACACCCAAATACAATGCATTATAACATAAGGTAGATACTGACAACAAAGAAGGAAGAGTTTCCATCACCTTCATTGCCCAGGGAAACCTTCTGTGAAATGATATAACAGAATACTCCAAGGTGGGGAAGCTGAAGCACAAGCATGAACATGAATGCACATTTTCTGTCATTCCTCATGCATGGTAAGAAACAACTTTAGCTTCCAAAACATTTTTTTTTTATATATAAAAAGGAAAAATCATTAGAGGAGACTAAGTCCTTAAAGGGCATTTTAGCAAAACAGTTACTACTATCATGTATATCTTGCTCCATCCCCAAAATACTCACCTTGCTAAAAAGGCCCTAACACAGACCTTGCTGCATTCTCAGCAAGGCACTATTTGGTTGATAAGTAGTGATTGAGGAGCACTGCAACAACCTTTTTCTGAGCACAGGTAGACAGCTGCTTGGTACACACAGGTATTTGACCACAGGGCTACAGTCAAGCATTTGTTTGATCTGAAATAGAGTCTGTTATATTTCGTATGTGAATATACTCAAGAGATAGAGTCATGGAATCACAGAATGGCTCAGGTTGGAAGGGACCTTCAAGCTGATCTAGTTCTAATGCCCCTGCCATGGGCAGGGACACCTCCCACCAGACCAGGTTGCCCAAAGCCCCATCCAGCCTGGCCTTGAACACCTCCAGGGATGGGGCATCCACAGCTTCTCTGGGCAACCTGTGCCAGTGCCTCACCACCCTCTGAGTGAAGAATTTCCTCCTAACCTCTAATCTAAATCTCCCCTCTTTCAGTTTAAAACTATTCCCCCTTGTCCTGTCATTATCTGAACGAGCAAAGAGTTGCTCTCCATCTTTTTTATAAGGCCACTTTAAGTATTGAAATGTTGCAATAAGATCATCCCAGAGCCTTCTGCCTTCTCTTCTTTAGGCTGAACATCCCCAGCTCTCTCAACATTTCTTCATAGGAGAGGTGATGCTTGATCATCCTTGTGGCCCTCCTCTGCACCTGCTCTAACAGCTCCACACTCTTCTTGTGCTGGGGCCCCAGATCTGGACGCAGCACTCCAGGTAGGGCCTCACAAGGGCAGAGCAGAGAGGGACGATCACCTCCCTCCACCTCCTGCCCACCCCTCTGTTGGTGCAGCCCAGGACACAGCTGGCCTTCTGGGCTGCAAGCACACACTGCTGGATGGTGTTGAGCTTTTCGTCCACCAGACGAAATCTATTTCCAGATAGATTGGAAACAAGCAGTATATATGTCCTTCAGAAAAGGAACTTCATTAAATCTTCCTCTGAGGAAGTAATATAGCATGGGGTGAAGAGACTGAGCTTGGGATGTTTCACTGCAATTCAAAACAAAGAGCAAATTGTCCTTACACAAAATTAAAACAAACAAACAAACAAAAATTTTGTTCTTCATAACAGTTACCTTCACAAAGCAGTAACTATGATGACATCAAGTCCTGAAGCACAGAAATAAAGTAATGTTTATGAAGTCTCCTTTTCCCAATGTCTGAAATTAGAGAGAACTTTCTCATGTCAACTGAATGACAACAAAAAAACACAATTGTTAAAGGAAGTATTTTATAAACTAAGGGCCATTATTAGGGTATCTTTATAAACATCCAGGAAGAAACAGATCTTAGAGAATGCTTTCGCTAAATGATGCTGTAAGTAAATCAGAAGCAATGAACAGGATTTGCTGGATTAAATTCTGCAGTCTGAATTAGTCTATGTTCCAGGGTTAGATAATCGGAGTGATTTCTTCGGGAAAAGAAACAGCTTCTGTTATGGATTCATTTATTATTTTAAGAGGATGAAAATACAGTTTAATAAATTTTATTAAGTACTGCTGGGAAACACAGATAGAAGTATAATCTGTTTAATTTTTCATGCGAGTTTTTATTAACAATGGTATGTAACTGTGATACATGTTTTTTCTAAGCTGATCTCTTTTACTAGTGGTATTTGAAACAGCACTGATTGAAATTTGTGTAGCCAACCACTGAAATTGAGTAGGTCTAGGGTAAGTAAATGAAATATATGAGTAATATTAGAACATGTTTGCTTTTAAAACTTCTTTCTTTTTCTTATTTTCTGGAAAACATACTTATACCAGCAAATCCTGAAGGAAAACAAAATAAAATTATTTTATTATTTTAAGACAACAAGAAGAGCATAAAGACATATGAAATTGCTTTTTGATCTTCATTTACCATATGTGATTAAATTAAACTATAAATTTTGGCATTGCAGACAAGTAGACATATTCTCCTGAACAGAACCTGTACTTCAAGTCTCTGTCATCTTCTTTACATAATATCTGATAATATGCACAAAATCAGAAGAAATGGGTTAACTGGAAAACAAAGAATAAGTTGTTGGGATGGTCAGGGAAGGATCATGACTGTTGAGTAAATATCTCAAATATCCATACACAATATTAATAGATAATAATCATTACCCACATGTGAAAATACAATGGAATTGTACAATATATTGTGTCCTTTCAATAAATATATATATATTTTTTTTTTTCTTTTTCTGTTCTTGTAAAAGCTGCAATGCTCTTGAAAAACAATATAGCATTAACAAATGAATGAGTTTTTTCTTTTGACCATCTCTCTGTCTGATAATCTGGTAACTTATTACTGAGGGGACAGTCAAGCACTGGAGTGTGCTCCCCAGAGAGGTGGTCACAGCACCAGGCCTGCTGGAGTTGAAGAGGGTTTTGGACAGCACTCTCAGACGTATGATTTGATTTTGGGGTGTTCCTGTGTAGAGCCAAGCGTCGGACTCGATGGTCGTCATGGGTCCCTTCCAACTCGAGGTATTCTATGTTTCTGTGATTTACATACAGTCATCTCTGCAGTTGTGTAAGCAAAGATGGGACTTGGCAAAGGTTTTGTTGTTTCCTGCTGTTACCTGGGTATAAGGTCCCACTCATGATTCAGGCTTGTGGGAGTTTGTAGGGTTTGTGTGCTACCTCGCAATCCAGTCAGGATTACTTTAACTGTAGGCACCAACATGAAAAAACTTCTCTGTAGAGAAAATCCTCTGCTGCACCCTGATTCAGAAGCAGGCATAGGCCATAAAAACCTATCCGCTATCTGATGAGCAAGCATCAGCAGATCAAGAGTAAGCCACCTAATGATAAAACTCCCTGCCAGAAGAGACTTTTAAAACATATCTGTAAAAACAACTCGGGAAGTAAAATCAATTGCCATTCTATTATGCAATATATAAATACATATTTTTTTAATAAAACGCTGGGCACTCATCCTGCTGGAGGAGACTGCTCTGGAGTTCAGTACTGATCACTAGTGCTCAGGCTCCCAATAAGCTGCTTAGCATGGCTATCAGAAAATTGCTTATCTTGTTAAATTACAGCGTAATCATGGGCAGAATCCCACAAACTTGGCAAAATTTCTTATAGCTGATGCCAACCAGAAGATACTGAGGTTGAAATAAATCATGCAAGAGAAAAGAAATGAGAAATAATATATCACTGTACGCCTCTATTGGTATTTGGATAGCTATAAAGTATCTAGCACATAATCATGCATTACATTTACTTAATGTAGCTTCATTGCCAAAAAGGTTACCCTTTTCCCACTGCACGTTGCTCATTCTCATCCACGCAGGATCAGCCATCTTCCTCTTAAAGAAATGGTCTGGAGGTGGGAGGAAGGGTCAGCTGTTGGTGGCAGAGTGGCCAGAAACATCTCACACCAGCTCTGGGGCTGAAAAATTGCAGTATGGGACTACGTTGTTATTCTTTACAGCAAATGTGACTTAGCAGCCTTGACCTGAAACAGATCTCTTTTTCACTTAATCATGTCACAGTGCTGACAGCAGAGTCCTTAAATAAGACACAGATGCTCCAGAGAAATGAGCGTGCATGTGTCAGAAAGGAAGAGATGACTGCAACAATTTCTGAGCTAATTGTAGGGTAGACTTGTGATGCTCCTAATTGGGGCTAAGGAAATAAGCTACAGAAAAAGCAGGAAGACAGGAAAAGCAGGTAAAACACAGAGAGCAGGGAAAATACAGAGTCAGCATGTTGGATAACAGGGAAATGTGAATCATGCAGGATCAAGGGACACTGCAAAAGGAGGACCTGTCAAAAACAGTCCTTTCCTTTCCTCCAGCCCTTCTCAAGCATGCAGTTTATACAACCAGGAGTATCAAACCCCAGATGCTGAGAGTCTGGCTTGGTAATGCCAGGTGAAATAACAGTTCTCTTGTCGACTGCTTCAAGGACATCATTTTTTTAACTTTCATCTGTTCAACTAGAAGGTTTCTGGTCTGCCTCCAGAAAAGCAGTTTCTTTCTTAAATGCATTTTTTTTCCTGCTTATGAAAAAAAATATATATATACATTTATCTTCTGAAATTTAGGTACAGGAAGTCATCAGGAGTATGGGCAAAAAGACATCGATAATTCAGAATGGATCCACAAGCTTTCATATACGAAATGTGAAGCAGTTTTCTGCTCTCCCCAGCCCTGGATTCAGTTTGGGGGCTGTCCTTCCATAAAAATAGGAGCTTCTTGAGAGGGTCTAGGGATGGGGTCAGGGGGAGCAATTGACGTGATAGAAAACATGGCTTTTGGAGACAAATTAAAGAAATTGGGGAGGGAGGGTTGTACTTTAAAAAAGAGGAGACAAAGGAGGAAGGGATATAATAAGCTCAGGGGAATTCTGCATAGAAAAAAAAGGAATTTTGCTCTTCATGCCCACCATATATACAACCTAATCAAGCAAGCCATGCTGTCCCAGGAAAGGGGGATGCTCCAGGACTGCCCAGGGACCCACTGGTAACTCCCAGTCTGGGTAGGGCTAAGGACAGTTAACTAACTCCTTGTCTGGACATAGCCATCAATGGTGCCTCTTCACAGCATGGCTGTCACCCTTCTGGGTAAATGTAAATTATTGCAGAGTTTGGGTCACTATTGTGAAGCAATCATTTACTGAGCTGATCATGGAAAAAATAAAAATAAAAATGTATCTTCTATGTGTTGAGAAAAAGAAAATAAAAAAAAAAAATCACAGATATTCTTGATGGTATGCTTGTTGGATGGCAAAGCCCTGCAGGTCTGCTTTCCAAACCTGAGCAGTTGTGTTGCTTAAATAGGAGATTCAATGACACTCAGATGCCCAAGGAATTGCTTTAGCTGGCCACGGACGCCATCTAGGCAACAAATCTAAAAGTTGTCCTCTCAGCTGCAGAGCCTGCAATGCAAATGAGTGCTGTGTCCCCTTTCCACCCGTTTTTCCCTTAGAGGGCTAAAAAATGTCGGTGTGGCCCTCTCCAGACCCATTTGTTGTCGGTGTGCATGTCCCGGGGAAGCAGCTGGCACCCTGGGCAGGACGCTGCCACCCTGCCAGGAGGGGTGCAGAAGGGAAGGAAGCTGGTACCAGTTCAACTCCCTGCTCTTAAGTGAAAAGAACGGTGTTTCAAAAGCACTGCTTGTAACCCAGCACTCTTACAGCACAGGGGCAAGGTGTGGGTGCTTTTTGGTCAGCTCATATACCCACACAGGCACCCGCTGACCTGCTGGGGGAGGCAGGAAAAAATCTATTTTATTATCAACAGGCTTGCTCCTCAGCAAAGCCAAATGAACACACGATTTTCCTCCATTACAGTGTCTTTGCTGTGTATGTCCCATGTGCTTGCGTGATGGTCAGCCTTTGAAATCTCTCCTAGCCAAATGCGCCAGCGTCCAGTAGCATTTTTTAACCCCTGTAAGGATGTTATAGCTGGTGTACACATCCTGCCTGGTACTTAACATATAGCCAGTGTATGCATCCCGCAGGTGGTTCCCGTGCTCAGAACCGAGTATCTCAGCGCCACCACAACAAAACCAGACGGGTGCAGGATCTGAGACCCCACACCTCCCAGCACACGGGTGAAGCCCACCCAACCCACTCACCGACACCTCTCGCAGACCTTCCCACACCCGCAAGCAAACTGTGGACAGCTTCTCGGCCGTCAAAGGGGTGACTTTGCCCCTGCTGTGCTCTGCTGGCCGCCTGCGGCCCCCAGTCCCTCCCAGTCCTTCCCAGTCCCCCCCAGTTCCTCCCGGTCCCCCCGGTGCTCCCGGCGGTGACAGAGCAGTGCGGTGCGGTGCAGAGCTGCCACCTCCTGACTGCGGAGCGCGGCGGGGTCGGGCCGGGAAAGCCACATTTCGAACAGCAGCCTCTGGATGTGGTGGAATTTCAGTGGGGGCACTCACCACCGAAAGCCATTTTCGGCCACATCTATAAGTGCGGGCTCCTATGTAGGCTCCTTTCAAAGTCGTTGGAGGGTCACGTCCGTTAAAAAAATCACCCACCTCAGATGACCAGCAACACCAAAGTTAAAGCACACCTTACACTTTGAAGAATCAGAGTTTTTAAATGATTAGCACTGTGGGCATTTGAGACCAGATACCCTTTGGAACAAACTATTCAGGCTATTTCTAGCTTTCAATCTGCTAAGTATATTTGTTCATTTTTTTCCACTGACATTTAGAAATATGTTGCCATTATAGCAGCTAATTTATATTTGCTTTCATTGAAATATCCTATTATTGGGACTGCAAGGGGGTTTCCTCTATCCATACATCACAAATTTATACACCAGCTTTAACATCTGCAGCAATTCAGTATGTGACTTTGAACAGTGCAGTGTATTGTGCATAGCTACAGACTTTATATTTAAACACACATCCCATTTTCAACTTTTTTTTTTTTTGGGGGGGGGGAGGGGGAGGCTCTGGGGTGACCTCATTGCAGCTTTTCAGTACTTAAAGAGGGCTTATAAAAAAGATGGAGAGTGACTCTTTGCTTTTTCAGATAATGACAGGATAAGGGGGAATGATTTTAAACTAAAAGAGGGGAGATTTAGATTAGACATTGAGGAAATTCTTCACTCAGAAGGGGGTGAGGCACTGGCACAGGCTGCCCAGAGAAGCTGTGGATGCCCCATCCCTGAAGGTGTCCAAGGCCAGGCTGCATGGGGCTTTGGACAACCTGGTCTGGTGGGAGGTGTCCCTGCCCATGGCAGGGGGTTGGAACTGGGTGGTCTTGAAGGTCACTTCCAATCTAGCCATTCTACGAATTATTCTGTGATTTTTTTCCCAGTTCCCTTGTACCTGGTACCCCAAGTAGAAATTCATGTTCCTTAGTGGTTTACATGACGTAATTGTTTTGTTTTGTTTTCTTTATGGCACTATGCTCTATAATCAGACTTAACAGAAGGAAGACAAGTCTAAACCACTGTTGCTTGTCAGAATAAATGGACAGCCTTCTTGATCTCCAGTTGGCAGAGAAGCAGTACCCACTGCAATGCTCCCTGAGCTACTGGCCAGCTGCCCCAGGGCTGGGATGCAGGCAGGGCCCTGATGGCACGCAAGGAGCCCTGTCTTGCCCCTGCCCTTGTTCTGGGAGAGGTCCCACCGTAGCCTCACCTAATTTTTAATTTTTCCCTAATGATTTGCCCCAGGCTTCTGCCTCATGGATGCCCTGGGAGGGCAGCCAGTCTCATCCCCTCAGACCATGTGTGTCCAGCGTGCCCATTCAGCTATTCCATGCACCACCACCACCATTGTCAGCAAAGCACTTAGCACTGCCCTCTGCTCACCTTCAGACTGGTAGCAAAAACCAAACCAGGCCATGGACTGCAACTTCTGTGTGCACCATGTGATGGGCAGACACTGCCCAGTGGCCCAGAAAATGGGCTCCGGTGCATCAGGTGTATGTGCTTCACGCAGAACTTGCTGCTTGCTTCTCTTAAAGATAGATAAAAAGAAAGACACTGACTAATACAGCTTTCCAGTATTTACTGAAAATACTACAGCTTTGAAGAATAAGAGACTGAACTCTTTACTTCACTACAAATTCTGTTTAGGAAGAGTTCTTACTGCTTTGTACACACAGGTGTTGTAATGGCCAGCTGCACGGTTTAATGACAGCAACTTAATGGGAGTGAGTTCATGATTTATCTCCAGGTCTGACAATTATATTAAATATTTTATTAATTTTATTAACTGAATATGTTAAATAACTATATTACTAAGACATGGAGACAAGCATAGCTGCTTCTTCCTGCTATCCCAGCTGCAAGCCTGCCAATTTTCAAATTAGGGCCTGCGCACTGGAAGTCTGAAGACTGCACAGTGTCACAAAAACCTGGCTTTTCAGCTGAAGAAATACTTATTTCAAATTGAATCTGAGCATTTAGGTAAAAGCAGAGGCCACTATGCTACTTGCCCAAAGCAGGAGGTCGAAAGTCTGCCACAAGCTTGAAACCCACCTGAAGTCACTGTGTGTCAAGAGGATTATGCAATGAGAAGCAAAACATACCTGAGAGTGATGAGGGGCACAGCAGAGAGTTTTGGAAAACAGGAGTCTAAGACTTTATTTGCAAGAATCTAGTGTGGTTTTTATTAATATGGCACAGATCATGGCTGTTGTTAAGTAAAGGTCTTTGTAATTCAGCGATATCCATGTGGTCCAACATTCGTATCCCTCCAGCAGAAAGTTAATCTGGCATTGAAAGGAAAGTATTTTCCTTGGCTTCTTTCAAGGGTCTTTTCCAGGACTGATGAAACTCTGTGATGAGGACTTGAACTAGTGCAAGCAAGATGCATTTAAAGTACATTCTCAAACCTGGTTTTCTTCCATTTGCTCGTCTTTGTCTTTGTCAGCTGTGTTGTATGGAACATGTTTTGCAAAAGCAAATGACCAGTGGCTGTTCTGTCAGTGGAGTACACTTTCTTAAGTATAGGGAAACTGAGCTTTGCTGGAGGGGATTAGCTATATTCCAAGTTAGAAAGATGATGTGAAATTTTCTGATTCAGGCCCAAAACACTTTTTCTTCCTCTTCTCTTTTTTTTTTTTTTTTTTATCCTGCAATGAGTTTTATTAATTTGATGTGCAAAACTTAACACAAAGCAAAGAGAACCTGAAGTCTGTTAATATTAATTTTGTCAAATGACAGCTATCCAAGGATCAAATCAAATCTTGTAAATGAAGGTGTAGAACAGGGTTTTCCTTCCTCTTTGACAGGTAGTTTGATATCTTGTAATGTTGTGGCCTTATCACTTTGATAAGATAGGAAAGCCAGTTGCTAAACTAAACAACCTAACATGAATTATCTGCAAATATTTCTGCCCATATTTATGTCAACTATACAGTATTTTGTGTGCATTTAGACCAAACCTACTATAAGAAGGAGAAGGGCAGAGAAATAAATGTTCTGGTCAGTAACTCAATTTTGGAAGAGGGAAGTAAAAATTGGCAGGCTCCTTTATGACAAGATTATAACGCTCACTAAAATTTCTGTAAAATTTATGGTAATATCCTTTTTTATCTTCCAGTTTCTTGAGAGCTGCTCTCCTCTGATTTCAGCAAGCCTTGGAACAAAGCCCACCTTGTGACTTCAACCCATGTGGCTTGAACATGACTTGGCTTATTCACACATGATGTAAACCTGTATGAATGAAACCTAAGCATACTTTGTAAACTGGATAGATCCAGATCATAACAATAACTATGCAGGGTTCAAGAGCATGGTTAAAATCCCATCTGCATTGAAAATGATAAATAATTATACCTGGATGAGACATCTACTTTTTTAGTGATAGTTCAGGAAGATGCAACCTAAAGGGTATTGCAGTCGCCCCTTAGTCTTTTGTCTTTTGTCTTTTCTTTTTTTTTTTTTTAGTATATTTTAATATTGCTTTGAAAATAGAGAAGGTTGGGGGGTGGGGTAGTTCTTTTGGTTTGTTTGATTAATTGATTAATTATTTGTTTGTTTTGCAATAAGACTTGCTTGTGTTGTCACCAGGAATGACAGGCACAGGGAAAACACATTTTGTGCCATTTTAAAAAAGAGAGAAGTAAATATAAGAAAATCAGTATCTTGCTTAAAGCATAAAAATAACAAATGTCAACAAGTGACTAAGAAGTGATTTTTTGTTACTGATTAAGGATATTTTTATTAAATCAGAGTTCATCTTAATGACAATTTATGAATTTACAGGAGATTTCTCAATAATCTGGGTAGAAGTTGGCAAAACCAAACCTAAACTTGTCATTGCAAACACATTCCAAATGTGAGCAGTACTGACCTCAGCCGTGAAACATGGTATAATCACCGAATCTGAGTAGCACTGGGTAAGTGTAAGCTTTTGACTTAATTTCCAGCAAGTCAGTCCCCACAGACCTGCTCTCTTTCAACAGGCTAAGTATTCCCTAGCATAAAAGATGTTGAAAGTAAAAATGTGTTTTCTCTGGTCCTTTGCTTCTCAAAGCCTTTTGATTGTCACTCTCTAGCATTCATTTGCATTGTATGTGTCATATCAAAAGGAATGGCAGCCAGAGGAGAAGTGGCTTCTCCATCAGGTTTGCATTTCAAAGAAGAACCATTTCCCAGATTAACTTCAAAGCTGCCAGCCCTTGTGCCTTCGCATTCATAAATGCTCCACGGAGGATAACCCGATGCTACCAGCAGTGTCGGAAAACACATTAAAACCGGGGCTGGTCCCATGTCAAAGAGCACCTCACGCGGTCTTAAATCTTGTGCCTCTCCCTTGAGAAGTAAATAGGTGTTTGTGAAACTGCGGATTGTACAAAGCAAAGCACACATTGACTATACATGAGCTTCACAAAGCAGGCCGGGCCTGTCTCCCAGGAAATACTGCCAATGGCTGCTGAGGAACCACACAGCCCATCTCCCCTCATTATTTTAATGCCTACTTCTCGTCAATATGCCTCGATTATGGGTGCTTTAAAACATCTCCTTGCTTCCTCGTGCTGCCCTGGTGCACGATCCAGCCTCACAAACACGTGCAACCAGCCCTATTGGGGTGCACCCACAGCAAGAGCTCCTGGGAGGACAGATCTCCCCAAAAGAGCCCGGGGGTGAGCTCAGAGAAGCACAGTGCTGCAGCAGGGCAGCAGGAACTGGGGCTGCGCACTGGGGGTAACGCTGGGTAGCCCCTCTTTGGAAAGGAAATCAACATGGTTAACAGCTGAACTGGAACCAAAGTCAGACTGAAGAAATCAGTATTTCTTAAGCAATACAGACAACATTTTTAAAAAGTAGTGGTAGGCCTTCTTTAAAGTTGAAAAAAGAAAAAGAAAAAAAAATGGATAAGCTAGGTTTAAGTCTCTTTTATTCTTCCCTTGAGTAGCTGTAAATAATAAAATACTAAAATGGGCAATATGTAAACAAGTAAATATGTAGGCTTTTCTCCTTACCATATGTATCACCCTACAAGTGGTTGTGTGATCTCCAAGGGCATGTTCTTTGCACTGCTTCTCTGAAAACGTCCTTCTGCTTGCATTAACATTAGAAACCCAGCTACTAACTAGATAAGAAAACCGGAGGAGAAGGAAAAACTAAATGAAGGGGGAGATGCTTGGAAGTCAGTGAACGCATAGCCTGCCTGCATGGTCAGGGTGTGCCCTATCAGTGCCAAAACCACTGGCATGGACCCAAAACAAATGACAGGACAGCCCCGAGGAAGAGCCCCCTGGGCCCACGCATCCTGGCATACTGGCTGCTCGCATGACAACTTAAAAGAGGGGTGCAGGAAGATAAACTCATGTTTATATACCATTTGATGTATTTACACCACAAATCTGCATGCCGTGTGCTACTGCCCTTTGATTGAGCAGCAGCAAGCTAGGCTGAGCACGGCACTGCCAGGCGCTGGCTGCGCACCGGGAGCTGGAGGGGGCAAATGTAGGCTGCATGATGCTAGGAACATCTCTGAACTGGCAGAAGAATTGGGATATTTAAAGGAGAAATAGGATCTGCAGAGAGAAGTCTAACCAGTACATCCTTTCCTCATTTGAAAATGCTCTTATTGTAAGTTTTTGTGTCTAGAAGAAACAGTGCTCTGGAATGAAATTAAAATGGTACCAATGTGGTGTTATAACTTATTTTTTTACATAGCAAGTCCCTCTTCATCCCTGTTTTTATGTCTTATTAGCACTCTGAAATGGACTCTATTGTCATTGAAAAGAAAAAGCAACAATTAAAATTTTTAGCTGGATTTGCTTTGTGTAATGATTTGCTTGTTCCCCTGTCAGGCAAGAAAAAGTTTTCATAACACCTGGAGCAAGACTGAATTCACACCTGCATGAATACCCTGCAAATTCAGAGGGTACCTGACAGTGTGGGTGCCTGACAGGTGGGGAAATCCTGAAGAAAACCATCCTGTTGGCTCTGCCAAGGTGTACTGTCACACCTCCACATCCTCCTCTGGCTTAGAGCTCACGGGTACCGGAGGAGTTGCACCACCGGCACTGCCTGAGGTCCTTGTGCCTCTAGGTCAAACATCCCCCTCACCAAACGCACCCCCAGGAGCACCCGAAAAGGATGTTCCTCTGACACCTTGCATATTCCAAATAACCGGGTGCAGGGCATGCGTTTGGTCCAACAGTGTGCGAGATTACAAACAAGAGGGCTCTCAGAGCTGCCAGTATTACTTGAATGTCAGCATTTCCTAACAATTTATCAATGAGTAGCTTAGTAACATTACAGAAAAAAAAAGAGACGTGCAAACATGTCAATGCATATATCCATATGGTTACGTATAGGCAGGTTCGGTGATAAATGAAATGAAGTGCTCCCAGTTTTCCTTAGCCAAGTGGCTGGCTCAGAGCCTTGCAATTTTCTCATGAAATGACTTCCCAAAAGAATTCTTCATCTTAATTTATCACTTAACTTGATTTTGAAGGAGTATTTATGAGCCTACCTCTTAAAGGAACTTTTTTTTTTTATTATTTAGCTGGTTTAGTTATGATGTGTTGTGGCATAATATAACTAAGAACAAGGATGATGACCCATTTATATTGCATTAATATAAATGATTAAGTTTATACTGCAGTTCTTTTTTAATAGAGGATAGAGAGATATCTGTACAATGATTCAGACAACAGTTTTTCATTGGAGATGGGCATTGTGGGTTGCCCAGAGCTGTAGGTTGCTCGAAGAAGCTGTGGATACCCCACCCTTGGTAATGTTCAAGGCCAGGTTGGATGGGGCTTTGAGCAACCTGGTCTAACTGGGGGTTGGATCTTGATGGTCCTGAAGGTCCCTTCCAACACATACCATGCTATGATTCTATGATCTTCTATATCAGCTGGCCAAACACAATCTTTTTACATTATGACATTTATGAAGAAACTGTGAGGAATGCACTGAACCTCCCCGTGTTTTAGCCTACCAGGTCACAGTGGGTTCCCAACCCCAGAAATAACGATTTCTAAACAATGTGCCTGTGGGCTGTATGTTTTCAGCAGCACTAAGTGGGAACCTCAACTGCCTGCCTTGTTCAACCACCCACATAAAATGGTCAGTCAGAAGCCCTGGGGAAGAAAATAGTCAATTTTTGTCTCCTCTGAAACCTTTTATTGGATGAAAGTTTTCTGTCTACCTGCACTTTCTCTCCATTTCCCTCAGCAAGGTTTAAGGACAACCATATTTTCCCTCCTTCCCATGTTAGTTATGTTGCATGGAGGAGCAGAAGATATGGCTGCTGCAGTTGTCTGCAGGTCTGAGAGCAAAGAGTAGAAAATCCAGTAACTGCATCACAGCCAAGCTGATGTGGTTGTAATGGAGCAGGAGAAAGAGAGGGGCAGAACTTAATTAACAGGCAGGAAAGAACTGATTTAGAGAAAAACGTTATTTTCAACTGTACCAGCCTCCCATTTCTTCTTTACCAACGTCTTATGGGAAATAGGAGGCAGGAGAAATGTAAGGGTTAAGAACAAGGACTAAGCCTGTCAAACCAGGCAGGCTAGCTAAAACAAACAGATCCTTTCATGCCAAGTTGGGTTTCCCAGTGCAATGTTTATAGTTGGGCAATAAATACACAAAAAGCCTTATTATTTTGGCAAGGAGCTAGAAATATCCTTCAGGCCAAGTCAAAGCCATTTCTTTCTAATTTGAGACTCCTGTGTAAACTGAAGCTCTCTCTCATGCCGTTGTCCAGTTTGTTTCTCTGCACCTTAAAATAAGCTTTCAGAAAACTGTCGCTGAGCAAGAGCTGACCCAAAGACCACTCACTCAACATCTTAGCCTGCCCCTCAGGGCAAGCATTTCAGGAAGTGTCAGTAAACTCTTTATTCATGTGCTGATGTGCCTCCAAGAATATTCTTCAGCCTGAGTCTTTTTTCAAGCTTCCTCAGCCACCCTTCTTGTCTTTATAGTGTCAGTTTTACTCAAAGCAATAAGCAAACCTGTCATTTACACCTTTGAACAACATACTTGAGATTGGCTGTCGTATCAGAAAGTTGGGAATTTTCAGCAGAATACTGTTTCTTTTTCAATGCTCCTGCTTTCCCAGCAGTGTGAGCCCTTTTCTCATAAAAAAGCGTGGACATGCACACTGTAGCTGTGTAGCTCTTTTAACTGCATCAACATTGCTCACAAGACGTTCACTGCAAACAGCCTCCAGCGCTCACAGCTGCACACACAACACTTCCAAAGGCAGGAACCAACAGAAGCTGTAACTTAAACACCCTGAAATGAGTAACATCTCAAAATGCAAACGTTGAATGTTCAGAGATCCAGGTTTGAGCACTGGTACCAGTTTTCAGAATTGCAGACCAAATCAAGCATGGTGCTGGATCCACCCGATCTCACTGAAATTGTGTGGCTGGGCTGCTCAGCCTGGACAGCTAAGTACCATGTGCCTCCACCGTAAGGACGGGCAAGTGTATTTTGAAAATGTCTGAGACAGTTTCTTTTGATATGCTTTCCCCTCTGCTAACTGAAGAGGGAGTCTTGGGCACCTACATTCCTGACATCTCAAGAACCAGATGTGGCAGCGGTCCTAACTAGACTCCTTCCTTCAGCAGCTGAAGAACAGACATACCGGGTAGGTATAGGTGCAGACTTGAAAACCACAAGCACTGCTTTCTCCCTCTAAGTCACTTGTTTTCATCTACTCCCAAAAACATTACTTCAGCTGAGATACTTCAGAGATGGGACATAATAATATGAACAGTCAAGCTACTGTATTTTCAACTTTTATTTTTAAAAAAAAGGAAAAAGACATCACATTTACATTTCAGAATATTTTTAAATAAGGCCTTTTTGTTAAAGCTTTAGATATTTAAAAAGAGTCTACATTATTCACACCTGCATGGAGCTTTGCAAATCACACAGTAGTCACCAACAGCTATATTGCACAAAGATCCACACAATATCACACCATTCTTAGCTTAGTCTACATCGTAAAGTGCTGTTTTGTATGAAGAAACTTGTTTTGGAAAAATAAGTATCTGTATAGGCAAGTACCGCTGAATTGTATTTCTGAAAGGTGACACTCCCACTGGAGAGGAAAAACATCACTTGCCTCTGACATTATGTTTCTATTTAATAAGCTGGAGCAAGCACCGTGTAGTACTGCAATGAACACATCCAAAGGATTCAACGCCAAAAGCGTTACCAATTTTTAAACTCAGAATGAGATAAATACAAACAGACATATCAAAAGGCAGATAAATGTTTGAAGTAGCATCAGTCTGTGTCCAGTAAAATAAGTAATTGCATAGCAGGGCACACCTTAAATGAATGTAAGGTAAAGCTACAGCAGAAAACAACCCTGAATTCTTCTTCCCTTACTTCTGTATTCTCAAACCAGTACTTTTTTTTTTTTTTTAAATAAGTGAGCCTGAGGGACTGTCTTCATGTATCTAAGATGATGTGCATAGTTTATGAATATTTTCACGACGTAATGAAATGCTAAAGCCTGGTGATATTGGTCCGGATGCTTCCAAAGAATCCAAATGTGAAACTGTGGAGAGCTAACGAACACAAAACCTGTAACTTAGACCAATTTATGAAACAGAATAATCAAAAATAATGACATATTTGCCTGTAGAAAGAGATTTGATCTGGGGACAACAGACTGGGATATCCAATCCTATAATCTGTAGCCTTAAGCTGATACTAGATTCGGCAGATAAATGGAAAAATGACAATTATGCACTGGGACAAGTCACAGCTACTGAAAAGAATCTTGTCTCCTGAGTCTGTTTGACTTATTGAGCTCACAAGAACATGAATTATCTAGTCAAAACATACTAAAATGTAAGGGTTTTCAGTAGCTGAATAATTATGGGCCAACTGTATCCTGGGATGCATCAAGCATGGCATCGCTAGTTGGTCAAGGGAGGTGATTGTCCCGCTCTACTCTGCGCTGGTGCGGCCTCACCTCGAGTACTGTGTGCAGTTCTGGGCACCACAGTACAAAAAGGACATTAAACTGTTGGAGAGTGTCCAGAGGAGGGCGACGAAGATGGTGAAGGGCCTAGAGGGGAAGACGTATGAGGAGCGGCTGAGGTCACTGGGCCTGTTTAGCCTGGAGAAGAGGAGGCTGAGGGGGGACCTCATCGCAGTCTACAACTTCCTCGCGAGAGGGAGTAGAGAGGCAGGTGACCTATTCTCCGTAATCACCAGTGATAGGACCCGCGGGAATGGTGTTAAGCTGAGGCAGGGGAAGTTTAGGGTGGACATCAGGAAGAGGTTCTTCACCGAAAGGGTGGTCGCACACTGGAACAGGCTCCCCAGTGAAGTAGTTACTGCACCAAGCCTGTCTGAATTTAAGAAGCGACTGGACTGTGCACTTAGTCACACGGTCTAAACTTTTGGGTAGACCTGTGCGGTGCCAGGAGTTGGACTCTATGATCCTTATGGGTCCCTTCCAACTCGTGATATTCTATAATTAACTACGGTTTAATAAATGGAAGGAACAGCACATGTTCAACAGAGGGGAAGAGAACTGATGTCTCATTACAACGTAAATTGTTGCAAGATCTGGAAAAGGAAGCAAACAAAATGGACTGCAATTGTGTGCCCTATAAAATTTCTCCAAACAATCAAGACTAGAAGTGACTGGAGAACTGCAGCAGGCCTGCAGTACCAAGTGACTAGGTAAGTTGGCAGATGAAACTCAACCTTAAATGCAAGCTAGTGCACCAGGTGGAGAAACCCTGCATGTGCACATCTTGTTCAGAGCTAACCGTAAGGATCATGTGGAAAACACTGCAGAAGTAAATCCATGCACATCAGCTTAATACTTGGCCAAATATTAATATTGGCCAAAAAAAGGCAAATACAGTTTTAAGACCACAGAAAGAAGCAAATCCCATGACTTCTGTCATTCTTCACAGAAGGAAGTGTCTGTACAGAGTCAGTCTCAGAAGGCAAGAGAAGGAGAGGGGAGCAGGATGCTCACATGGACAGAACTGCTTCTATTTAGTGAGAAACTACACGGACTACCAAACATGAAGGGGTGGGTACAACAGGAAAGGCAGGCTATGACAATTACTACAAAAAGAAAAGACTTACAGAGTAACGACTGAGGGACAATTTGCCATTTCTCCTTCAGGAGAAAGTTCCACAAGACACGCACTGCTTCAGCACTGCTGCCTGAGGTATCAAAGTGTTTCTCACATCAGCAGGCAAAAAGCTCTAGAATTTACTTCTACACGGCGTTAATAAGGCAGAAAATGTTTGTGGTGAGACACACACAAGAGGTTGCCCTTGCTGAGCCTTTCCAGCCCCCAAAGAGCTGTCGTGCTCACCTTCCACCAGTTTTCCTTTCTGCCATTTTTTTCTGACAGTGGTCACTGGATGGAGCCTTAGGAGAGAGGACACTGAGCAGGGCAGACTCGTCAGCACAGCAGTTCAGACAGCAAAGCACAGCTAAGGTTTTGCACTACGACTTACATTCATTTAAGTGTACTGTGATTTTCAGGTCCCAGTTCATTGCTCTACAGCTATATACAGGTACTTAGTAAGCATACTTCACACACATTCATCAAGATGCGACATTATATCCCCAATTCAGAAAGCACCAAGTGTGTATTAGAAACATCCTTCACTTTAGATGTTATTTTTCCACAATGCAAATTAGCAGTGCAAGTACTCAACTGTTTGGTTTTTGTTTACATAGATTACTTCCAAACAGGTGCAAGCACTACTTCATGATACAGTTTTTAAACACAAGAACAGAAATTTGAACAGAAACATCCTTTAAGGCAGAAATTGAGTCTCAAAACTTAATCAGTGCATTTTTATCATTATTACTAAAAACAAGCCATTCCTAGATTAAAAATTTAACTTAGAAACACATTAACAGAAGTACCTGAATTTTTAAAAGTTTGCATGTTATTAGTCATGTCAATAAGTCGTTTGCTTTTGCCCTAAATACCAGGTTACTATTACTCACACATGCAAATACTTCTGATTTTGGACTCTAAAGTCTGTTTAAGGTCAAATTGCACTTTATATATTTTATGTAGCCTACACTAAAAACCTGGAAGAGTACAGAAACTTACCATTATACCACCAACTATACAACAGGTGTCAGAACTAGAGTTTCAGCTTACAGTCACATTAAACATATACGAAATACAGTTTCTAGTTTAATCTCCTCCTTCCAAATACAGCCTAAATGTTCAACTGCAATTCTCATTTCTCACTGCTTTCTATTGTATTTGTGCAAGAGTTATAGAGTGCTCAAAGAACCACCTCCAGGGTGCTCATTGGTTAGTAAGAAACCATTTCACCCCTCAGATGCACTCAGGCAGATTTCTTAGAAGAATAATGGCAATCACACATTGTCAGCTTTGACTTCGTCAAATGCAAAGCTGACTGTGTAAGGACTTAAGTTACATAAAAGGCAGATTTCCACCCTGACAAGTGATTTTGGTTGCTAGCTGAGCTTCCTCCTCACCTCCCCCTGGGAGGAAAGTCTGTGGAGATCAGCATTGCACAGGTCACAAGGAAGGCAGGAGTGCTCCTGGAAGAACATCTCCTACTGGTGGAAGTGTCTGGATCATTTGTTTGAAAAAAAAAAAAAAAAAAGGCACAAAAAAACAAACACAAAAACATGACCCAAAGGCTTGTGTGCAGCACTTAGGTATAATGTAATTAATCAGGACTGAAAACTAGGGTAGGACACCTCTGCTCTCATCTTCCATCTCAAAACAGCAACAGGAGGAGATCACCACCCTATAGGTCATCTTGGTACTCCAGGTACTTTGTTGCGATGGCTTCCTCAAGATGAATTGCTGCGCTGCCCATCAAGGCAAATGCTGGGTACATTATACCCGAGCAGTCCACCTCGCACTCGTAAAGGCATTTCATGCGGCCAGCGTCGTAGAAACCCACCTTGCCGTTGTCACAGTCAAGGCAGATCCCCAGGCAAGAGGGCAGGGGGAGGACTCTGCTCGCTGCATCCTTGGGGTCAGCAGCGGCCTTGGGGATGAAGAACTTCTTCATGCCCAAAGCGACCAGCGTGAAAGGCTGTGATGAGTCAAAGCAGGCATCCTCACTCCCACTGTCATGGCCGCTGTCTTGTTCGTACCTAGAACGGAAAAACAACCATTTGCTTGTCACATTTGGGCAGCACTTGTTCACATTGGCAGCACTGTGAGCTAGAGAAAACATTTCTGTTATACAGGTAACAACAGCACATGATCACTAACAAAACCTTGCAGGGTAAAAATACACCTATGCTGGAAGGGAAGATGCATTTCATAGGTGAGAACTCACTTGGGCCACTTGAAACACCTGGTAAGAGTTGAACGCTAATGAGAATGAGACCACAGAAGGCTTTACCTAGGAACTATTAAGCTGCAGATTTATCTGAATGTCTCTATGCTAGGTAATCATTAAAGAGCCTATAGGTATAGCAAATTAGTTAACTTGGCAAGTAATATAGCAAATATGACTCACTACTACAGGCAGGATAGGTTTAACCTTATTTTACGCAATGTTAAACAACATCAATAAATACATTTAACATTACTGTTGTCCAGTGAGTTTTTCATGTTGCTACTGTACTGCATTGCCTTCACAAGACAACAATTAATGTGTTAAGTTTTAAAGAAAATCACGCTCTGCCTGGAGGCTTCCCTGAATACCTGTGTCCCAGCAGGTAGCTGGGGGAAATCTGTAGCCAGATCTGCTCAGTTTACACGTTTTCCTCCAGCCTCTGTCACCAGATAAAGATAGACCAGAGAAGCACAAGAGTCAATATTCTTCTATGCAGGCAAGTCCTATGTAGATTTGCATTTTTGGTGGTGATTTATTTATTTTTACGGATGAGCAATAGCTGAAGGTTTCCAGATATTCTTGTGATTAAGTAAAAAAGGAATCTGGAAATCAGGACCTAATTTCTCACTTTGCAAAAAGGCTCCATCTGACTAAGCAACTCGAGACACTGGCATTTTTTCAGTTTCAGTATGTTGTATAGCAGAAAGCAAATACAACTCTTAGATTCAAAGTTAAGAGTCCCCATGTGATACCCTCCCAGCCTCCAGTTCATAGGTACATCCAAGCTTACTACAGATGTAACTGAGACCTGGAAACCTTTGTGTTCGTTTGTCCTCTGTACTTTGGCTTGTGCTCAGTAGCACTCCCAGTACTATATGTAAGTGTATAGCCTGGGAGAAACCAGTGACTTGGAATGCATTGTGACGCAAGCTACAGCAAAGATACACAGACACGTACAGTGAACGTTGCACCTCTGAATGGCTGCCAAAATCCAGCATGCTGAGGGCATTAAGCCTAGTGACAATTGCTTCAGCCTTGCAACTGACAGATTTTTCCCCCCTCTTGCTTTAACTAACACATCTTGACATCTGTTCAAACCTGACTTCTTTCCAAAAAAGAAAGGCAAAAGAAACGTGGGTAACTAGAACACTTTTCTACTAATGGCAGAGAGCAGGGAGAGGAACAGGATAACCAGCACACACCATATTGCTTCAAGCTATTTTCCACTGTTTTGGTTCATGTTGTTTATTAACTGAGACTAGATTTGCTCTTAAAATAATTTTTTAAAAAGTCCTATCCTTATATAAAACATATTATGCACAAGCCTGCAATTTACCTCGGGCTGGTCACATCATGGGTATTATGGAACAATTTCTGTACTTTGGCGCTAGAAACAACTCCCACTTTCACCAGGTAGGAATATGCTTCCACACGAAAGGCCCAGAAGTGCTTCCCTTTGGCAATCCCAGTGTCACCAATGATGTAATCCAGAGTTGTGTAGCATCCAACCTGTATGCGTTCAGCTCCTAGCAGTAGAGGAAATCCAGCTCTACTTTCCACAGCAGTTCTTCTTGGGTTGAGCAGTAGACGTTCACTGTTGTACCCACACTTGTCATCAAAAAGAAAGCTAAAAACTGAAAAAACAGTATTCCAAGAATTTCTTGTTAGTTAAATATTTTTGGCCTTCTGCTCTTATAAACTACATTTTAACAAATTAGCATTAGATATTCTCATCTCTAAAAGCTACCAGGAATGTCATGCAAGCAAATAGTTTCAGTTTGTTAATTAACCTGTTCATTAACAGTGCTTATACACATGTATGCAACCAATAATGAAACAGAAGTCCGGGAGCTACTGGAAATCTCCTAACAGCTCTTAATACCTACAGATTCAGCACCTTGTGGAAATAAGAAAACGCAATACCTGGAGCGGGAGGTGTATGCAAAATAACTTCTTTGCTCCAAGGGCTACAGATGGACCCTTTATATCCTCGAACTCTAAAAGCATAGCTGCTGTTGTCATCAAGATCAGATATGACTTTGCTCTTGCTGCAAACTTCAATCTCCTGCCACATCACGTTCTCCTCTTCTCTGTTAAACTTACGATACTCAAGAACATAGATATCAGCTGAGTCTGTCTTCCCAGGGGATTCCCAACTGATCACAGCTTTGTTGTATATTCTGCTCTGCTCTTCATTGATTTCTGGTATTTCCAGACCTGGAATGCCAAACATTAAGGAGAAAATTCTTTAAGTTTAGATACTTAGATATACGTTATTTTAGAATTTCCACACAAGCCTTTATTCAGCAGCTTAGCATAGTGGAGAGAAAAATAATCTGGAACACACAGGTAAAAATTGTAGGTGAGGATGGCTCTGTGCCTGCACACAAATAAATCCCTTACTTTCTGCTTTAAATTTGAAACTTGTATCCTTTACTTGTGCTGGCAGTTAAAAAAACAGCAAAAAAAACCCACAACTATTCTGCCATGCAGAAAGGTTCTACTAAGACTTACTAACATAAGTTTTACTTAACTACAGTTTTTGGAAGCCAATGTAAGCTGGTACTGAAGTTGATGGCACCTTAGTTTGCCTGTCAAAGCTGAAACTATCACTGCTGACAGGTAATGCCATGTGGATCACGGAGGCAGAAGGAACAATGCAAGTCAGGGCACCTGCCTGAGTTCTGCAACTTCACCCCCGCATAAATCTTGCTCTTTCTAGAGAAGCCCTTAAAGCTGTAACTCATGAAAGACCTGATGTTTTCACAATTTACCATTGGAATAGAAGGACAAGTCACCAAGGATCTGTTCTTGCTTAGCAGTGTCCACCACAAAGTCTTCAAAAGAAGATTCAGCTGCTGGTCTGAAGCTCTTCAGAGATTCAGTAGCTTTTTGGATTCTGAAAGCACAGGAGCAGAGGGACAGAAGAAGAGAGAAAAGGGAATTTGTGTGCATTTTTAAAAATAAAAATGCTAGGTTTTGCTTAAAAAATGTTCTGTTTTCGTGTACTTACTGAAGTCTCCCAGGAATTTGTCTCACTAGAAGGAATTTAAATTCAAAATTTAAAAGCCTTTTGTATACACATGTGAAGATAACAAACAGATGGCAGAGTATTTTTGACTGTTTAGGGCATTATGTTCAAAGAACAAAGTAGATGTGAAGTGCTAATGGAGAACAACTACTAAGATTAAAAGTTTAAAGCCAGAAGAGACCTGTTTGATTAACTTGCAAATAACTGATATAATCACTGAACAAAGGAATGTGTCAGTGAGCCGAACGGACCACCTTTCCATTGCAGTTTTACTAAACAGGGCTGGATGCTGTAGAAGGATAAAACCCATTCAGTGCACACTGTAATGCAGTAATTTCTTCTGAACCGTACCTGGACCGGTCATGGGGCTCTGCAATACAAGGTACTGCACTCAGAACTTTGCTAGCGGTTGTCAAGAGAATGTTTGACCAGACATCCTACAGCAGAACGTTTATCTACACCAGAAGGTAATTGAGATACCTGACATGAAGTTGTTTTGCTGTTTGAACAAAACAGGACTGATCTGTTTCTTTAAGTACTTCTTGAGCATATCCCACAAGGCCATTATTTTCCAGGAGACCTTGATATTCTTCTGCCTGGGTTCTCAATTTGTCCAGTCTTAAATTCTTAGATGCATCAATTGCCCGAAGAGCTGCAGATTTCTTCTCCTCCAGAACATGAATTAATTTCTCAAAACTCTGAGATGCCTCTTCTTTAGCTCTTTCCCCCTTGCACTAGGAGGGAACAAAATACATTTCAAACTGATTCCACAGGACTGTGGCTTTGTATAGAAACATACCTAAGCTTTCTCAAGCTATCACAGCAATCTAGTTACCTGTTTGAGTGACAAGATTTATGAGCTTTGTTAAGCACTGAAAATGCAAGCAACAGTGCACCCAAACTAGTAAGCGTTTATCATCTTAACACAGAGAACGAAGGGCAGAAAAATATTCCTCTGATTATGCCTTGAATTATGCAGTACATTCCTGTGCCTAAGCAGCTCATGGAAAAGCACTGTAAAAGCAGGTCAGGCTCAGAAGTCTTCTTGCCCAAGAGGCTGGTGCTTTTCCATCTTCCCTTATCATCTTGCATCAGGAGCCTAGACCCATTTCCCACGTATGCCCTCACATCAGCAGGCCCACCTCAACTACTAAAAAAGAACTATAAAGCATAGATATGGTCTGCACTAAGACATGGGCAGGGACATGACCTCCTGCAATTTCTGTCACAGACTTTCACAGCTTGCATGCAGAGAATGTCCCCAGCTCTGACTCTCCTATGGCAAGTTTTTATCCTTAATGCTGACTTTACTGCAACATCCTCAAGAGAAATAGAAAGCATGAATCGTCCACTGCCATTAATACACAGACCTTTAAGTTTAACCCAGCTTTCCTTGGGTAAGGTATCAAATAAGCTTTATTTCAATTGGATTTACACTAGCACCTAAAACTTGCTTTCCCTCTGTACGTTGTCTACATTTCTTACTGTAGAAAAAGTGCGGTTCAGGACTAACACAAGCTGTACAGAGACTGTTTGTATTTTCAGTTAGCTAATAAAAAACCGTGCTAGGAACAGCTCCAGTCCCTGCTGCATCCCCTCAAGGACCATCCCCTACCAACCAACAAGTCATTCTTACCTCTGTTTCTTTCAGCAGCAGACCCAGCTGTGAAATGTGAGCTTTTACCTGGCTCTCCTTACTGATGAGATACTCTATATCTTTTGAAAGCTTTTCCTGTCAAAATAAAATGGCAAAATGGCAGAACAAAAAGCATTTCCCACCCAAACGGACCACCAGCACAGGTGGTCACCCTGCAAGTGTTCGGTTTATCTTGTTACAGGGCTGACTGCCTGCCAACAGTTACAGAAGGCAACTCTGCAGAGAACTGCTAGATAAACCAGGATGAGCAAGGAGGGAGACCAGGTGACTTTTCTGAGCAAGACAGGGAGCACATGCAAGATACAGTAACCTAAGTTGACTCATTCCTTCCCAAACTGAGGAATCATGCTCTCTTAGTCTGAGAAACCTGAAGTTATGGACATTACTACAACTTGCAAAAAAGCCTTGCTAGTTATTAATTCATTTCTAATAAAATTTGCTAGAGAAATTAGAGGTATGGAGCACTATCTTATGCACTTCCCTATTTGAAAGAGTTCCAATCAGTACAGGAACAGCCTTGCAAACAGGCAAGGAGGCCAAAGAGCACAAGGCAGGAAGACTTGGTCTCCCCCCAGCTCCATCCTCTCTCTTCCTCCTCTTCCCCGTCCTCTCTCGTCCTTTTTTCCACTTTCTTTTTTGTTTCTTCCATTTTCTCTTTTTATGTGAGCAAGAGGAAAAAGAAAAGGAAGAAGAGAAGGTAGCTGAGATCATTCTCTAATAACAAAATACTGCTTGCAAGTCTTTCTTATTGTACTACGCTTAGGGAATCAATAGCTATGCAGCTTCAGAAACATTCAATGTCCCAACTGATACTTCAGTTTCATATGTTTCCAGGGTGCCTTTAATGTGTCAGCTCACCCAACACATAAGGAAACCAACCTGAAAACATTCAGTGGTATAAGCTAGACTGTAAAGTACTAACACCTTAAACTCTCTGAAAGGGTCATCTCTGCTGCACAGATGGCTAAATTAACGCGGAGGCCCTTTGAAGTGGTTATGCTTCAGCCACCATAGAATACACAATTGTTTTCTCAGGCATGTGCCATGTCATGTTAATATGTGCATTAACAGACGTTGCACAACAGCATGCCTCATGACTCAGCTCAGTGTCCTCCAAGCACATGTCCAGGCTTCCTGCCAGAGGCAGTTTGTCCTTACAACAGAAGCTCAGTGCTCTTCCCATTCTTAAGGCTGGGTCAAACAACATTTACTTTTACCTTCAGTGTTTTATAGGCAGTGCTCATCGCTGTTACCCTGTGGTTTGCATGAGATCCACCCAGTTTACAAAGATGACAGACAGGCCTTCTGCAGATTTCACAGTACATGTTTACTCTTTCCATTTCATGTTCCGGGCACATTAAAATCTGAAAAAAAGAAAGCAAAGAATTAAGGTATATTTCCAAAAGCAAACAATTAAAACAAACAGCAATCCTACTGCATCTGACTGCCACAACAGATTTTTTTTTATATTCACTTTACCTGCTGTCTTTTTATATTTGTTCATCCAGGAGATGAAAACACAGTTTCAGTGAGGTCTACAGTAAGTAAATATGTAGCAATGACCATGTACACATCCCATAGCCTCCATACTGCAATTAACCTTCTTGCTAATCCCTAAAGTGGTTTGCATGCCTTAAGCTCCCTGTACTCATATTCAGGGCTATAAATGCAATATAGAACACACCCCACCCTCTCAAATTTAACCGTGTCCAGGCCAGCATCTCAGTTCTGTCTTGAAACTGACGTGATCTCTTTCTTAAAGCAAAGAGTTGCCATAAGACAATGATGATTTACATCTAAACTAGACTCAGCTCAGCCATGTGGCTACTGGTCTTGGAGCAACAAGTGAAATACAACCTCTGCCACCAGTCCCTGTCTGTTTAAAGACAAAAGGCTCCAGTGTTTCATTTATTTTTTCTGACTCCAATTACAGGTTGTTCACGCCGAGTTCTAATCCAAGTATCAGCTTTGACAGTAGCCTGAAAAATCTGGTGCTCACAAAATCATCTTTCAAAAACTGAACATATATGTTGGAATAACTACTCAGTGGGGGGGGGGGGCGGGGGGGGGGGCGGGGGGGGGGGCGGGGGGGGGGGGGAAGTGCAACTCAACTCCAAGCTCTAACAACAGATACACACACCTAAAAAGAGGGAAAAGATAAAGAGAATCCTTTCGCCTCATTCCAAAGCACTGCAAGACTACATCTGGGTCAAAGGAACAGAAAGAACAAGACATCATTGCCAACAGCTGAGCCATTAAAAATGTCATCTCTTAATTTTAACATTTAAAAAAAAAAAATAACAAGGGAGGGGAAAAAAATTGCCAGTGGCACAAATCTGGACACACTAAACTAAACCGCCGACCATCCGTGAAACCAACTCTCAAACCCCAAATGTTAGCTTAGACTATGGGGAAGAAGCCAGAGACACCAGTCTCACTAGCACCTTGGTTCATAAGACAATCATTAAGCAGAACACAATAAGCCATCCCACACACGATAAGGCATCTCATTATCATTGTTTAGTGAATTAAAAAAAAAGGAAACTTTTGGGAAAATAACTGTGTAAGCAGGTATCTCCGAAGAACTGCAGTCATCTCTCAGTCCATGGAAGTCATTTTTCCACAGCAGCGTCTAGCCACACTTAAGAGAAACCACATATTTTTAGTCACCTCTTGGGTAAATCAAGTTTACAGCCTGCAAGCTGTAAGAGGTAGACGAGGTAGATGCTCCCCTCACGCCCCCAGTGCTACAATTCGCTCTGTGATCTAGTTTTAAGTTAAAGTTATTACTGGGAACATTGCTTAGGAGACTAACAAATACTCCACATATTGAGTTCTGGTCTTAACAATGGACTGTAATGAAAAATGCACTTTCCTTAGACTAAAATCAAACAATCCTCAAAAAACGTAAACTTAATTTGCTGTTGCTAGGACATTCATTTTTAAACAACATACATGTACTTTTATATCTACAATTTTATTTTTTAAAAAATACTTCTGTTTCCACCTATAATTTTAAAGAGCTACATCAAGCGTTTATGTGATTTATCAAGGTCACGGATATCAGAACTATTTCTCCCCCTTTTGCTCTCCTTCAACAGAATTCAGAATTCAGCTACTGATTTTTAAATCTAGTTTTAATCTACATGTAGTTTACCAACATGTGGTACCTGCAACAGTACAAAAAGATCACCAGATGGTTTTGGCATTTTTAATTAGAAATACTGCTTCAGTGAAGGTTGAGATACCACAGAAGCGAAGTTTATGTTTGGTACATCATTTTAGATCAAGAGGTGAAATTAAAAATTTGTATGCTATCTTCCAAAGTTTCACTTTTAACTGATAAAGTGGCGTTTCACAAAATTAGCCACGTTCTAGCACATTTCAAAGCATTTTAAGCACACACTTGCTCTTAAGAGGAATGGGTATGTTAGAAAAAACTGCACCAACTGCACGATTCCAGATATTCACCATCTCCAAGCTCACTACTTCTTGAGTCGCAAATTCTTCCAGCCTCAGAAGACAGAATGTCAGTAAAGAGCTTCTTACACAATGTACAATACCCAATTTAATTGAATCAGAACTCCCTGAACATGAGCACTGCTGACACTGGTGGGACCATCAGGGACACAGGGGCACCTGGAGCAGTGCACGCTGTGCATCAGACCCTACTCTCCTCATCACCACGGTCAACCTGCTCTGGGGCCATGCAATCCTTCCCCCCCTCAGGATGGACCCTGGGAACACCTGGAATGTTCGCCTGGAGTAAAGGAATGTTAGCTTCACCTTAAAAGCCTTTCCTTATGCTACATCCCTTCTATACCAGGGACAGAAGCAATACACTAGAAACTAGGTCATTACTGGGGCTACTTTTAATTGACCTTGCTCCCATGCCCTGCCCCAAAACATACACATGACACACACCATGCTTGGTGCTTGACACACACCAGCTACACACCATGACACAACTTGCTTGGGACCAAGACCCAGCAACATGTGAGCACAGCTAGTCTGCTCCAGCAAGTGCTAGCCCCGAGCATCACTGTCACTAGGAAATCCATGGAAATCAGACCACAGCCTCATCACCAGCCACAGGTATGCAGCAAATACAGGGACACTAAGGTCTGCTGTGGTCTTTTGCTAGGGAGATGGCAGACGTGACAATTCCTCTTATAGTGCAACTTAAATCCAACAGGGCACAGCCTTGCTCTGCATCACACTTTGCAGGAGAAACAACACATCAATTTGCAGGCACTCCATTTTGTCTGAATGCAGCAGCACTGTGTGAAGTAGAAATTTTGCCATTACGTTGGTCTCTTTTGCTACAGCTAGAGAATAGCTAGGTGTAATTTCAACTGAGACCTGAACTTCCATCCTCAGTCACTGCTAGATGCAAGAAGGAAGGTCAGAAAAAGATGTTTGTGTTGGATCAAGTTCAGGCTCAAAACATCCAGAGGGACTTCAGCCACTCCTCATATGCCCTGTAGCCCCTTCACTATCTTTGCTGCTCTCCTTTGAACACTCTCTAATAGTTTTACATCCTTATATTTTGATGCCCAAAACAGCACACGAGGTGAGGCCGCAACAGTGCAGAGCAGAGCAGGACTATCCCTTCCCTCAACCAACTAGCAGTGCTGTGCCTGATACACCAAATCCCACACAAGTTCAAAGCCAGCTGGGAGTTTGTCATTCTCACAGTCACAGTCCTCTGAATTAAGGCTCCTGGGGTCCCAGGGCCTATCCTCGGTGTTAAAAACAATGGGAAGAAGGCATTAAATGTCCCTGCTTTACTGGCATCCCCATTTGTGAGGTGACCAACCTCATCAAGTAACGGACTGATGTCATCTCTGGTCCTCCTTTTGCTGTTAACATGCTTTTAAAAGCACTTTTTGTTGTCCCCCACAGTACTGGCCAGCTCCAGCTCTAATTCAGCTTCGGCTGCACCAGTTTTCTCCCTGCAATGGCAAACAGCATCTCTGTAGCCCTCACACGTCACTTGACTTTGCTTCCAGTGTCCATACACTTTCCTTTCCCACTTAAACTCTAGAATAAGACCCCTGCTCAGCCAAGCTGGCCTTCTGCCCAGCTGCTTGACTTTTGACACTTGCGATTTCCTGCTCCTGCACTCTGAAGAGGTGGTACTTAAAACTGACCAGCACTGATGGACCCCAATGTCTTCAAAAGCAGACACTGTTAAGGTCCAAGGGACCTTACCAACTTGTTCCCTGATCAGTTGCAAGCCTGCTCTCCCCATACCCAGGACTGAAGTTTTGGTGGCTGTTTTTCTCCTGTCACCAAATATTTGAAACCCAGCTGCTTCACAGTGACTGCGGCCAAGATGTGACCAATCACCACTTCACCCATGAGACCCTCTCTGTTCACCAGCAACAAATCTAGGGGGCACCTCTGGTCACCTCCCTTAGTACAACTGTAGATATTCAACATGAGTAAGTCTGAAAAGAAAAAAAAAGAAAAAAAAACCAGAAGACAGAAAAAGCATCTCAAATGACAATTAACACAATCAATTACCCAAAGTAAAAAAGTAAAAAAATAAAAAAATAAAATCCCAAATCCTTATTTTTAGGGTCCCCTTGAAGTGTGTTCTCAATGTATGTTTCAACAGCAACTACTTAAAAAAACAACAAAAGTTTATGATTCACTCCAGAAATGACAGCAGGACTCAATAAAGCAACACTGGTCCTTAAAAGGCCCTGCAGCAGCACAAACACATCTGAAGCTATATCTGAATACAGCAATCCAAATTCCTCAGATACAGTGTACTCGCCTTGGGTCTGAAATTGGTGGTTGGTCCGACATACTCGTGCTGGGCCTTCACAGTTCCCCAAGGGTGGTGTACTTTGAAACACTCGTTGCAATAGCTTGCACTGCAGTCCATGCAGCTCTTCGTGGATTCTTGAGGTGGAGGTTTGCAGAAGTCACACATGATAGCTATGGCTGCCCTGGCTGCCTGCCTGTGTCTTTCCACAATGGTTTCCAACGTAAAATTGCGAAACAAGCCATTGATGCCACGTTCTCCAAGATCAATGTCATGCTGACAGCCAGGACAAGGAAACATAGTTGTTCTAGGAGTCAGTGAATTGCGTTTTCTGCCTGTGTAGACAGCAAATCCTGATTTAGAAGGAGCACAAACAGAAGAGTTTTAGGTTTTAAAGGTAGAAGCGTGGGAATTTATGAACCAATTCCAAACTATTGTAGCACATCATCCAAACCAGTACGATCAATACTAATTCATACACACTCTGCCAAGCCAAAGCGAGTAAGTTTGGCATGAGAAGGTACTGTCATGTTTGAGTCCAGGGGACACTACAAACTACTCTAAAACTTAATTCTATGTTAAGATTAAATTTAACTGTTCCAATTCTACCTTCTGCTTCCTGCAGCTTTGTTTCTTGCAACACTAGAACAATGCCACCACCTTTTTCTTCAGAGCAAGCACTGCACTGCCAGACATGAGTAAAAACAGGTCCTTTCCTGCTCAGAGCTCATCCTTGGTGGAGGGGACTGCATCAACTTGTGGCCTTGACCAGCCAGAGGCTTTATACAGCAATAAATCTGTGCCTTCCCAAACCTAAGTAACATCTATGTTAGCTATACACAGCACAGGGACTAGCCCTTCCCTGGCTGAAAGGCTTTGATAAAGGAGGACTGCTAAATAAGCCTCAAATACCAAGGGAGACACTGAGATGATGGAGTTTGAGAGTTTCCTCCACCCTGAATTAGGGAACCATAGCTACGGACAAATAACTACAATTTTCTCCTCTTCTCTCAAATAAAGCGACTGAAGGCTTGAGTAAAGCTGCAAGCTGAGAAGAGCCTCTGGAGCCTCACGCAGACCCAAAACCTATTTACAACAAGCACATTGTTCTTAAAGCTACCAAACAGGGAGCGCATCCCTGTCTCGCTCCTGAACCCAAGGGGAACGACGATCAAAAAGCAGTCACTTAAGGATTTCTGAAACAGGCTAAGCCAGCATATAGGCCTAATGTGTACCTTCTCTGCTTCCCCTTACGAAGAAACAAAAACCTATCCTCTGCAGCTGGAGCATGGTTTTTAAATCCCTTTGAGAGGACTGCATGCTGCTGTAACTAACAAGTTCATGAATGGAGGTGACAAACCTGAATTCTTAGTCTTGAAATGGGTTCTTCTTCAGAAAGGGAAATTTGTTCTTATCTATATTTAGTCATTACCTTCCCTTCAGAAATGTTGATGCCTCATTTCTTTTTGAAGCATCCTTTGACACCAGACAAAAAGACACTTGCTTTGCACTGCTCTTCTGCAGCCCCTTCACCCAACACTTCACAACTCCCTTTCCTAGCGTGCCCTTTCAAGTTTCTCTAATAAGAAAAAAGAAAACCAACACACACAAAACCCAACAATGCTCCCACAAGGAACTAGTTCCTTTGAACGCCTTTGAAATGTGCCCTGTGATAGTTATGTATGATCGTCAGCTTAGAAACCACATCCAGAAGCATGAATAAGAGTGCACGAGCTGGCAGTCTCACACTTCTGCTGGTCCCACGCCTTCCTGCAGGTTCTGAGCAGAACCACCAGATCACGTCTACAGGACACAATACACATGACCGAAGTCACCATACACAACTCTCTGGCTAAGGGAAGCAGAGGTTTGGTGGATTTTTTAATTTTTTTTTTTTTTTTGGTACTTACTTGCAGTGAATTAATTACCCAAACTGCATGTCCTGCAATACCTGTAACTTGACATACACAGCAACACACACATGCAATGCACAGAACAGCAGTGAAACACAAACTTCATCTTTAAACGTATGCTCCAAGCTAGCACTGTGCACAGAAACGGAGAGAGACCTTCTACACAGACTTGTACAACGGCCTAAACAAAAGGATGATTTTGCATGCAGTGCCATGCAGTCAATAGCTATAGAAAGGGATTCAGAGCACTTACATTTGCTAAAACTAAGAAAATAATGGCACAGTGTTGTATGTACAGGGACTGCCTACAAGCAGTTCACTACAACAGAGAGCAAGCAATGACAAAGCAAGAAAACAAGGGGAAAAAAAAAAAAACATGGTGCAGTGGTCAAGTTTAAAAATACAATCTGAAATTCTTATCCAGGAGCATGCTTTGAAAGTCTGGCCCAGGCGGCTCACGCGTGGGACTGGTGTTTGTTAACGCAAAGGTGAGCTCAGCTGCAGTCCAATTGAGGCCTTTCATTCTGCCAGTCGTGGGACAAAACCGGACCATCGTCACGAGCCATGCTCGGCAGCAACTGGTGACACTCTTCTTTACAGGGAAGCCCCGCACGTCTTAAGATGTCTCATCCCTTTTCGCTGACAGCTTTCTGAGAGCCACATTTGTTGCTTCCTGCTCTAAAAGCTGAGAGCGTGTTTCCTCGGCTCCTCTGCGTGCCCTGCCACTTCTGCAGTTCAAAGCAGGGAAACATCCTTTTTTTTTTTTTGCCTCTAACAAGCGTTAATGCTAACATGCAGCATGAAGTAGCCCACTTTCTTCAAGCATACAAGGTTTATATGCTTGTATTTTAAAAAGAAAGCGCTGATGAAGTGATAAATTACTTGGAGCATACCCTTCCTGTCTGCCTTGCATTCAGTCTGCTAAAACTGAACTGCAAGCACTTCACGCAGCAAAAAACATGAGTTTTGTACTCAGATGTGTGGCTCAGAGGAACTCAGATCCATCCCATATTGTCTTTTACATTTTGCCAATCTGGTTTCCAACAAACAAGTATGTATTTTGTACAAATATTAGGAATCATCACAAGAAACCTCCCATCGTGGTTTGTAAACAAACCACTTCACTTGCGATGAGTAACTCTATGAGCAACCTAAAAAATAAGCACAACATGTGCTCAGACTTAGACTCCAAACCCACAAATACTACAATATAGACTGTAAAGACTCAAGTCAGAGAGCAACCTTACATATGCCTTACGCTTTAACTTCCTCTCACCAAGCAGAGGTGCCAACACTTCAAAGGTGGAAAAGCCCAACCTGTACCTCAGGGTTTGCAAAGGGATAAGACATCTTAAAGACAAAATTGTGTTTTCCAAGTGAACAGTATCACCAGCATTTCATGATAATGGAAGACATGGAAGTTAAATGTGTGAGTTAGAAAAAAAAAAAAAAAAGGAGTATTTTAAAAGTCAACTGGATTTTCATAAAAGTTTTTAAAAATGTAAATGTCTATTGCCACCCCAAACTCAATTAATGCTTTTGGATGGATGCTTAGGAAGAAATTAAAAGAAAGACGTAAAGCCAGTAGCTGCAAAACATCATTTTCAGATATTTTAAACTTCCCCATATCAATGGTGCTTTCTGCAAAAAAGGCTGATAAAGAAAGCTTTTCTGATAACTCTGACTATACTATCTTTGGTTTATGACACTTCCAGTCTTCACCTGATGCAAATGAATGCCCATGTCGTACTAGCTGCTTTGCTGTTCACACTGAGTATGAAATTTGGATTTGTGTTTAGTTCTGTTCATTCCGTTCTCAAAGGACACAGCACCTTTATTAATTGTTCATGTATCTGCCAATATTATGGCAACATGGAGCTTTTTTTTTTTTTGACACCAAAGAAGAAATATTTACGATAGTAAGCCCAAACAGTGGCTGAGATGCTCAGACTAGCTCAATTTCAGTAATTAGATTTATTTCAAACCAAGAGACACTGGCTATTCCTTCAACCTGACTATGTCACTAAGCACACCAAACACTACAAGAGTATCAGTTTTAATTATTTAGTTTTCTTCACACATTCAGGCCTTGTACTGAATTGCCAGATCCAGAACTACCTACTCAGATTAACAAGGTGTAAATTTCAGTCTGCTTCTTTATCAGAGGCAATTAAGAGAGCTCAGATACAGTGAAGAACTGGTTTTACCTTCCATTTAGAAGTGACAGCAAACTATGACCTCTTAATTGTTACAAAGATCAATAAAATAATAACACTTCGCTGCTAATAAGACAGTAGTTTTACTGAAACTTGAGTATGTGAATTCGTGAAAATTAAAAAGTATAGGCATAAACTGCTGTATTTTTGTTTTAAGGGGAAGAGAGAACTTACATTATTTGCACGTATCAAAGTATGTTTAGCCATGCATACACATGAAAAAAACAACCCTTAATTGAATTTCAGTCCAGTTGACCTTTAAGTCAGTGCTAAACAGAATGAAAAGCTTTCCTAATGTAAGTCCGTTGCTGTACCTTTGCTCACTGTAAAAGCCATTTTGTGGACTTGACCACTGACAGAAAGCTATATGCTAACCAACAATATTTAACTCTAGAGTTAAACACTAAACTATCTAGAGCCAATACAAGAAGTGAAGCATTTCTACCTCTCCACCCAAAAGACCTCCTCTGTGAGGCTGCGAACAATGAACAGAAAGCTGTTTAGAAATTGAAAAAAAAAAAAAGAGAGATACACCATTGGTTTACAATGGCTCAAATGAAGAGCATCAACTGTTTTCCCTCCTGGAGCTGACAAAACACTGCAGGGCTGAAATGAAAGAGTGTTTAATTTCCTAGCACGATGACACAGCTGTAGCATTTGAGCAGAAAAGAAACAGGGAGAAAGAAGAGACGAGAGAGAAAAAAAGATCTATTTCAAACATTCAATTTCTGCATCACCCATCAATTCTGCAGAAGTGTCAACATAACCGCATCACATGCTTTATTCTAACTACACCAACATTTTAATTACACTAACATTATGACAGATTAGCAGTAAGAAATACCCTTTATTTTCATTTTGTATACAGCAAATTTTTGTCAAAATTATTTTATATACAACATAGATTGTGTTTTTTTTAAACCAGCACATTAGATTTTAAGAACATACACTCCATTTCAACTACCAGTTGCAGCATTTTTATTTTAAGATAAATTGTATTCGTAAATGCAAGCTGTGTGTGCACAACAATTACAGAAAGTAGACCAGTTCTTTCTGGCACTCAAGCATTTAAATGCCAAAAACGTTTTTAATAGATTGTACTCCTCGTGAAGGTACTAAGAATTTCTTCTGTGAAAAAAAAGAGAAGGAAAGAAAGAAAGAAAAAAAACACGACAGGAGGAAGATTTCACATGTTCTCAAATGCGATGATTTGACAGTGACATGCCACGCACACCACTACTTGGAATTCTTGTTTCTTTTGTATACATGTGAAGCCCCACTTTGGATGTTGCCTTGTGCCTTTTTGCTCTTATGAAACTGTTCTGTTATAAATCCCACTGAGGATCATAGAACAAATTAAGAGAGAGGATGTAGTTTCTTCAGATGCAGGACATGAATGGTACAAACATAAGTTGCAAGCTGGATGAACGTTATTGGTACCAAACCTGTGAGGGCAGAGCTCACACTCCACTGAGTAAAAGAGCTATAATACCTGTAACATCAGAAGCAAAGACAGCATAACCTGAATGTCCAAACGTATTCTTTAAAGCTCCCATTTCCATATGCTTTTCATTTTGCAAATCTGAACTGTCTGGGATGGTAATTCTCCTATGATGTGCCTCTGCCCAACGCTCTTCAGGGGGAACGGGGCGAAGCCTATTACTTCGAGGGACCAGCACTCTCCTGCTGCTCATCAAATGGGGACAAAGATATTAGCAAAGCATTTCTCGCTCTCAGTCAGCTAACAGGTCAGTTCAGCAGATAACACACATTACTGCCTATCAGTTTGCTGGGACAGTGGCCGACTGCTGTGGATTTGAAGAGGACAATGCCTGCAATAAATACTGATTGCGTAGATCTCAGTGGGCAGGAGCACCAAAAATGGGTCTTTCCCGCCCTGCTCTAAAGGATGTAATAAAGCAGTAACACAAAACCCTGTGAAAAAGGCTGCCAACAACTACTGCAGAACTGCAAGCTCCACTCTTCAAACCGTAATTCTCAAGTCTCCAAGATTCCTTGCTCCTCCCTTCCACTACACTCACACAGGAGGATGTGACAGCATTTGGTTCCTTGCAGTAATTCAGCGTCAGCTTCTCAGCAGAGCCTCTGCCTCTTTCAGTGCACAGGGTGGTGGACTGTGCTACGCACCATGGAAGGACCACATCGTGTTAGGTCATCATTGCTACTGGCTGATGGGGAGCAAGCTGAAGGCAGGTTTTGACAGGGGAGAAAGGACTACCTCCTCTCCTTGCTCAGGCTGCTGAACGCAGCACAAGGACGCAGCTCCCCACGCACATTTTGTATGCCCATTTTCACAAGGAGGTCACCCATGGCGTGTTTGCCACCTCTCAGGTTCCACTGGGGCTCCAAAACTCACTTTGTAAATACACAAAGCCAACAGCTGCAGCTGAAACCAGTGAGATCACTAGTCCATACATACGTAGCAACGCCAGAATACAAGGCGTACTGCGGACAAAAAAGCAAGCAGACTTCCACCTGGGATGACATGGCTACCAGTGGCCTCTTCAGTCAAAGCCTGTGTCAAGCCGCAGCTACAAAGGGTGGGCGGACTGTGTGTAGTGGTCACAGCAACCACAGGGCTGTCCATCCCAGTCCCTGAAAATAGGGCTGGAATAAGGATAACTGCCCATTCCATCTGGGAATTCCTTCACATCGTGTAAGTATCAGTCAGACAAGCTACGGCAGATGCAGCGTTTGCTTATCACACTAATTTGAAAGAGTATCTGTATAAATGAGTTAAGTGTTGTTTAAGAGACGACAGTGATTTCGAACTTTGAAAACTGGGAAGGGGAGGATGACTGTTTGTGATCTATGAAGTGAAAGATACGGATTTAGGGTGTGTCTTGCGAGTGACTTCCCAGAGCACTGCAGTGTGGTTTTATAGCAGATGATTTTTTCAGCATGAAGCCTAAAAGCCAAGGTGAGGTTTCTTTTAAGAAGCATAGCACGCACGAAGTACTTCCAATGTATCTGTGTAAGAGCTGATCATGTTACACACGGATTAGACAGAGAGCTGAGCAGAGTCAAAATCTGTATATTATGACACCACAAAGAGCATTATGAATTCTCAAGCTATGTGTTCCTTAAAGGCTCAAGCAGACCACACTGAAAGAAACTGTTAGCTCTTTCTTCTCACAGTCAAGTCCTCCAGTTCTTCAACCACGCAATGATCACCATCTACGGAAAACAATTTACTGCAAATATCAAGAAATGGGTAGTAAACACTATCATTTGTAAACGCCTGCAAAGACTCAGAGTGAAGTCCATACTGCAGAATTTAGGCTGGCCAAGATCTGGCAGAACAGGCAGAACAGTGCTATCGACAAATAACAAAATTGCCAAAATCTACAACTTGATGCTCAACAGAAATTGAAATAAAGGAATAAACAAACACAGTGACTACAAGCATTTACAAGATGCCACAAAGACAAATGTATTCTATATGAAATGGAGTGCACTGTCCTTAAAATTAAAACATTCCCATTGTTCTCACCACAGAATGAACAAGACCTGCACTATCCCCATGTCATCTATTTAACTATGTCAGGAGTACTGAGATGAGATTTTACCAATGCAGACATCATTCAGCTCAAGTCATCCTAATACATAAAATCGGAAAAATGTGCAAAATTCAGATACGTACCTGATCTACTAATCCTGTCAATCCTATCCATGCTAGGAGATGAGATTCGAATTCGAGGGCTGCTCTGATTAGAGGATTCAGAACCCCCATCAGCGAAAGAGTCTTCAACTGTGAAGAGTATTTCTTTCACGCATTTGTGACAGACGTTGTGCTGACACGGAAGGATCAGCGGGTGGGTGAACAATTCCTTGCATGCTGGGCAGATGAGCTCTCTTTCAATACTCTTTGTGGCAACCTTCATGACAGAAAGAGGGGAAAAACAAGAGTAAGCGCAGAAGGCGTGAGCCGCTAGGACTTAGTGCATGTTGTACCCGTGCATGTCACCAAACCCCAGCTCTGCTGAAGGATGGTTGGTGTCAGGTGTTCTAAGGTGCTGCTCTGGTTAACGCTCCAAGCAAACCTTTATTAACATTTATGAAAGCAGTGACAACACTCATTTCAGCCGAAATGCACACGGCTACTGTGCGCGGTTCATCTTTAGGTCACGTCTGCATTGCAGAGGAGGAAAGCAGAGGAGGGGAGTAGTCTCGGTTGCACCTAAGGACCTATTGAAATGAAAGCAACCACGCTGCTCAACAATAGCAATCCACGCGTTTAAGTCAGCTTGCTTTACAAAAAGGAAGGGGGGAAAAAAAAAAAGGAATTAAGTGTCATATCGATTAAACAACAGGCTCCCCCGCCGCGTAACTCGCGTGTAGGCACGGACATGCTGTGACTTCGTTAGCCGACAGTCCGAGCCGAGCACACGCATTTATTTCTGCACAAAGCGTTGCCCCCCGATGCTCGCAGCCCTCCAGCACCGACCTCCACGGCGGCACGAAGGGGGCTGCCAGGGGCGACCTGCTCTTGCTCGTCCCTCCCCAGCACCGCTTCCCTCGAAGCCCCCAAAAGTAAAGGAAAAAAAAATAAATTAAAAAACGCACAAAAGCCCCAACCGCACAGCGAGGCTCGGCTCGGGCGCCAGCCCCCGGCGGCGTCGCACCGCGGGACGGGGGGGGTCATGGTAGCGACATGGCGACACCGCCGCCCCCCGCCTCATGCCGCACTCACCTCGGGCTCCAGCCCGTCGCCCTCCATGCCGGCGCCTCACGCGGCCGCAGGCTCGGCGGCTGTCGGGGCGTCGGGCCGGGCGGGAGGGCGGAGGAAGAGAAGGGAAGGGAAGGGAACGAGGGAGAGGGACGGAGACCGCCCGCCCACTGCCGCTGAGCGGGGCGCGGCCGCGCACAATGGCGGGCGGGAGGCGGCGGCACCTGGAGCCGTGGGGGGCGGCCACGCCCGGCGGCAGCGGCCCGGCAGGGGGCAGGCACGGCTCGGCACGGCCGCGGCGCTCGGACCCTCTCCTCGTGGAGGGGACGACCTCGGCACCCAGACATTTGCCCGTTCACCTCGGGATACGGCGCCCAAGGACCCCCCTCGGCGGCAGAGGCCCCCAGGAGCATGGCTCCCTGTCCCGTCCCGTCCCGTCCTCACAACGTGTGCCCTCACCACAGCCTGCCTCCTGCCTCACCGGCACCCCAAGTGCCCCTTGCACCACAGTCGGGGAGAACCGAGGCCTCTGCGGTCCCCTGGCCCACCTTGTGGAGGCTATTTCTGAGGCCCCAAGCGGAGGCACGCGGTGTCCTTGCACTACACAAGCAGAGGTTTAGTCCATGAGAACAGGTGGACTGCGGCAATCTCGAGATGCTGTCCACTCAACAAGCCCTAAAACTGACCTACACATTACTGCATAGCCTGTCTGAAAGGCAGACGCAAGGATAAGAAGTTCATTTCTGCTCTCAGAGTTGTTCTTTGTGTCAGTCAATAAACAGGCTTGAAATGTCTTGCTTGGGTTCTGGTCATTACATGGCGGCTTCAGCAGCCTGGCCGTGAGATCTGAATGGAAAATTTCACTCTGGAATTACGAAGCCAGAGGTGATGTTTTTGCATAGCCAGCACTACAAAGAACGTTATTTAGAGAACACACGTAAAAATTTGATTTCACGTTTAGTTTAGAACGGAATTCATAAAAGTAGATGGGTGCTCTCGCAATGACCCTGCCAATGCCAGTGACGGGCGGTGTGTGTATTCAGACCAAAACGTGCCACTTAAACCAGCGAGGGGGCAGAACAGGCTGGCAGGGATGTGCTGGGCCGTCTGCCTCCCCACCAGGTTTTGTGCAGCCATCTGTGAGCTTGTGAGTAAAAATGTCATCCCCAAATCTCGTCTATTATCCCCAAATTTCCTGGATATTACAGGCAGGCTTTAAAGGATCTCGCTCTTAAGAAGCCCTCGTCTGCATTAGTGCATCACTCACTGCCGACACTGGACGTGGTCGACTTGGGTCCAAATGAGCGAACTATCATCCGCAGACCAGAATGAAGCCGGTCTGGCTCTGCTGCTGCCTTCGGTAGTGTCAAGGACTTTGCCTTGGGCCAGGAAAACCGCCCTGCTCCTCATGCCGGTGGTGCAGTGCCAGCAAAGGCTGACATTAGTGCAGGCAGACCTGGGGCATGCGTTGACTCCAGCTTCCCCACAGCCCTGCAGGGGCATCCCCGTGCCAGCTGCTCTTACGGTCAGGACGTGTGGGTGACTGCTCAATCCCCTGATAGATCGTTAAGGCATTAACTTGCTTGTGTCTGTTTGCTCTGGCTTCAGGGTACTTTAGAGCAGGATTTTAATTACCACCTCCTCCTCCACCACCACCATGTTAAGACATGTGCCAAAAGCTGCATTAACACTGAGTTGCTGAGAGAAAAAGAGAACGGTTAGGCATCACTGGTAAGTTAAAGAAGTAAGAGCAGAAGCCACTGCCAGAAGGGACTCCTGCTCTTGGCCTCTGCAGAAGGGGATGGTAAGACCAGCATGGCTACGGTGTCAGCCCTACTCGCCTGCTTTGCTTCTAGAGACACATGTGCATCAGCTGGACACCTGTTGTGCTAACGAGGGGTTTCTTTTACACCAAGGAGTCCCTGTAAAGACTGAAGATGGCTCAGCCCTTCCTGCAGAGCCCGCTCCCACCCCTCAGCCAGGGGCCTGGCTGGGAGCTGCTGGCCCTCCTCCAGCAGCAGCATGCAGCTGAAACTGGAGGGGAGCAGGGGCTGTCACCCCTGTTCTGCCGCCTCCCTGAGGTTGAACACACTCGTTCATTCAACCAGTACTACCGAGCATTCATCCCATGCGCTCATCTGCACTAATTATCAGTGCAATTCAAAGAAGAGCAAAGTTTTCAATTAGTTGTAAAAATCCTGCACTTCTCAGACAGTATTTGGGCTGTGATCAGGGTCCTGCAGTTTTAAGCAGTACAGCCCTGCCCCAAAGAGCTCAGGGCATTCTGGCAACGCCTCCACTGCCTTCAGCAGCCATGCTCAAAGTCACTACCAGATTTTCCAAGACAATTTTGTTTGCACTACTTTTCCACCCTACGCTCATCTCCTGAACCGAACCACTGTCTGGCTGGCAGGAGACTTGCACCACAGCAGAGCCAATGTGTACACAGCAGAAACACACAGGATGCCATGTGAGACTTGTTCCTGAGCTCACACGACAGTACGGGCACAGTCCTAGGGACTGAGCTACCAGACAGACACCTTCCTCCCCATGCAATGGAAAGTATTTTCTGCCAGGGTGGAAGCAGTGGGGTTTTAGACCACATTCATCTCTCTGTAAATTGTCACTGGCGAGATCTGCTTCTCTACTTAGCCTTGAGAAGTTCAGCCTCGAAGATGGCTGTTTTCCCCAGGATTTACTCAGTCCTGCAGGCTGAAAGACGCATGGTTAGCTCAGCAATAAGGCAGGACTTTATGCTGCCTGAGAGAAATGTGTCCATTTTGGCTTAGGAATACAGGCTCATCTTTGTCTTCCTGACAACTACCCTTCAGCTGCGTCATCCCGAACAGCCAGCAAGGGCCCACAGACCTCGGGTGTTTGACAATAAAATTAAGGATTGCTTGAGGATTTCTGGGCATAAATTTAGAACTATCAAGCCCTAATCCTTTGGTTCTAGTTGTTTATCTGCCCTGCAGAGAAGTGCTACAGGCCCACAACCTTCATGGTCGGACGGGTTTCCTAACGAATCCCATAACCTGATCAGCTGGACCAAACAAGTTTGGAAGGTCACATTAGCTGCTGCTTGTGCACGCAGAGTGCTCAGCCAATAAAGACTGTGCTCATCAAACTGCCAGCATTTTAGGTTTGTGCTCAGCTTTGGAAAGGATTTGTATTGGATCAGTATATCTTGGCTTTTCCACCTTGTGCCGTGTGTACAGTATTCTGTTTCACATCCAGGACGCGTGGCGAGCAACAGCATCAGGGGATCCAAGGCGCAGCCACAGGCAACAGTCTGCACAGAGGGCACTGCTGTTTCCCTCCCTCCCTTGTAATTACTTGCTGAGAAAATGAAAGAATTACCACTGAAAGGTTTCCTAAAAGAATACAGAATTCAGACTGAAATACCTTCCAGCTCTCTCTTATGGGATTCTAGAAGAGAAGCATACCTGTGAATAAATACTACTGTTTAGCAGAAATGAAATATAGGAGTTATTTTTAAAAGGATTTAGAACTTCAAAAGTTTATGTATAAGAAATCCAAATTACAGGAAGCTCACCCATGGGCTTGGTTTCTGATGCCATATAAGATATGGTGTGAAAAGCATGAAAAATACAGACGTGGCAGAGGGTGGGCTGCTGTTCTGCCCGGATGCCTTCCCTCCTCCACTTCTGGTGGCCGCTCTCTCCACAACCATCACAGAGGGGCAGCCCACCCTCACCCCCTCACATCACCTGCTCTTGTCAGCTCCTCAGAGAACCACTGCTGAAACGGTGAGGGCAGGCCTGCAAACACACCTTCCACACACAGGCTGACTAGCCCAGATAAGTAATTCAGATTAAAAGCTGCAAAGACAGGCAAATTGGATTTTAGTTCCTCTTAGCCACCAGATTTCAAACTCAGGCTCCTCTGCAATACCTGGCTTAAGCTGTTACCTGAAACTGAACTCTGAGTTACCTTTACAGCTTTTTTAACCCAAGTCTTTCAACCCAAGTCACCTTTCTACACAAGCACCCCTCTCAACACAATCAAACACTAGTCTTGATGCTCTGAGCAGGAGTGAAATTCGTGTTCAAGCAAACTGTCCTCATGGGGACTCGAAATCTAGACAAGCCCTTTTCTGCTCATCAGCAAGAGATATGAAAAGCTTTTCTTCTGAAGGATGAGGAGTACGACTCAGGTTCACATGAGTAAGGCAGCTCGGAGCAAACCTCCAAGTCCCAGCAGCAGTAATCTCTGCTTATTTCCTTTTTGCAGCTCCTCATGTGATTCATTTTTGTACCGCTGCCCAACTCTATCTCTTACTCCCACCTGGGGAAAGAATAAATGCCATCACAAAAGAGCTGTACATCAGTCACTATATAAAACGAGGCAGAAGACAGGGACAGAAACTGGTGTCACCTGCAGGGTCCGGACGGAGAACATGCAGAATTTCAAACGCTTTTAAAACTATTCTCAGAAAGTTCTCATGTTCATGTCATATGGAATCTGGGGCTTGTTTCTAGTACTGTCCGTTTCTCTAAGTGCTTCTTCTGGAGAAATGTTATTTATTCCGTTCCTCGTAAATCACAAGTTCTTGGTTTCTGCAGACCATACTGAGAGCATGAATACATCTTAGAGCAGAGCAAATGAGTGAGATAAAAACAGAGAAGACTAGGGATTTGACTAAAAAACAGAGTATACCATGATCCATATTTCAACAAAATCAATAGCTATTGCACAAGGACAGTGCCAGTGTTGCTGTCCTATCTCTGAAATTCACACTATTTTATATCAGTTTACTGATTTTATTCTACTTGCAGGAAAACGCCTGAGGTGGTTCTAAAGAAGGGACGAGTATTATTATCAATCACACCATCAGACACAAATATTTCTTCACAGCATCTAAAAATACTTCGAAGTTAAAACTACAAGAGACATAGATGAATTCCAGTGAAGGAAACATAGGTCTGTGTGAGTAAAACAATTTTGAGTGGACTGAGGGTGAATAACTGCAGGGGTATTCATGTGGCTGACTGCTGCAAAAGGAAACTTACACACAGTGAGAAATAAAGAGAAGGAAAGAAGCCTGAAACCCTTTCGATAATATTATGGCATTTTTATGACTGTCCTTTCCTGTGATTTGAACTGGGATTTAAAAGTCCTGAAAGAAAGTTATACAATCTCCTAATGCCTCAGTGCCTCTGCTATAAAATGCACGTGATTGTTAATCTATCTCACAGGGATATTTGGGAGTGCTCAGATGCTACTGTGACGTTTGTGACAGGTGCCTTGGGGGCCTAGGATATCTCACAGAGCATTGTACTGAGCCTAAGCAGATGTCGTGGGTGTATGGATTACACGAGGACTGGCTTCTTGGGGCTAGAAGTGTTACACGCGTCTTTGTGTCCCAGGTACAACGTGCAACTCGTGAAACAGAGTCACAGGGGAATAATCAGTACAAATCATTAGGAAAGATAATGAGTTTGTGAAGTGATGTCCCCCTGGGGGACAGCAATATGTAATGATTTGCCCTGGTGTGAGAGCTGACAAGCTAAGTGGAAAAACAGCATGACTGCCAAAAGAGATAACGTGCCCAGGGTGCAGGCGCTGGTGTGCAGGGAGGGAATTATACCTGTTGGGATGTCACACCGCAGAGACAGGAGCGTGTGAGAATAATGAATTGGTGATATATCCTCTTTCCCTAACAGGAGCTCTTTGTTTGGAGAAAACCAGATGTTTAGCAGTTAACACAGAATACATTAATGCTCCCTGGCTTTGTTGCAACAGCTTTATTGATGTGAGAGGTTTGGAAAGGCAAAACTGGGGTAATGGGATCTGTGAGCAGTAATACCCTGCTCCTAAGCATGTATGGTTTACCACACAGAAGCATCCTTTTGCTGGCATGATTTATGTCACCTGAGAAAGAAGCTTCATTATCGCAGCAGAGTATCTCTCGGCTCCTGGATAACATCAATAAATTACAAAGGGGCTGTAATCTAAACCCCGGGCTGGAGGTAAAGACATGCAAGAGGAAAACACGGAAAGCGGGAGGCCTCCGAGGTGGCCCCTGGAGAGCCAGAGGCAGAGTGACCGCCACTATGGCAAGTCTGTAAAGGTCACAGGACAGCTACTGCTCCGCTTTCCTTCACACACATCAAGCATCTCTGGGGTTGGGACTTGGCAATGCGATTCTCTGCGTATAAAGAACAGCACTGTTTGCAGTAAACACGCACATTTCACTCCAATGTGCTAACTCGGCTGTCTATCGAGGCATATGCTCTCATGGAGGGAAGTCTGATCCAAGCTACCAGCACAGGCGGCACACGCTGTCACCCCCTCGCAGGGAAATCATGGGCAAAAGGAGCTTCTTGCCTGAAACGCTCCATGATTTTGTGTACCGTGTAAAATGGATGGGACGGGAACAAGACCCGGCCATCCAAATTGACCCAGGAGCCCTGGGCATGGCTGCTGCTGGACCAGGAGAAGCAGGAGATCACTGGGGAAGGCCCTCTCTCAACCAGGCCCAAGGGGCCTGCACTTGGAAGAGGGGAGAGGGACAGGAAATCCGTGGTGGACGCAAAGAGTAGTGTGTAAAGGCAGCTCTGGAGCTGGCCTAGGACGTCTCCAGGACGCACTCAGAACAAGCATAATCTTCCAAATCACCCCTTTGTTTGTCACACTTGGGTTTAAGGTTAAAAATGCAGTGCCTACTTCATGTTTTCTAAACCCGTCAGGGCAGAGTCTCTGAGGGGAGGGGAGAAGAAGCGCTCCCTCTTCTTTGTACATGCACCAGCAGCTCACAAACACAAGAAGTTGGATTTATTACCCCCTTCTTGTGAGAAATGCACTCGCTACTTTCCCTCAAAATATTTTCAAGCCCTGAATCATTTCCTGCGGGTGACACTTCCCACTCCAGCACTGCCCGCAGCCAGTCCAACTGTGGGTGACAGGAAAAGTACCCATCACCCTGCCAGCCTGTGTGCGGCCCCGTTGGAGCCCCACGTCCACAGGTTAGCGGAGGGACGAGCTGCATGAGCGCCAGATGCCGAACTGACGGGCCGAGCAGTGCCCCGCATGGCTGGGTTTTGTTGGCTTTCATCCAGCGGCCGCAGTAGCGTGCTGTGAGCGTGAAGCGGGCGCACAAAATATATCGTGCACAGAGGCATGCTAACAAACAAGTTAAATAAATAAATAAATAAATAAACAAACAAGAATGATAATAATAATACTATAGGATGATATAATAAATAGTAATGCATTATTATTTATAATGCATGTATATCATTTATAATAATGAAATAACACAAAATATAAAGAAATCATATACATAAAATAAAAAAATAAAAATAAAATAAAATTATATAAAATGAAATAATACAACGTATAATGTAATGAATGAAATAATATACATAAAATAAAATGAATAAAAATGAAAAAATAATAAAATAAAATGAAATGATACAAAATAAAATGTAATGAAATAATATAAATAAAATAAAAATAAAATAGCAAAATGAAATGAGATAAAATACAATAAATAAAATTAAAAATAATAAAATGAAACGAGATGGGATGAGATAAAATAAAATAAAATAAATAAAATAAAATAAAATAAAATAAAATAAAATAAAATAAAATAAAATAAAATAAAATAAAATAAAATAAAATAAAATAAAATAAATAAAAATAAAATAACGTAAAATAAGGTAAGATAAAGACGGAGGGGACGTGGGAAACGCCGGGAGGAGGAGGCGGAGGCGGCACCGCCCGCCCCATCCCAGCCCGGCGGCGTCCCGCGGGCGCGCCCCTCGCCCCGTCCCCGGCCGCAGGGGCTCCCGGGTCGCTCCCCGCGCCCCCCGCTCGCCCCCTACCTTTCCTCGCTCCAGCAGCTCCGCGATGTAGCCGAAGCGGCCGCCCTCGGCCGCCCCCGCCATGCCGCAGCCGCCGGGGGCGTTGCGGGAGTGCCGGCGGCCGGGCGACGGCGCCTCGGCCGGCGGGGGCGTCCGGGGGGCACGGCGGGGGAGCGGAGCCGGGCTCCCGTCGCCTGTGGGCGGCTGGTGTCGGTGTGGGGAGGTGTGCGAGGGCGTCGGCACGGGGCGTCTGCTGCTGGCATGCAGTGCAGTGCAGTGGTCGGCACGGCAGCGCCCGTGCCCGGCCGGCTGCATGACTGCGGGGGGCGTCAGGCAGGGTGGAACTTGGTCTGCATGCCCGGCCTGCGCTGCCGCCCGGGCGGGAGGGATGCGGCGTGCCCGGACTCAGCCGAGGCACAAGTACGGGTCCCGGCACCCTGCTGCTTGGGAAGGCGATCCTCGGGGCCTGCTGAGGCGTTCAGGGGGCTAGCTACCAGGACGGCCTCTGCAAAACTCCGTCCAGAATAGGTGGCCAAGGGCACCCCGTGGGGTGGCCGGCGATGGATGCTTGAGGCATGGCACGTGTTGCACCCCTGCTCCGTGATGGCCTCTGCTCTCCACAGCTGGAATCACCTGCTAATAATGATGGAAGCAGGACGGGTCACTTCAGCTGAGTTCTTCCTCCCCTGGTCCCTCGCCAGCTCTCCCCCAGACTGAGGGGTGGAAGGGGACAAGCCTCCCTTACCCTTTGGATATCGGGTGGCCCATGGGGCACATCACCCCGGTGTGGTGAACACATACTGAAGGGTGTTTTATAACGGGATAACATATCCCTTTGGAGGCTGTATTTACTAAGCTTGTTGATACAGTAGTAATGCTATACTGTATTCTCTCTGCAGGTTACTCACGGAAACAATATACCTTTCTTTCTCAAGAAACGGGACTCATGAATAGCTACCGGACTGTTCTGTTACTAGATACTGTAGAATTACATATATCAGATGATTCATTAATCAAATAGCCTGTTATTGGGATATAGACAGGCTTTCAGCATTCCCCCTCTTGCTTTTGTGCAAGTAGCAAACAGTTTATCAGAATAAACAATGGGCAGTGTCACGGTGGACAGTCAGTTGTCATCGCCCACGCAGCTGAGAAGCCTGTGATATATAATTTAACTCCAACTGAGATATTTTGCTCCTCTGATCTACTTCCAGCTCACCAAGTGGCAGTCATGTGGGGAAGATTTGATGCTGTAGTTTGGGAGGGTACAAGGACAGCCAGGGGCTGGGGACGAGGGCTGCACAGCTCCTCACCTGGCTGCACCCAGGCTCCGCACCAGCCACAGCGCCCCAGTATCGGAGAGGGTTGCACTGTGGCATCAGCATCAACCTCTGAACGATAACCAGAGCTCAGCAGCAAACATACCTTTGACCGTGCTGGTCAGTAATGACGGGCCATGCAAAAAGCTGAGGAATTTACAGCCCTTCCTGCTCAGTACAGGAGACGATGGCTCCTCACTGCTGCCTTCAGCTGGAGGCGCGTCTGCGCCTGTGCCTCGTGGCAGGGCTGTCACATTCGTGATAATCGACGCCCAGCGCTCTGCGAGGCCATGCTCTGACGTGGCATGTGTCTGTCTGGCGTCCTTCAGCCGTGAATCACACCGGTATTTTGAACTAGCTGCTCTGAACGATTCCTGCTTACAAAAGAGATGTAAATGTAGCCCAAGTCATGAAGGGCAAGGAGGATACAGGAGAAGAAGGACGAAGCTGATGGTTCTTTCATGCTCTCTTCTTGGAGAGGTTTTGTTTCAGCACTAGCTCTGTTAGCATCCTGGGCTCCGGTGGCTGTCAGTGATGGGCAAGCAGGACAAGGTCACTGCCTGCTTTTGCATTGATCTTAAATCTTTGGCAGTGGCATCCTCCCAGGTGGCTCTTTCTGGGAAGATCCCTGTACAACAGCCATCTGTGCCATCAGCCCTGCAGAAGAAGTTGTTCCAGCAGACTGCTGCAAGGCTTGTGGGGCCTAATGGATGGGTCAGTATCACTCACACAAGCTGTCCCCACAGATCTAGACTGGCCAGGGGGTTGGGACTGTTCCCTGCAGCAGATTATCAATTCACTTGGCCATCCCAAGGGGTCCCATCTACCTCCCCTGGGACAGAGGAAAGTTTGCACCAGACTATCTCGAGCGGCTGCAGGCTGACAGGGGAATGTGTGCTTGGAAGGCCAGGGACAGGTGGAGAAGCCTCATGTTTTTGCAGCTGGTGGCCCAGGGGCTTTAGCCCCACTTGGTATCTGGTTGCTGTGTTTCACACAACCTTTGCAAGGTAGGCTGTATGGCAGAAATAGCGGGGAGTGCCTCACCTGCTCCACATAAATCGCTGGTATGAATTTGCTTTTTGTGCTTTTCTTCCCTCTGTTTCCTGTCTCAGGTTGGTTCCTTTCTATGGAAGCTGGACGTCTGAAAATGAATCAAAACTTCAGTAATCAGGAAATTATCAATGTCAGAACACGTCATGTTTTGTTGAAATGAAACACTAGAATGATTTAATCTCCTTTATATCACTTAGACTAGAAGTGTCTCCAAAAAAGCAAGGATTCTGGGCCCAATTATTCACCAATAGTTTTATACCAGTGGAAAATCTGGCCCTGCATTGTTATCCTGAAATGTTACGTGGCACAGTACTTTACCCTGACACATTGGTATAGAATGCAAATTGTAAAGGAAATGTATGTTTCCTGACCTGTGAATTACATTGATTCTCCTAGGACAGCAGTGACAGCTCTAGATTTTCTGGTTGATGTCCTCCATCTAAGTTTCTAATTCCTAACTGAATCTGCGCAGTGAAGCCTGACACTATTTTCTTTTTGCTCCTTCAGGATTGTAAAGTGTTTTCCCATTTCCACAGTACAGATAATACACTCAGGTATGCACCTGTGGTAGCAGTCCAGCATCATCCTCAGCAGGGGCCTTCCCCCGCTGCACACCATGTGTGAAGTTGCTGGCCATCGTGACCTAAGGAAATCTACTCAAAGGTGGGTTTGAAAGCAGCTGCAGGTGGCCATACAGAAAGGGCTAATAGAAATATTTCAATACTAATGAGATACAGAGTGCTGTGCTTCTATTTTACAGTATTCATGGGGGAAATGGATCTGTGTAGGTGCACTGCCATCTTGGAGGACTCAAATGTCACCAGCAATTTCAACACCAGAGCACCAGAGATGGCAAGAAAGATGATGCTATAGGTAGTGGAAAAGTGTGCCAACATTCACTAGGACCTACCTCAGTGTTAAATTGTACATTTGGGCAAACATCTGAAATCATGAAAAAACAAAACACAAAACATGCATATCCAGGGACATATGCCTCTGGTAAGGGCTATGGCCTGCATTAATTCTCCTAACAATTTTTAGAGGCCTACATCCGAATTGAGCAATAATGAAGAGAATTTGTGTAAATAGTTTACAAATTTTATGTAAACTGCTTCCTTCCGTGGGGAGTGATGTTGATGGGAACTGTCATGAAGAAGAAGAAAAATTGCCTTAAAATAGATGAGACCTTCTGATGGTTGTAAAGGTTTTGTAAGCAGGGCAAATGTGACCAAACTGTATTTCAAAGCTTGCAGTACCTGCTCGCAGATCTAAAGCTCTCTCTGCAACAAAACCCATCCCCACTAGTTCCTTTTGGGACCACAGGGTTGTTTCCATTCCCACCTTCGCTGCTTTATGGATAATAAAAGGGATAACCATCTCAAGTCTTTTAGTAAGCAGTCAGGGAGCCGTCTACTTCTGCATCCATTCCATGTTCAGCTGAGGTTCCACCAAAGCCACCCCAAGAAAACAAACTCCTGCCCCTGCTCTCTGACACTGGTGTTAATGGCCCCTGCTCTGGGTCTGGACTGAGTCTGCGATTCCTGGGAACCCCCAGATCTCTTTCCACACTGCAGCTGACTATTTACATCCTTGCTTCGTGTTGGGGAATGTGATTTTGCCTCCTCCACATCTCTAGTCTAGACCTCCTTAGCGATCTGATTTTTATTCCCCACCAACACAGTCTGAAACAGGGTTTTACTGAGTTTTGCATACCTCATTCTGATAGATACTGACAAACCCCAAAAGATCCCTAAACACGTAGCACTGAATATAGCACACAAACAGCAACAAGCCACACAGACACTGAGGCAGTTCTGCAGCTGCTCTGAGGCTAAGTGTGATGTTGTCCATCATTGATGGCCAGAAGAAACAGTGTCCCCCTTAGCCTGTACCTCACATTTCTTTTACTTCTGGCTGCAGGTCCTCTGGCTAAGGCAAGTTTAGTCAAATTAAAAGGTGAATTTCAAATCCACGATATTTTGGAGCCAGATGTTTTGTTCTGCTATGTTCAACAGAGGGCGGCTGCAACTTGTGTTCAGACTTTTTGTCACCACTAGGTATCTATGGGTATAAATCTGTATCAGATATGTATCTCTCTACATCTATCTATACAGATACCTAGATATAGGTACAGGTAGGTATCTACCTCTAGGCTCTAAATGGCCTTGCTCCATTTAGAGAGCTACATTCAAATAACATGAACATCTCTATCCAATAGTTTTGAGGTACAAACACACAAAATAAAGCACAGAGCTGACTGCATCCATGCTACATGAAAAATTATTTTTATGTATGATTTCACCTAGACTGTCCCATATGACTCTAACACAATATCACACACCCCTGGGAAAAAGCTTATTTAAGAAATATGGGTTAAGTATGTAGGCTACTATTAATATTTAATGTATTGAGTATGTTATTATATATTTATAAGGAATAAGCTAAAGTACATAATGATGCATACCGTGAATATATAATGCAATTGCCATTTTTTGCTACAACTACAGTTAATCAAGTTTGACAATGTAAAGAGAATTTCATGTATATGTGGAGTTTTAACAAATATTGAGTAAAACATAGCAGGCTTGAGTCTACTAATTTACTGAGCCTATTGATTTACTTAAAAGAAGTTGTCTAATTAAATCAGAGACATGGAAATTGGGTGAAGATACAGGAAAGATGAGCCCTACCAACCTCTGCATACGAATGCAGCGATGCATATTTCAGTAATTTTGCATGTGACACAGAGGAGACATGTCTGAAACGGTACAGGCACCAAGGAAGGCGGCAGAGCCCTGAAAGCTTTTCAGACTCAGCTGGCCTTCAGAGCATATCACATCTCCACAGAGCTTGTCCAATTTGTGTGTCCAGGGCTTGAAGGCAGCAGCTGCACTCCGACACTTAACTATGCCAGGGTTGGGTTGGAGCTAACTTTCCTTTCACGGAGTAGCGTGCCCTGTGTTCATGCAATGGTGCTGCCCTGTGCATTTACCAGTCTTTAAACCCCCCTGAAAGTGGGTTCAGTCTCACTGTGGAGTGGCTTTGCACATCCGTGCAGGCCCTGAGGCCTGCTGGACACCTCCTGCCTGTCCCTGCCTTGCACCAGGCCAGGGTTGGCGTGTCCCTCTGCTCACCCATCCCACAGGCACCTGAGGTCCTCCTGGCCAGGCCCTGCCACCCGCTTACAGCACCAGCCTAGTTTGCTCGTGTATATAAAGAGATGGGCAGCGCTGAGCTAAAGGCCTAAAACACCACTGTCGGGAGGTTGTCTGAAGTCACAACAGGGCACATGGTTGCTGGTTGTATTGATGGAAAGCCAAGAGTCAGCGCTGAAGAACAGCAGCTCTCCTGCTCCCTGGTCCTGCTGTGAGGAGCACAGGGGGACGGGGGAGACCAGCTCCAGCCCCAGGTGTGAGATGGACGCCAGGGCTGGGAGTGAACTATGTGGGCCGCACGCTCTGCAGCCCCAACTCTGGGCCCAACCATGGGCAGACAGCCACTTACGTGCTACCTTACAGCTCCTAAAGGTTTGTTCCTTTGACTTGACAATTTCAGCAGTTCTCCATGGCATGTTTAAAGAGGCCTCTGTACTGCAGCAGCCTGACCGAGCGGAGCGGGTTTCCCTCTGGTTCAGCTGTAAGGCACACCTTCCACGTTGCCACACTTGCTTTGCCGTGCTGTGAATAGAGGAAAGTCAAAAGCACGTTGCTCTGCCAGGGGCAGCTCCCCCCAGAGTCCTCCCCAGACAGCGCCCAGCCCAGGATTTCAAAATGGTTAAAGACCAGAAAAACCTTTCTCCCACTAGTTAGAAATATTGCATTATTTGTTACCTTTTTACTGTTTTCATGTAGAGCTGTGACAGGCAAAATAAACTATGTTGGTAAAAAGGACATCTTTGTCTGGTTTGATTCCTGCCCCCCTTGTTTAAATTAATCAAGAATAATCTGATCCTGATCGAGGTCTTCCCTTACTGGTGTTTGCAGTGCACTGACCTCCACCAGAGTGGCTGACATCAGAGCATTTATTTCTGACAGGCAAAAAATAAAATACTTCCTTCACTGTGTTCCTGCTCGCTCCAAATCTGTCTGGCATCAAAACTCACCTCAAGGCTCAGCTTGTCTGGGGGTAGAAGCCTGCCCGTGGGTAGCTGCAGCCGGCTGGCCAGCCAGGAAGGGGACAGGAGGGGGGTCCAGCCCAGACGGGCTACCAGATCAGCAGCTGCTGCAGAATTTAATATCCTTTTATAGCAGGGAGATCGTGGGAATGCTTGCTCCTCATAGCCTGCAGAGTCTTTGGCTTAAAAAGCTGCCCTCCCTGGGGACCATATGCCACGTAACATCCCAAATGCCAGCCTGTGCGTCTGCTCGGGTTTCTGCCACAGCCAAAAGCAGCATGTTTTCCTTTGCTTTGCATGGGGACCCGTGAACCCTCCCTGTTCTGGGGCTTGGGAACCGTGACTTGGAGTCACACAAGGTGAGAAAGCCTGCAATACTGAGGGTTACAGCCAGGAGATGCAGGACCAGGGGCAACCAGGAACAGGAGGAGTAGCGTGCTAAGAGCACACACCACAAGGCATGGGACAGGCTCTGGTGCCTGCTGGGGTCACCACCTACACAGCTGGTGGTGGCAGCAGCCTTCCCACCAAAAGCTGCCGTTCTCAGCCCATCCCCAGAGCCAAACACCCCTCCTGGGATGGGTGCACCACTCGGGCAGAGCATAGTTAAACACATGCTGCTGCTGTTCCCTCCTGTCTGGGTCTCATAAAAACCCAAGTGAGCCCGGGGCTGCACAGTGGAAGGGGGCAGGACGTGAGGAGCTCACCTCATTAACGAGGTTTATGCCTGCTGTCACAGCCCCTACTACTACCAGCAGCGCCCAACTGTGCAAGAGGAAGTTGGTTGAGGCTGGGGCTACGTACACTGAAAACAAAAGTCAAGGCATGGAGCCATCAGAAAAGTTTGGTAGCAGTAACAGTTTCCACGGCCTGCGTAGGAAGCTATCTATAGCAACTGGGGAGCCACAGAGGGCATTTTTTATCAACACTCTGCAGGATGTGTGCTGCCTGGCCATACACTTCAAGTTACATAGAGAGACATACACAAAAATACAGAAAAGTCCAGTGATCGTGTTGGAAAGCCTCATCCAGACACATCTCTAGCAGGATCTTGCCCTTGGCTGCACCATCAGAAGGATGTTGGGCAGCCAGCACTGCCCAGGGGCAGCTGATCTGTAATGTATGAGCACAAAGGCTGGTGTGCAAATATGCTCAGTCCTTCCAAAACTTCTGATTTTTTTTAGATTATCTTCATGCTATTTACGGAAACTGCCCCCGCTCCTATCTATATACCTTGCAGTTCAGCATTTTAAGTCTTACCAGAAAAAAATAATGTGTTGAAGCAGCACTGAATGACTTGTTTTGGTAAAAAAATAGGTCAGGAGGGTCCTTAAGAGTCCACCAAACTGTCCTGAGGCAGGATAAGCTGTCCCCATGTCATCCTTGGCTTAGTCTAACCTGATATGAAAGGAGAGCCGCGGTGAAAACTCCACAGCTTCCCCAGGGCAGTAGGTTTACAGAGATGCCTTTCAGGGCAATGCTCCTCCAAAATAAGTCTGAAGTTGAAGAAGGCTTTTATAGAAATGTTATAATAAGCAGTAAAAAGGCTGGGCTCAAGATTAAAATGTAGTTTCATAAAGTGAGCCTGTTTTTGTAAGGCACGGTCATGATTTAAAGAAAGTTGCTAAATAAACAGCACAACACCAAATATAGCTCTGTGCTTAGGAAAACCTTCAAATTACCCAAAGGCAGCATGCAATTTCAGCAGCATTCCAGCATATTTAACTTTCCAGGCAGCATAAGAACCACTCCTTTCCCACAAACACGGAGGTGATGAACAGTGAAAAGCTGTGTCTTGACTTCTGTTCTGTCATTTTCCTGCCAAGTCGTCACTTTTGCTGATTCCCCATGAAATGGTCACAGGGGTAAGGCAGAGCCTGTGTAACACGTGCTGTATCAAAGGGGATAAGGGAAGAGGTTCGGATGGAAACTCTGCAATGGCTCTTGCAGAATTAGCTTCATGAAGGCCTCCAGGCTATCTCACAAGGGTATTTGAACTCTGTCACTGCTAGCTCACAAAGTGATTGGTTTAACAGGACACAGGGCAGCCTCCTGGTCCTTGATAAGCAGAGACCGATTATCATCACTGCTACGAGTTAACACAGAAACCACCTTCGCATGAATACATGGCTGTCAAAACACAAGCTTCTCTATATAGACACATCTCCTTCCTTTCACTTGTGAACTTAACATAAACAGCCTAATCTGGCAAGTTGAGCGCTCTGTCCTCACCACAAACCTTTCCCCTCCCAGGCACATTTTGAAATTCTCAGATTGCTGCTGCAGATTGTTCTCATATAGATTTTCTCTTCCTTGACGAATTTCTCACTTTTGTTGAGGCAGAGCTTTTTCCTTCCTTGGGATCCTGCTCATTCTACAGCGATAGTAACTATTTTTGTCCAGTCCTATTTGTAAGTACAGGGTGTGTACCTAAATAAGTACATTTTAAAGGGTGGTCACACACTTCAGTTGTCAAAGAAGGCATTTTGCCAGTACTTCAGAAACCAAGTGGTGGTGTGGGATTTTTGCTGCCCTTGGTGGTGCAACTTGAAAGCCTCTGGACATTTTCACATTCAGTGCCCAGAGAAGGTGCTGTGTGGGCAGTTCTTCACTCAGAACATGTGACTGGTTTGCAAAAACCCACCAGCATGAGACAAAGCTCACCAGAAATCAGTTTTTCCTGTTTCACAAAGCAACAGGTCATTGATTTTTATTAAATTCAGAAACTAATTGGACAGAGACAAGTAAGACAAACTTTAGAACAGTGTGTTGAAAGTGTAATTCTATAGTGTACTGCTGTCACTCGGTAGAGTGATTTAGTAGGCTTTTAGTATAGAGATAGTGACACTTGTTCTGTTTCACCCTGTGGTTGCTGAAAGTGAGAGGAACTGCTTAAATGGTGACTACTTGCAATAGCAAACCAAGAACTTTTCAGTATTTAACGCCAACCGAAACGGACCAATATTCTCATTCAACAGATGAATTTCAGAGACATTTCGTGTTTTAGATGGTCCAGTAGGATCTGCTTACCTGGGGGGGGTCTCTCTCTTTTTCATGTCCCGACAACATATCTTCTACCTCATCAGTGGCACCAGTATCAGTTACCAATATCAGAGTTCTTCTTGAGCTGTCCACAATAGCTCTTACTTTGGAAATCCTTGTTCCTTCACCCTCTACCACAAGGTAACCCCTAACAGAATGGCTAAGGACTCACTACAAAGCTGAAATATATTTTTCTGGGAACACTACTGTTTCAAAGGGATATTTCATTTTTGATACTGGCTTCCACTGAGAGCAGAGTATTTAATTTAACTTCTTCAGCTCCTCTTAGGTTGTCTTTTACTTTGCTATGGGGCACTGAACATGGAGCAAGGAAGCCTGTTATTACATTTCACATAGATACTTCAGATGTTCCTCCAATGTCCAATTTACTTGTTAGTCATTTTTTTTTTCATAGCACGTAATTGTTCCATTTAGAACCAAATTTCCTCTACATGAAAAGCCCTTAAATAAATATGTACAGACTTAGCAACAGTTCTCCAAAGTGGTTCTATCATGTCTGCCAGCAGCTATGTACAAGAGATTAAAGTTGCTGTGAAAGCCTTAATGATGATGTTTAAAACCTCAGTCCTCAGATCCTATTGAAAGGATGCATTTAACTTCCCTCGTTCAACAAGCTACTTCAAAGCTGTTCTTCTAGAACAGGAGTTGAAGACATTGTGAGCAGTCAGAGATAGGGGCATCCAGCTGACACATATTTGTCAGCTGAGCCAACATCACCAAGCTTTGAGTGCTGATGAGGATTACGTAAGGCATTAATTTTATAAATACAGTCTTGACAGGCAGGCAGAATAAAGGAGTTGTACCACACCATTGCTGGAACATCAAAAGGTTGTGGCAATGTAGCTGTTCCACATAATTAATGCAAGCCCTTATAGCCAAGACATTTTATACCCTCAAGGACATGTTAAAGTCACTGAAGTAATTGATTTCTTATTTAGGTTCAGCCTCAGCAATGTAAAGCTGTTGTTAATGCAAAATTGGTACAGGTGGGAAGTAATCTGACGGATAGCTTTTGTAGCTATACTTTTACTTTACATTTCACATGTAAGTTTAGATGCATTTGAACTTCAGCTTTTAAAGGGATTTTAAGTTATGGGCTCATTACCTATGAAATTTTTGTCTATCAACTTATCATTCATTATTTTCTAGTCAGAAGACATGATAACTGCAAAAATGTGAAAGGCAATGCAGTCTAGTGTTAACCACACAAGTCAGTCAGAATCAAAACAGCCACTCCACAGGCACACTCAATGGCCATCACCTGCTTGTTTGATGTTGAGTGCGATGTTAAGAATGGTAAATCATGCACGCAGAGTTGGTTATTAACACATTTTTGTCAACTTAAAAAAGTTTAAAGATTCCAAAACAATCAAAAAATTCTGATTATGCCATAAAGGTGTAAGCAGTTTGCTGGGTTCAGAAAAAACTGTGGGAGTTAGCGGGAAACAAATATGCCTTCTGCAGTTTTTAGGAAAGAGAAACTCTGCTGTCAACATTCAGTCTGAAAAGGATGCTGTTATTTAGCTGGGGGAAAAAAAAAAGCTGTAGAAGAACTGGGGCCCAAGGGGAAATGCAAAACACATATCAACAAGCCATAGAAGCTTACAGATATAAAAAAAAAAACAACCACCACCACCACCAAAAAAACAAAAACACCCCCACACAAGAATTAGCTCCTTTTGGCCCATAAAACATGGTTAAATTACTTGCACTGAGAAACCAACTAGTTTTTCCACAGAATATGATTTTTCACTGTTGTGTCAAGACTTCTGCTTCTCTACCCTGATACCCTTTAGAGTTGAGAACACGGTAACAGGTAGTGAAACTCAGGAGCCACAGCTCAAGATTTTGCAAGTATGGATTTGCTCCAAGATAATCAAATGCAGCATTCCTCACGCAGCCAGAAAGTATCAATACTGGGTCTGTTTGCCAGCAGAGACTTACTTAGAGCAGCTTAGTTTGAGCATAGTGCCATATATCAAAACACCACACTCTCATTAATATCCCATGAAGATAGTATTTCAGATAAAAATACTTTGGCTAACAATCCACCGCATATGTACAGAAGGTACCCAGGAGAACCATGAAATTCATTTAGTGATGCCACACAACTTTAAAAGTCCAGTATATTGAATAAAATAATTTTATTTGTATTTACTTGATTTTATTTTTTTAACAAAGTTTATGGAATCTGAAAGTAGACGATAAAAGGTAACTTTTAACTGAGATTTAATATGGGAATATTCTCTACCCAAAAATATGTCAGACATCAAGATCATAAAGAACTCCAAGGTTCTGTGCTATACTGTATGATATGTAAACAGATTTTGAAAATACTTCCCCATTATATATTTTGACACAGTATGCACAAATTTAAAAAAATAAAATAAAAATGAAGTTTAATTGCCTCAAGGGATTTCTTAGACATAAAGCCATTTGAAGAGCCATTTACAGTCTGTGGTGACAAGCTTCTACATAATCAAAATATCCCCTTTTTTTCAAAATGCAGAATAATCTGCTGAAGACAATCCCCTATCAAAGTGATGCCAGCAACACAGATCTGATTGCATGACTCCAGCACTTAAAAAGCACGTTGGTTATACATGGCTTTTAACCTTGGGCTACAATTATGCTACCAGAACTAAATTCAAGTCTAAATCAGTCATGTAGGGATGTGTGTGTCGTCTGAACACTGTTTAGAGTCCTTGTTTTCCAGATCTGGTGAAGATGGTGAAGGCGCTCTGAGGTTCTTGTGCTTACATTCAGGGCAGGATGAACTTTGCAGATACCAGATTCTCCGATTAACGACAAGCCACAGATCCCAAAGTAGGCATGTAAAGCATCTGAAAGGAGGACAGAATATGAAAAACAGAATTGTGTGTCTTTTAAGTTGTAGCAGTCAAGTATTCCTGGGTTTCAGCACCCCTGAATAATCACAGCCAACGAAAACACACAGCTGTTAACATTTTAAATTTGAGATTTTCCACAAGAAAACAATTTCTGCTCAAACCTGCCAGCGTGAACTGATGGTCTACAATCTCTAAGACTAGAATCACTTTTATTTTATAACAATTCTTGCCCACTAGTCAACTTCCTAGTGCTCAGGCCAAACAGCAAAGAATTTCAGGAGCTGGAAATAATTTCCTTCAAACAGCAAATGTTTTTTCCCCAAATATGAAGGAATTTTTTGGCTATGTGTTGGACTGATAACTAAAGAAATATTAATAGCTGACAGACAGCAAGACTTAGAAGTATAGACTTCCCTATCTTCCCTGCTTCCTGAGCAAATACCCTAAGAACAGGAATTCATTAAGTGGCTTGATCAGCTGTAACAGATGACTACCAGCTCTTATTTCCCTGCCCCACTCTGCTCCTGATGCCTACCTTATACGGGGACTAAAGCTTGCTGAACACCCTCCACGACATACACCAACTCAGGAAACATATAAGCAATTGTAAATGGACAGTTTTCTGACATGTTAGTGAATGAAACTGTTTTGCAGACAGAACATGGGTCCCACACGGAGCAGATCTCCACGCTGCAGCCCCCCCGTGGAGGAGCCCCCGGTGGAGCAGGGGGATGTGGCCTGGAGGAGGCTGCGGCCCATGGAGAGCCCCCGCAAGAGCAGGCCCCGGGCCGGAGCTGCAGCCCGTGGACAGGAGCCCACGCAGGAGCAGGGGGTCTGGGGGGAGCTGCCGCCCACCCGTGGGGGACCCGTGCTGGAGCAGTTTGCTCCTGGGGGATGGATGGACCCCGTGGTACGGAGCCATGTGGGAGCTGCTGCGGGCAGCCCCGGCAGGCTCAGTTCAGGAAGGACAGCATCCCGTGGGAGGGACCCCACCTGGAGCAGCGAAGAGAGTGACCGTGAAGGAGCGGTGGAGATGAAGCATCAGGGACTGACTGCAGCTCGTGTTCCCCTGAGCTGCTCGGGGGAAGGAGATGGGAGAGGGTGGAAGGCGGGGGGGGGGGGGGAGGAGGGGTGCGTTTTTAGTTTCTTTCCCTTTTTTCCCACTTCTCTAGCTTGTTAGTTATAGGTAATAAATGTTATTAATCTGCCCATGCTGAGTCTGTTTTGCCTGTGATGATAATTGTTGAGTGATCTCCCTGTCCTAATCTCAACCCCTGAGCCCTTTGTGTCATATTTTCTTCCCCTTTCCCTTTGTGGAGGGGTAGTGAGAGAGCAGTTGTGGTGGAGCTTGGCTGACCAGCTGAGTAAAACCACCAGTTAGGCAAGGCGAACTCAGCTTCAGGAAGTACTAAATGCACTAAAAATCATATACAAACCTAATTACCTGTACATGGTGAGTTTAACTATGAAGTTCAACTGTTCTGCAAATCCATACCAACTTAATACTTACGTTCTAGAAAAAACACATTTATGGGGTCTATGTACTACTCTGCTTCAAGCTATAAAAGACCAAATCTTTTCAGTGTTGAAATACGTTAGTCCAAATGTTTTGTTTCATGAGCAATTCACAAGCATAGAAAACAACAAAGTGTATGTACTATGAGAGCAAAATCTCACTTTAGTGTTTTACATTTAGTAATTGCACACATTCATTTTCATCTTTTTGCTTTCTTTTTTATTCATGTTAAATCTTTTCATCCTTCTCTTGCAACACGTGTAATTCACCCATGCTTCCAATTCTCTTCTACTGCATATCACTTACAGATAACAAATGAGATGTGTAACAGTTGCTGCATGACTTCCTGGGGCACACAGCAGTGCAACTAGCAACTTAAAAGAAAAGTTTATTAAATCTAGTAGTGATTTATGCTCAAGTTAAAAAAAAAATATGTTTATGTATATGTTCTAACAAAATGTTGCAGTATAACCTGGGTAGGCAGCTAAGCACCACACAGGTTCTCCCTCTCTTTCCCTCTTCCACCTCCAGCAGAATGGGGGAAGAGGAAAAGAAGATCAAAAGTGAGAAAACTCCCTGGCTGATATAAAGATTTCAACTGGTAATGCAAAGGTGCATGTGCCTGTAAAGCAAAACAAGGCACTCATTTAGTACTTCCCATCAGCAGGCAGGTGTTCAGCCACTTCCAGGAAAGCAGGGCTCATCATACATAAGGGTTGCTTGTGAAGACAAACACCTTAAATGCCATAGTCTTCCCTTCCTCATTCCCCCAGCTTTTATTGCTATGATGCCATATGGTAAGGGATAGTGTGAGAAACAGAGAAGACCTTGCTGCTGCTGTGTAAACGCTGTCTGGCAATATCTAAAACACTGATGTCTTATCAGGACTGTTTTGGTCACAAATCCAAAGCACAGCATCATATGGGCTACTGCTAAGAAAATTATCACAGCCACCAGACCCAGTACAAAAAAGGAAAAGTTCTGTAGAACTGTAGGACTTAGGGGTTTAAAGTTTGTTACAGGTGGCATTAACCTCAGATAGCAAATCTAATTACTAAGAATGAAACTTTGAAAAAAGAAAATGCCGCTTTCATCTGCCTCACATGGACATGTTCAAATAAGTTTATCAGACAGTTGTAAATAAAGAACTGAACAAATACAGTACGTATTCAATTCTGTTTTGAAGTATGAATCTCTCTAGAAAGCCAGTGTTCACATCCCCTTTATACAACAGTAATAATACTACTACAGTGATATCCAGAAGATTCATTAGATAAAACCTTTCTTTGGCATATTCTTATTTTGCAAACTTTCCCTGGAATGTTCTATCACATCTGAGTTTTGTAACAAAAACAAATTGAGGCCACTATTATCAAGTATTTAAAAACTCTAAATACTTCAAGGTGAGTGAATTATTTCATATTGACCCTCAACAGATCTATTAACTCGTTTGCAAGATAACTCATACCATTCTCATCACCTTCTCATTTTGCATTTACATTAAGTCAACATGAGTGTGTGCGCTTAACCACCAGCAGGCTTTTGACAACAACAGAGCTGCACGGATGCTTCACGTTAGCAAAGTGTGGAATCTTAATTGTGGGAGACATACGACATTCAAAAAGACAGCTTCCCTTCCAGTTTCTAGACTGAACTTGTAGGAAAGTTAAGTGTGCATATATGACACTGAAATTGCAGATCCATAGAAAAAAATTTTGCAATGCTGCATTTATAGTCATTCTTCAGATTGAAGATGTGCTGAGCTTTTTATTCTTTCCTTCAAAACTTGAACACAGACTTACAGTCACTAGTTGCCTGAGGAAAGAATCCTGTAATAAACCCACCTATCACAAAAGTGCAAATCTTCCCCTACCCCTGAAAAATTCCTAGAGCACTTAAATTCAGTAGTACCAAACATAACACCAAAAAAAAATCCTAGAATATAGACATAAGACGTGCTGTATGAATTGTCAGAGCAAGCTAGAAAAAAATCTGGAATACCAGCAAAGTTTCTGTATGTTCATAGAACAACCTAGTAAATCAGTACTTTACTTTAACCCTCCTGTTCCACTTCTGTGGCCAGCCGGGACATGCAAGTTCAAAAAGCAGCTTACTCTCATGAGAAAATGTAAGAGATAGCACAAGCTTGTTATATAGGAAACAGCAGTGTTCAGGCAGGAACATCACACAAATCAAAGCAAAATAACTTTATAAGAAGTCTTGCCTTTTTCAAAAATCTCAGTCACAGCTATGTTAAAAGCTAGGTTAAAGAACTTTGCACATGACTGGCATTTTAAGCAGGTATTTTCTTCCTAGCCTGCGAAGTAAATGATTCATCAAGACAAACAGAAATATTTTCGCCAAGTGATACTGACTGGTCTACCTACTGTAGGAAAAATATAGCTAGTCCTCAGGAAACCTAAGCAGGTTTTCAGGGAAACAGGGGGAACATATCCATCACATACATTGCTTTCAGTCTTGGTCTACCTCAACAAATTCTCAACTGTTGCTCGAAAAGAAGTGATGAAAGGATGAAATATCTGCACAGATTCAAAACTGTCTCGTCCTTTACATTTTTCTCGTTTACTGATTTTACAGATTGTTTATCTTACCTGTACAAAACACCACTGAGCAACATTACTGGCCCAACTTTTACAACTTTGCAATACCTTTGCTGAATTCTAGCATCTTGTGAAATTATTTCAAATGGAAAGATTTTAGCATCTTTTCAAGCTTTTTGTTACTTCAAATTATACATTTGCAAGATGATAACAATAATTGACTTTCAGATATACTAGTTCTTTCTGTAACTATAATCTGTAAATCATATCTATCTATGCTTCGAGTTGATTAAATACATCAATGACTTCTGCATGAGCTTAGAGGATTCCCTTATTAAGAAAGCAAATGGTCTGAAGTATTTTAATCGGAACATTTATGAAGATATCCACTGTACAACGTGTTCCTTAATTGGAACAGTTAAACACATTCAGAAAGGCTTGTCCAGCTCTAAACAGATAGTGATACTCTTTCAGTGATGGTCTAAACAACAATAGCTCACTTGCTCCATGGATCAAAAAGAAAAAAATACACCCCCTGACTTCCTTTTAAATCATGAAAATTTCACTATATATTTTTTTAATTTACTTTTTGAAAGAGACTGGGGAAAAAACTTCCCTTACACCTCTCAAACATCTGACTGCTGGAAACATACTTCTAGCTTTTAACACACTTGCATGATTTTAAAAAGTAAATATACCTGGATGGCTATCTGGCCACTTGGCAAATCCACCAACAAGGCGATCTTGAGTTGACAGAATGTAATTTCGGTTTTTCTCAAAATTTGTGTATTGGAATATGTTCAAGAGCTGAAAAGAAGAAGGTAGACTGTTACAGTAATATACTAAACCCTAGTGTATTTTTAATACTAAAATACAGTGCCTATCTATGTAGATAAGCAGTGCAATAGAGCACTAAGCTGGTAAACCTCCAAATCCTGCATTCTTGCAAGATAAAAAACCTTTACTGTTATCTGTGCATATTTACATACTGATGCCAAAGATGTAACTCTTCCATGCAAAGAAATGGTATGATGTTTAAGGAAACCAAAACAAATCAGTAACTATCCTGTGGCTGTTTTATACGCTACCTTCAATGTGGCGCCCACCCAAAAGGAATAGCAAGTGTCTACAGGTTTGTTAGGTCGTCCATGGTAGCCATTCTGTTGTCTCATTATACACCACCTTCTTATTCTGTTCAGTTCTTTTTCTGAAAAAACTTCTTCCAATTTACCCATCAAACACAGGGATGCAATACCACAAAATGTAGAGCCACCTGTGAAGAAACGGTTGTTAATGAGCACATTTTCAGGGAAGCCTTTGGGACATCAGTCAGAACTTCAATTAGAGTAGTGACAATTTCATCAATAGATTTCTACAAGTTTGAAAGCATCTTTTACATCTAAAATCCAAACAAATAAAAATACTTCAGTACATATATCAAGGAAACAAACAAACGAATAAACAATTCTAGCACAAATAAACCTGAATTCATTTTACTCAAGTTAGAGGGCCTCTCAGTGCTGCGTAATTTACATTACACAGCAGCCTGAGAATGAGTAAATGCAGCAGAAAACATTTGTTCATATTAAACTTACACAAGAAAGCTATTGAGAAGCTAGCAATTGAACTGAAACAGAGATGCCAAATGCAGTTTCAGATACAATGCCCAAGAGAAGAAAACCAGAAGTGTCTGATGATCAGAAAGCCCCAAAAGTATTAGGAAAAAATTAAGGCATGGCTAATATGATGGAAAGACTGCTGGATTCTCATGGTTGTCACCAACACAAATTATGTTTCTATGAAATTTTTTGTTGTCAAGGAATCTGTAAGCAATTAGAAGAGAAATTCACGTTGTTTGTGTATCATTGCCATCACTTTTTAAAACCCATTAAAACTCATTCTGAGACTATTATCTGCAATGATAAAGTTACAGCCTGGGAAAGAAGGTAGGAGAGATGTTGATATATGACTTAGGGCTCAAAGTTCTTTATACTGCTCAGGTGCTAGAAGACCACACGCAACTATAAGGTTATCTTCTTTCTGATGCTGAAATGCAGGAAGGGTAACTGAAGTAATGCTATGTGTTATCAGGGTTCTACAGTAATTTAGTTAAGTATGTAGGGGTATAGTTTAAGTTTTTCAATGTTTTCCTTCCTGCAGGAAGAATACAGTTGGAATACTTCAGAATTTCGACTCCAAGAATAAAACTAACAAAAATCTGAGAGATTTAGTATCAGTTTCATAAAAGTAAGAACTTTCTCTGTCAGGAAGAGACCAACTACTTCATAGCATAGAAAAATACTTTGCTTAAAAATATCAGTCTCTTGGGAATTCCTATCTTTGAAGCTACCACCTGTTTATAAAAATATGTCTTCAAGATTTGAGCCCCCAACGGGTGGTGCAATCTGTCAGAGGAAATACTTCCAGGTTTAACTAAAAGGTGCTGAAACTGGGGATTATCAGGGGCATTGCATAAAATCTCATGCAGATAAATCCACAGAGTAGCAATGGTACACGATGAAAAGGTTTGCTCTGTCAGCAAGACACGATAACTACAGCCAACACCTTTCAACCAAACATTCATGAGGTAAAAATATTGGAGTTGGTATATCAAGTATCCATCTGGTCTGATATTAAGCAGGAACTAAGGGAAAAGGAAGATAATATTGTGAGGCATGTTTTAGATTTGCTCCTCCTCATCCCACTTCCTTAAAATTAGAGAAAGAAGGAAAGGCTTGACATACCCTGAACTTCTTACAGCATTTCACCATTCCAGTCTTAAAAATAGTTGTAGAATATTTTAACATTCTTACCATGAGATTCCAGTCCAGCTCCTTGTGCCAGGCCATTATCATAGGACTGAAGAAAAAAAATGCACAAACCAGTTACTTCAGAGCCAAATCACTTTTACAGACATTGCAATTTCTCAGTTTACCAGCAAAATTATCAGACTATAATGACCATTTAAAAATAGTTAAATTCTGAACCTATGCCTCAAGAAAATTCTTGGCACAAAATTGTTAACTGATCAGCTTTGTTTCAGTACAATAAAAACAGCTTTTATGACTTTTTAGTTCATTTTAGTTAAATGTCTGGAAATAGCTAAACATTTCTTTGCCCAAAAGGGAAAGCATATGATGCAGATATCCATTTTCCTTTCTTATAATGAAAAAGTTTCATTTTTTCTTTAATGGTTATGTAATTCCAAACAAAATTAAACACATAAATGAAATCTGTCTCAAAACCTCATTAATATACTGAAAGACAAAATACAGGTTGATATTGTATCTACAGCACTGAAGTACAAGAAATATTTTAGTTAGGAGCAAGACCATCAGGCTTTAAATAAACTGAAGCCTGAAGTGAGGGGAGACCAGAAGCAACAATATAATAAGGCACGCTATTTTACCAAACTTAATCTGTCCTGTAAAATACGACTGTTAAAAAATAATTCACAATGCTCTAAAATTACTTTGTTAAGTGAAAGAAGAATTAGGAGCTTCACTCTGACAAACAAAGCAGCAGAAGTATTATAGTACAGATTTGTTATGAGCAAGAATCTAAGAATGGGTAATATTGTAAATGTAGGAATAACAATCTCTCTTGACTACAAATTCACTAAAGCATTCTGCATGATAAAGAACAAGAGAACAGAGTAAGTTATTCATAAAATGGAACATGCTTATTTTACAAGTGTTCACAGAATACTTAATAACCAATACATTATCACTGGACAAATACCAAACTGTTTAGTTGGAAGAAAAATAATTCAACCTTTTATGTTTAACTTTCAAAGTTAAATTACACAGATCCTGTTCCTTCCGTATCAGCAGTTCAATTAATGATTGGTTCATGTTCTGATTAGATAGAGAACATTTTTTTTTCCCTGACTATGAATTTCTCATGTTTTCTTCAAAACATTTAATAGTGGCTAGAAGATACAGGTCATCTTGAAAGACCACTAATGACTCCCATAGTCCTAACCAAACAATGGCTACAGCAGCTGTCACGTCCTTAGGTATTACCTAAGAATTATATTACTTTGTAGGTCTGTTTTTAAGGCTCACGTTGGGGAGAAAACAAAAAGGAAACAAAAGTAGATGTGGAAGCAACACACAAAATCTGTATTTCTCAGTTTTTGAGTTGTTGCTGCAAGTTGAAGCAACTAGAAGCAACACACAAACTTCAAACTGCAGCTTGAACTTCCAAAGTACAAACCGATTTTAAGTAATGACCGTCAACATCTGAATGTTAAAACACAGCGCAAATTTACTTTAAACTCTGCAGTACCTTTTGCAAAGGCAATCCGAATGTGCTACCTCACTCCGTGGGCCCGTTAATTGCTAAGCAAAGGCAAACTGATTAGCAAAGCTAAACTGAGTAAGCTAATTAACTCTACAAACAGTAATTGTAAAAGGAGGTGGTTTACTTCATGTATGACAAAGTAATTAGCTCTGCAGAAAAGCTGTTAAGTGTGCATCCCAGACAGCTGTTGGGATGCACACTTGTTGGGCTGTAAAATTAGCTGGAAATTTTAATAGATAATAGTGGACCTTCGGCTGATTGGTGCCAATGTATTTACAGGTAGCAGCTTCTCTTTGGGGACTTGTGTGCGTTAAAGAACTAGAGAAATATTTTTAGTTCTTTGTCCTTTTGAACAGGCCTAGGAAAACATATGCAAAAAAAACTGAGGTTTCTGCTACATGAACACTACGTAATAAAATACTATCCTCAGGAAATGTGTAAATCCAGTTAGTACAATCTTTACTTCACACTCTAAACCTTCACTCCAAAAGTTTCACAACCAGCTATTATATCACAATTAATCAGCAGACTTATATACCTGCATTTGCAGAGGACTCTACTGTACCAGGAAAAACAGATGCTACACTTAAATTCTTGCAATATCTCTACTTAAGGCCAAATTTGAGGTAAACCAAGAAATGTTGAAAACTGCAGCATTTAAGAGTGCGTGTTTGCTGAAGTCATTCAAAATTTCAGCATCTGAATGCCTGCTCTTTTTTAATTAGTGATACATCTGACCTTTTGAATTTTGTAAGCCAAAATCGACTCACTGATAAAAACTGTGAGATTAGAACCTGACAATTCTGATGACAATAAAACTGAATTTTTTTTTTCTGATCAGTACTGTATAAGCACTTTTTAGTCAATTGATGATAATCTTCTGTATGAAGATGCAATTCCTTTTAACGCTTACTTGCCAGAATAAAGCAACACCATCATTTCACGCTCCAGTCTGCTGCTCTACTTGATGCACCTATCTACATAAATTCCCTGTCCTTCAGCTGTATTATGTATGTCAGAATTCTGATACCACACCACTAAAGAGGAATCCAGACGGTTTTTTTACAGATTACTGTCTAAGCAGTCATGTTACTCTCCATCCAAATTAGCTGTAATTCACTTACATGCAAATTTGAATAACTGAAAAAAGTTTGTGAACTACATTTGCTTCATCTACTTGCCAATGACATAGGATAGTCAAACAAAACCACACCTTTAGCAGCTTACTGCCAAGCAATGCACTCTCGTTTGTTTTTATTACTAATAGATGCATCAAGACAAGGTAACATGGTAGGAAAAGAGGAACAAGTATTTTCAAGAAGGTCTACAGTAATATTTAGTTACGTAAAGAATAATAAATCTATCTGTTAAATACATTGTGAAACTTGGTTCATATGATTGAATTGAATTTGAGCACATCTCAAGGCAGGTCATGGAAAGAGATGAATGAGAGGAAGGAGGAACAACCACTGTAAAATGATTTTCACGAAGGGCTCCCTCTCCATACACCTGAGAGTTCTTTGGACACATTTTCAGCTCTGCCACGTGACTAAGCATGAAGCCAAGATTCTGCTTATTTGCGTAGAAGAGCCTTGTCACCCAGTTAGTGCACTGAAATACGTACTGGTCTGGCCACTCAGCAGCATATCCACAAAACCCAAACAAAACTACTGTGCATGTGTATACCAACTCTGCTGTACATTCACAATAAATCAACACTTTTAAAAAGTGTTAAGTCCTACTGAACACAGTGCATAGTCAATTTACCAGTTTACAGTAAACGTGGACAGAAATATATTATCTCTTGTCACACATTAGTATGCCCTAAGGAGACTAGTACCTATAGAACACTGCCTGACAAAATCTCCTGGAGTTACTCTGAGCTAGCCTTGAAAAGATCTAGTGTTTTCCACAGCATCTTCTGGACTTTGACCATGCTCAGACTCCAGTTTTACTTCACTGGTTGACTGAAGTATTAATATGTGTGTTTCCAAGAGGTCTTGCTCTGTTCTGTTCAGGCTTCAATTTTTAAATATATTATATATATTATAAATATATTATGTATATAGTATATATTATATAAATATAATATTATATATACATATAAAAAGTGCGGTCAATTTTCCCAGTAGAATCACAGAAGTTGGAATTTTCAGGTTAAAGAATTAATGCCCGGAGTCTAGAAGCAGTCTGTCAATTCATTTCAAGATCACTGTAGACAGAGAATCTCCAGATGTTTCAAAGCTCCAAATGCAAAAAATATCCACTCGCCTGCTGTATCAGTAGCCCTATATGTTGCCCCTTAGGTTCTCATCTTAAAAATAAACAGTTTTTCCGTACTTACTTTGTTTTTCAGTGCCATTTTTTACTTTACATATTTCTGTCCAAATCCATATAATCATGTCATTTCTAAAACGAAGAGTACTAGTAATATATACTAACATAATAACCCATGTAATAGTATATTAAATGCTCCTCACACAAAAGCCACCTCATACCTCTGGCAATTCAACTAAGCTTTCTTTTCACCCTTCCCAGAACTATCCTTTGGGACCAAAATCACACTCAGGTGTAAAAGATAGATAGTAACTTACAACTGATGTGATGTACGGAGCAACATGGCAAAGATTTTGCTCTTAAGTGAGCACCCTGACTTGGCTGATCTGTCATGCTGTCAAAGGAGAACAGGAAAATTGTTGTCCCTGGTGGGAAACCCACTGAGCGGAGTCTGCACAGATATCCTCAGCCTGGAAACCAATGCTAACTAAGTTGGGGTTACGTGGCTTCACATGGGATGCAGGGGAAGAGAATTCTGTGTCTGTATAAAACTTATTATGGGGTGCTTTAATGAGAATGCAGGGGTGTGCAAACTTATTACGGGATGGGTAGGGAGAGGAACACAGCTGAGAAAGATCAAAGTGGATGAGGGAGGAAGTTTTCAACTTCTTTGAAAATCATTTATTCTGATCTTGGAAAATAAAATTAAACCAACAAAAACATCATATAAAAATTATTTTTACTCATTAACTAACATACCAAAAGTCTGCTGGACATATGTATTTAGAGGTACCCTGTAATTTTCATATTTAAACAAAGTTACACAGTAATTTAGATGAACCGACCATATATCCGGAATTAATGAATTTAAGCATTAGTTTACTGTCAAGTATCTTCAAAAGTTTCACCTTGTGTTTGAGGTGTGTTTTTTTCTTTACAATCCACACAGATCATGTCTCACATCATTTGTATGCTAAGAGAACACTAGTTCTTCAGCTTTTCTGCATGTGCAGCCTCTCATCATAACAATAAACTCAGGCTATGTGGTCTTTTAATACCTACTACCCAAATTGACACGAAACATAACTAAAAGCTCTCTTGCTCCAAACAAAAACAGCTTGCACAGACACAGAAAAAAAAAAGTCACATACTAGTATTTTCCTTCATTCCAAATATCTAATAAATAATTTAAAAAGTGCATGACTGGAAACATTTATTAAGCTTGAAGAGATGGCAATAATTAGTTTTTGCTTTGATTCTGTATATCATTTAAAAATGCAGGACTACAGCTCATTTATATTTGAGGATTTTACTGATGTTTTATGCACTTTTTGTCAGCTGTAGGAGCTTCAGACCCCCATTTTTTAAATCTTGCTTTCAACTTCAAGTTTTAAAGAAAAAAGGTCAGATTTAATTTAACTTGAGGTGCTCATAAACAACAAATAAAATTAATTTGTTAGCATACATATTACAGTGAAAATAAAAATGCAAAAAGGAAAGTACTTTTCCATTTTCAACTCACTGAAGTAGGAACAGAAAAGAAACATTAACTTAATATTTCAATTTGGATTGACAGATTTTTAGTCATGATAAAGAAATAGAACTAATAACTTTAAAATGTAATAAGAAGTAACACTTTTAGAATACTTACCATGCTTCTTCTAATGTAGTCTATCGCTTTCTTCATATCCATGCCTGACCAGTTATCAAGCATGTAGCAGATGCAGGAAGCACAGTACACAAACCTCATATCATTCTCACTTCCTTCCAGCACTGCACAGAAACTGAAAGAAACGTTTCTCTCATTACATATCTTGTATAGCTTTTCATATTAGAAGTTGTGAATTGCCTTTTAAGGAACTGCATTTAAGGCCTTTCCTTTCAAAACAAGTTACCTACTTCTGTTTACAGTATTCATACCACTATAACCCAAAGGTACACTAGATTTTCTTTTCAGAAGATGTGTTTCTAAGTAAGTCAAACAAAATTAACAGAACTATTAACAACTAGGTGCTTGCAAACTCTGTTTCCAGAAATGCAATGACTTTATTTATCAAAATGTCTTTATTTATCCAAAGATGTTAACGCTTACATTCTTTCACCTATCACACAATATACTGACATATGAGTTACTATTGTAGCACTTGCTGTTCTTGGCAGATTTTTTTGCCTTCCTAGTAATCTTCATAGCCTGCATAGCTTTTCTGACTCAAACCTCAGGATCAGATTCCCACGTATGTATAAATAGTACTCCTATCACTATTTCTAATACAAATACTGAAAATTAACTGCAATACAGGTTTTGATTTCTTATGGCTACATTCTTTCCAAAGAACATTTTGTTGCACCTATGCTATCCTGTGCTCTCCTGTATGATCCCGTACTGAGATCCCTAAAAGGATGGATGCTGTGATTTGCTGTGTGACAAGTCTGTTTCGCTCAAAGGGTTAGTTAGAATATTTTTTAAGAATTAAACAGCTGCAAGAAGCCAGAACAATAAAAAGAATATTTTGATCAGTCCTCCTGTCACATCTCTTCTCAAAAAAAAAAAAAAAGTACTTCTGACTTTAAAGACAGAAAGGTGAATTTCAAGTACCACTATTGCCACTACGACACTCCCACTTTGGCACTGGGATTCCAGCATGTACCCTATTATCTTTTTGCATACAATAGCCTCCAACATCTACTGGGAGATATTTTCACTTCTCTTAACCCCAGCGATGCCAGGCCCTACTCTCTGCAGCTCAGATGGGGGATGAAAACCATTGCTCTTTGGATACGGCGAAGGACATTCTGGGAACCAGGACACTTCTTAAGATGTGCCAGCATTGTGGTTTACAACTTTTCTCGATCCCTAGGTGACACCGCATTGTGGGTTATCCAGATGCTTAAATCACATTCAGCCAAAGTAAGGTAGAAATGCAAACACACACCTTTATTTGTGTACTCTAACACTTAAAACCCCATTTTTTTAGTTAATAAAATACAAGAAACAAATCCAAAGACTAGAATACTTATACTAGGGTAACATTAGGAAAATTTGTTTCCCTCATTTGGGTTATTTGATGTTTCTACCTGGACAAGATGTAAGCAAGTGCCTTCGCACATCCTTTCATTTTGGTGTAGTAAAAGTGGTTTTCGTAGACAGGAAAGTGTATTGTACAAAAACTTGACTCCTGCCCAACAATTCTACACCAGAGACAAGCAAAGCACTCTCCTTTACCTCCAGGGTCTAGCTGGCTATCTTCAGCAGGGAATACAAAACACGGAATCAAACGTGAGTGCAAGTCTGCACATTAAAACCATTTGTGACACAAACACGTAGAAGAGGTTAACTGCATACTGCTTATTGCTGTGATCAGGCAAGACAGCAAGCAACTGCTTCAAGATGATAGTGTGTTGGGAGCACCTCATCCCCTTGTCCTCCTTTTGGATATGCTTTAACAGCAAAAACAGTCCAATATCTAAAATGAATGCTTAGAAGAATGGAACAAGCACGTCCATGTGCTTGAAGAAACTTTAAACTAAGGCAGAGTAACAAATATTTGCATGTATACATACATACATATATATGTATGTGTAAATATATATATTCCTACATATATACACGTGGCCCATTAAGGTCAGTCTGATGTTGCGAATAACAGGTTGTGGTGCATCATACAGCTCATATTCACCACTTACATTCCGAACATTTTAGAGGTTTGTGCACACATTACACTGCATTTTAATAGTTATGTTTCATTAAAAAAAAAAAAAGCTTTAATTATAGAAAACATCTATACAATACAAAGTCTTTTGACCAAAACAACAGCTCCATAACTAGTAAATGATGACAGCAAATTCCTAGTGAAGTGAAATATAATTACTTCAAGAACAACAATTTCTGTAATTCAGCATTTCTTAAAGTATTTTTTCAAAAAATTATATTCATTAAAATTTCAAAACAGACAGATCATGGGCCCTAGCAGAAGCTTTCATTAGCTACCTGCTTTGGTTTGCATTAACGCCCACCACCACTCATGAAAAAGAGCATGAAGTAGATCAAGTGGTATATACCATCTATTAAAAATGTGTGTAAATGAATCTCACAAGGAAGTTTAGTAATACCATGCTCCTATTATAAGTAATATAGGTTAATTCATCCTGTATATAGATATCTTGAATCTGTGAAATCTTCATACCTGAATGGAGGTCGTTGTCCCACAAAGCAGAGCAAACATCATCTTAACAGTACTCCGGGGAATTACAAAAAAAACAGAGAATATAAACACCTCACTTACCTGAATGACACAGCACAAAAAAAACTAAGACCAATCCATTAACTTTCCAATCAAACGTGCCCACAGCTGTAAGGAAACATCATCATTCTACATATGAAAACAAACGCAGACACAAAGTACTGTTTGGTCTTGTACACTAGCATGTGTTCTCTTACTAACACTCGCCAAAATATCTACTGACAGAAAGAAGATATTGTAAGATTGTTTTCATAAGAACCATGTTTACTATGTTTCATTCCACACCTGCATTTTATATTAATCTTCCGAAGTGTTGTAAAATATAAAGTATTTTTTACCTTCCATCCTCCAGCTGGAGAGCTCTCAGTCCTGCCAGTAAGGCATCTTTATTTACTCGACTTAAATCATCTCCAAGAATAACCAGACATGACAGACCTGTGTAAGTCATTGCTATGTGCCCACTATCATAGGGATGAGATATACCTGGACCCTAGAAAAAAAGGAGAAACAAAATATTTACACACTGTAAGACCTTATATTACAGTCAGGAATTCTAATAAATAAATAAATAGGTGAACAAAGTTCATTTCTGTTCACTAATTATGGTTAAACTGAAGGCAGGCCACTCAACTTTTCTGAGTCAAACAAAGCTAATGCACAGTTAGCAACCCTTGTAAACAGCTGGTCAATAGCAAGGTTTGGAATAAGGCTTTCCAAAGACCGGTATTTATGCAAGCTTTAAGTACGTCATCTATACCAAAGTTTATTCTGGCACACCACTGTACATGAGCTTCCTGGGAGTTGAGGAAGCAGTCTAATAAACAGCCAAGCCTCCAGAAGTCCTTTCCACAGACATTTTAGAATCTAATGATCTACAAGCAGAAAGCAGTGTGAGGGATTACTAGTAATCTCTCTTGTAAATGGAAGCAATAACAGATTGCACCTCAGCTACTTTCATCTCCGCTTTAAAACAATAACCAGAGCTTAAACAAAGTATTCATACAGCAAATAAAGTCAACTGAGAAGCTTCAATTAGAGTTAAGTGATGAGTAGTCACATGGTACAAATCACAAAATGGGTGTCAGGGGACATTAAAGTAGCTGCACCAAATTTATTATTTTTCCCTGTGGTGTAGGTACATCCTGGATTGTACACTGCATTACAACACAAAACACGCATAACAAGATGGCTTTGGGTACTTAGGACGGCCCAGTTTGTAGAAAAAGGAAGATGACTTTTTCTTTGTTTTTAAGCATAATAAAAGCTATTTCCATGCTGCGCATCCGTGCCAAGCAAGCTTTTGAAACACACTTTACAAGGATTATGTTAATTGCAATTTTTTATTTTCATTTCATCCTAAAAACACATGCAAAACAAGATAAATAAGTTGGTGTTACAGGTACATGGTATTTTTTAGGCCTAATCATGCTTATTTCCAAAGCCAGGAAGCTTTACTTCAAATAAAGGTCAGACTAGATGATCTTAGAGTTCTTTCCCAACATACATGACTCTACGTTTCTACGAAATAAGAAGCTGGGAGAAAAACGCATGTTATCTACTAGACAACAAGGGACTGTTCTCACACTAGGGAATCAAGCACGGTTGGGAAAGGGAGGCACAAAGCAAAGTGCAAGTGGCTGCAACAGCACCAAAAAAGCTCTGGCTAAGCAACAGAGAAGGGGAAGAAGGGAATGCCGAGCGCTGTACCTTTTACTCCCTGATTTCCAGCCCTGGCATCTCTGTTGAAAGGTGAGGCACATCTCCTTTGCACCTGCCATCACTTTTGTGTATATTTTGGTGAGACCCCCTTGAGCCTCTCCTTGCTGAACAGCCCCAGCTCTCTCAGCCTCTCCCCAGAACAGATGCTCCAGTCCCATGGGGCACTCCACAGATGCATGACAGCCATGTACTCATACAGCTGTAGTAGTTTGAGAACTACTGTAGTCATGAAACATATTTTTCTACCTTCAGTGTATGCCAAGACCTAATCCCAGAAGGAACAATTTGGCCTATCATACCAATTTAGGCATTATAAATCTAACAGAACTCCAAATCTGCTTCTCAGAATACCTTCCCCTTAAAAATTGTAATTACAGCAGCTTAATGCTTGTGATGCACCAACATATTTCAGCTGTAAAATTCTGCCCCAGAAACCCAGGCATATAGGGTGATACAAACTTGTTCTGACACACAAAAGCTATTCAGTCTAATGTAGCTGATATATCTAATTTTGAGGAAAGGAAGTATCTATTCTGAAAACACAAACTTGAACCAGTTCTGGCCCTGAAAGGATTCTCAATGTTCCAGGCCTGTAGTTAAAACTGCTCACATGTTTTATCGTGGGAAATACGAGACACACATTAGCAGCTGAAATATATTTGGAAAGATTCTCTGTTGTTTGGACCAACTGCCTACAAAATGTCCCAGCAGGTCCAGTCAGCAGCTATGAACAAAGACTCCAAATATCTGTATAGCTGAAGTTGAACTGGAATGAGAGGAACAATTAATTTCTCCTTACTTGGAATAACCTGGAAACGGAAGATGCCTCTGTTGATTTCACACAACGGAGCATGAAGAGCCTGCAAATCAATATTAACTGTGCACCACTGCTCTGTTTACATGTTCTTATAGCTAGCCCATCTCCACAGCAATGTTGACATCAGGAATAATTGAAAAGCAGCAGATATAGTGAAACAGTTCAACTTTACTTCTGAAAATATTACTTCTAGAGGAATACTGTATTTACTAAACAAGTAAGTTTTACTCTAAGGATATTCAGACTTGACTTTTTAAAACCGTAGTTATGAAAATTCTTCCAAAATCTTCTAATACAAGTGTGCTTGGATATTCAGGAAATTTTCTACGGCATCTATAGTTATCAACACTCTCCTTTAAGTGGCAATTTTTCCACACAGTATTTACATAAAGTAACTAAAAACTCCTGGTTCACAATATTTTCTTCTACTATTCTATACACACACTAGTTCCATACTGCCTGTAAAGCTCTGGTAGCCTATGAACATTTTAAAATAATTGGGTCCTTATTTTTTATCGCATATGAGTATTTCTAATATTACTCACTGCAGTAAAAACAGGCTGCAAAAAAAGTGTTATAAGCATATATACTGTATGGTTGTTAAATTAAATAATACCATCCTCCCCCCGAAACTGTATCAATCACTTCAACATCTGGACAATGTACAAATTTTATCCCCACTTCCTTTTCCTTGCAAACATTTCGACATGTAGCAGTATTGCACTGATTTTCCAAATACAGGGTTTTAGCAATGCCAGAGTTGTTAACTTCTGCAAGTGAGGTAGTTTTAAAAAGGAGCAAAAATTATCCTTGCCTGATGCATATAAAGCAAACAGTAGTCTGTCAGCTGTACATACAATCATGAAGTTCACAGCTAAATTAGTCCTGCTACCTCCTTCTATCTTTGAAGATCACACAAACACTTAGGTGCAAGTAACACAGAAAAGATTGTTCAGGTGCATGATTTCCAAACGTCATTATATAGGGAGTTAGGGAGGTGGTCTTGGCATTTGAGAATAGCTGCTAGTAAGTCACACAACTACCTTTACTAGTAATAGTTCCCTTTAGTAAAGGATTATCTTGTGATAAATAAAACAATTCTTTACATAATAAATTGGTATACTTATAGATATTTTGGTATGTAATTACTAAAAAAAAAACCAAAAAAAAAAACAACGGAAGTGATAGAGGGCCCAATAGCCAGTACTCAAGAACATCTGCCTGAGGGTCCCAAATCCCAATAAATATAGCCAATATTCCAATAAAATCAAAATAAACAGAAGAATAAGAAATCAGATATGAGATCGTCCGGGAATCACTTACAAGGCATACTCGCAAAGGCCAAGATGAAGTTTTATACATACAATTATGGTAGGATTTTGGGAGCTTTTGATGGACTAACCGATCTTTGTTTGCAATATGATTTTTTGTTCATTTTTAACATAAAACAAATACAGATATTCACCAGAAGAATAATAAATTATGTTCCCTAGCCATAGTTATCCAACTTTTAAGTGTACTAGAATTCATTTTATCTTCAAGACTCCATGTAATTATTTCAAGTTCACTGTGATACTACTCATCAAATTTTATTTTGTACCTATATACACCAATATACCATCATCAGTATGCTCACATGCTAATGCAACAGACACACCTGAGCCCAGATTACAGAATGCCTTTGAGGAGACAGTAAGTAGAAGAATTGGACATTTCAGGGAAAACAAACAAACCCACTAAACTAAACAAAACAATACTTTTTTGCATATGAAGAGGCAAAAATTGAGAATTCATTGGAGCTGTAGAAACCAGCCCCACGACATCACAAATCAGGACTGCTGCGGCTTCTCTAAAAGCAAATATGACAGCATGCCTCAAAGGTTTCAGGAGATAACTGCTAATACCTCTAAAATTTGCATGGCTAGGAGGAAGTGGTGTTATACTGTTTCTGTTGTAAAGGACAGTCAGTCAGACACTGTGTAAAAGCCTGTCGTAAGTTTAACAAAGACACTATAGTCCAAGCAATTGATTTTTAATGGGCACCTGTAGAGTTGGTAAAAAGGAGGATTTTTTTAAATTCTATACTATGAATAAAGACTTCTTTTAGTGCTATAGAACTATTTTGGCTCCCTGGACACTATAAACCAAAGCAACAGCAGCAAATAAGCAAACTATCTGCCTAGGCACGAAAAGAACATTGCTGTCATCACCTGAAACTGTGAGCTTCGTGGGCCAAGAGACACAAAATGGAGTTATTTTAAGAATGACAGCATTTCATCTCAAAAAAACTAGCAACAAGAAAGCTGTTAAACTGTGGAACGATTGTTAAACACAGCTAAACAACGAGAAGAAATACATTTAATCCTCTAAGGTTATGTCTACGCAAAGGAATAAATGCAGAGCAACACAGTGCTAGTGTCCCAGTGCCCACACCATGTGCACTGCGGAATTTGGGACTGCTGCAGTCTGCATCCTTAGTCCGTAGGCCCACTAACGGATAAGTGCATTTGGTGTGCTCCTTCCAGTTCAGTTTCATTCAGAAAGTCCAGTTTGCATGCTTCACTCTTGTGGTGCAAGCACATTAAAGTGCACTTACCGAGTTCTCTGATGATATGAACTAAAACACTGCTGCAGACATACTCTTAAGACAGCACAGGGGACAATGACAAATAAAGAAAAAAGACAAGACCTTTAAAGTAACTCAAGGTCTTTATAACTGATTTCCAAGGTGTTCATTTCAAAACACTTTAAGTGAACAATGCTGGAGGTCCTTTAAACTTCTGTATACCAACAAATCAAGCAAATCTGTTCCCTTTAACACAGATGCAATGAAAAGTATAAGAAGGCTTGAATAAAAAGCACAACCATCTGCAAATGGTTTTCCAGATATAATAAACAACCTTGTAACTAATTTCCACAGGTTACACGATTCCACCGCTTTGTTCCCTCTACAGACTGGCTAGCTCATTATGAGATGCTGTTGGATTGTTGCATTTACTGCACTGCGTGGCACTGACCCAAAACTTTGACAAAATATGATGGAGCATTTTTATTATCTCAGTTTGGTAAAGTTATGTCCTTAATCATTTTGCAGTGCTTTTATTCCACAATGTTGTATGGCACTTACTGTCCTCGAGTACCCTTCTGGACAAAAAGTCCATCATACAGCTAGACAAGTACATAATAAGAAGGGTTAAAACTGGCTGATGGGTTGGGCTCAGAGGATTAGACCACATGGGGTTACCCCAGGCTGGCAGCCAGTCACTTGTGGCATTCCCCAGGGCTCCATTCTAGGGCCAGTTCTTGTCAATGTTTTCATAAATGATTTGGACGCAGGACTTGAAGGTATACTAAGTAAGTTTGCAGACAGTTCTAAATTGGCAGGAGCTGCTGACACCCTTGAGGGCAAGAGGCCTTGCAGAGGGACCTTGGCAAATCAAAGGGCTGGGCAATCACCAATAATACGAAATTTAACAAGAGCAAGTGACGGATTCTGCACCTGGGAAGGGGCAACCCTGGCTGTGTGTACAGACTGCGGGATGAGAGGCTGGAGAGCAGCCCCACAGAAAAGGATCTGGGGGTTGTGGCTGACAGCAAGCTGAACATGAGCCAGCAGTGTGCCCTGGATACCAAAAGGACCAACAATACCCTGGGGTGCATCAGGCCCAGCACTGCCAGCTGGCCAAGGGAAGGGATTGTCCTGCTTTGCTCTGTGCTGCTGCGGCCTCACCTCGAGCACTGTGTGCATGTTTGGGCACCACAGATTAAGAAGGACATAAGACTATGAGAATATTCAAAGGAGAGCTATGAAGATGGTGAAGGGTCTGGAGGGCAAGACGTATGAGCAGAAGCTTGAAGAAGCATTTGGACAACGCTCTCAGAAATAGGGTCTGACTTTTGGGTGGTCCTTTGTGGAGCCAGGAGTTGGACTTGATGATCCCTGTGTGGGTCCCTTCCTACTCGGGATGTTCTGTGATTCTATAAACTTATTTAGGTGTCTTATTAAAAAGAAGACAACCAGTTTCCTTTTCACCACCCCCAGTCTTTTTTTTAATATGTAACTATTGAAATGATTGTCTACTATTTTGTTTTTAAACTTTATTTTTAACAAAGTATCACAGTAAACCACCACTAGAGATCCCAAACTAGTTCAGGTTTTAAGCAGAGGTTTTGCTTCCTTCCTTCCTCCAAGCACAGTGGGTGGTAGGATTGCCACTGAGGTTAATTCCAATTAAAACACAGGATGAATTCATTTTACTACTACATTTGGAGCTCACTGCAGACGCCATCTGTAGTGTAAAAAGGGATAAATACCAAAGCAAACCAAGAGACAAATGACCTTATCCATCACATGCTGCTGTACTACCTGGTGTAGAGGTGTAAAAAAACCCTCCTCACAATTATTTTTCCCTTGTTAGAAAGCATAATCTCTGAATATTATTGCCATGAGTACCTGACTGACTTGCAGTGCAGAAAGTGGCTAAGCAGTTGCTAATCTAGTGTAGATTAATATTCCTACAAGCTACTCAGAAGCATAAAGTTATGCTGTTAAGAGTAAGTAAAAATGAGGCCAAAGCATGCCTCACACTCAAGCTAGTCCAAACAGTTTTAATCTCTGCTACAGTCATAAGTATGTCATAAGTATAATTGGTTTTGCTCTCAATTTTATATCACAGGATTCATTCAGTCACATTTAACAATTTGCTATCTGTCCTCCAGAAAAATCGAGTATTTATAATTTGGTACTCTTTTAGATTTTTCATTCACTCTTTAATGAGGTTTGACTCTTCATTCTCAAGCACAACGTAGAAAATACTGTTTCACAGTCCTTCCTGCACACTGGCATCTATAGCCTTTTTACAACCGTATCGGACGTTCTGTAACATCTTTAGCAGCATCTGCCTGCCTCTTTTTTACCTTGTACTGCTGGCACTTTCTTTTTGTGTAGACCTATCTCTCTTGAACCTCAGTTCCATGGGCTACGAAGCATCCTTCTTTTATAGACACTGACAAACTGGCATGAGCAGAGCCTTGCCTATGTTTGAGTGGATATCAAGTGCAACCAGATATCCATTTGTCATCATAGGAAGTGGAAAACTAAGGAACAGCGCTTAATGCTGAGCTGTTCTGCCCTTCACTACCAAGTTTGCTGATAGTTCTTCAGCTACAGAAGTTCTCCTACTCATGCTCAGAAAAGCAGAGTACACTAAGACAAACCACAATCTGTATTTTACTTTCTTCACTGCCCCTGAAATACAAGCACCACCATTTTAGTAGTACTTTTGATTCCTAAAGGCTCTGCAAACATTTCAATGCATTAGCAGTGCAAAAATCGCTGTTTTCCAGACATTCCACAATTGTTTTGTTATTGTTATAAAAAAGACACAAGATCATTTACTACCTAATTGAAAAAGTTCCTCCCCACACTTGCATAACTGACCTTGGAGGGATTGAATGGCATTCCCAAATATGAAGAGCCTCTGAATCCACAGCGATCCAAGTTTGACCCTGGAAAAGAAAGAAAGAAAAAAAAAAGATTCAACTAATTTGATTTTGCTGAAACAGTAATTATTAACCATAAATCTCTAGTAAAATTCAAGACCTGCTAGTTCAACATCATTCTTGGTACTACTAGAATTTGCATGTGTCTTTCAGTATGTTCCCAACCTCAGTTTATTATCATTCTGATTAGTAAAAAAACAACCCAAAAAAACCCACCACCAAACAAAAAACAAACAAACAAACAAACAAAAAGGAAGTCATAGGCAAACTCAATTCCTGTTGTAATGAAAAAAAAACGCAACAGATTATTATTTTTTCTTTAATTTTGTGGAACTACACTGTTCATATCAGCACAGAAATATATTCCAAGCTCCTAAGAGTCAAGGAAAAAAAAGAGGGAAAAACAAAAAAAAAAGATGAGGACAAAAAAAAAATTATTCCCCTGTAAACGTGCCCAGAGATAACAGATTTTTTTCCCCCTCTCTGGATTCCTGCCTGTTAATACCATCTGTTCCCAAGCAGAATTGTTTTTAATATACTTTGCAACATATACAAGGACAAACTGTTTGCATTTTTCAGCTAGCACTGATTTAACTTGATATTGTCAGAGTGATATAGTTAATGCAAAAAACAATTTTTTAATTGAAACCATTCTTCCTTCTTACCCAAAGCACAGGTACAAGAATGTTTTAACTATCAAACACCTCTGTTAGTGATTCAGATATGATTTCTTTTAAATGTATCACAAGACCTAAGCATGTGGTATACAGAACTGTGTACCATATACTGTTTAGAGCTAAGCACAGTTTTAAGGGCTCAAATCTGTTTCAATAGAGCAGAAGCTCTGTTGCTTTACCTCTCATCCTCTGAATGCAGAAGCCTAGTGAGTTTCACAGCACTCAGGTGTCCTTAAATTCTCTCCCCTTCCTTTCCCCCTCCCCCCCAAATCATGGAGATTTGGGAAATTTGCACCAGACTAACTGAAAAACAATAAAGCCTAAAGTCCTAAAACGATCACTATGCAATGTGGTCTACCAACTATGGCATAGCTTTACACGTTAACTTCAAATTGTAAATGCCATAAATGCCTGTATGTAACATTTAAATTAGAAGCTTGTTTCAGTCTAAGTACTTCTATGCAGTATCTGAGTTCCTCTATGAGATCAGTAGGATTTAATTTATCTAATATTTGATCTTTGGATCTAATTTACATGGAATGAATTATGATTCAACAGGAAGGAAATACTTGCAATTCTCCAGCTCTTTCACCTTTCAACCAAAAGTACTTTTTAATGATTCTACAGGTGTAATGAAGCTGTAATGTCAGTTCAGCCTGCAATACAAAATCCGTATGCTACAGTCCTACTTAACAAAGAAAAAAAAGAGAGTATCTGTATCTGTAGACAAAAAACAGAAAAAAAGCATAACCATTACATTTTGTTATCATCTAAATATCAGCAGGCAGTTTTTGCCTTTTAGTTCCTGGAGTCTAAGATTTATGTTTTGTGTTGCAACAGGTTCCAGAAAGTACAATAAATATTACTCTGTAGGGCTAACCTAAGGTCCTGAAGGACGCTACCCAAAAAGCATCACCGTTTCAAAAACGATATGGAATGAATGAATCCATAAGAGAACTAGAATTCCTATTTCTTAAATAGCCAACTTCCTAGATGGCATAGTAGAAACAATAACCAATCACTTGTCCCATTTTCATTAAAAAATAACCTGTGTTGAATGTGCTTAAGTAAACTACAAAATACACTTTGAAGTGGTATAAATATGGAAACCCTTTTTCCAGAAGACAATTTTTAGCATACTGACACCACTAGCTGGTCTGACCTGCTGCAAAAAAAAGTTGTGCTACTAACAGGACAGCTTTGCAGTCAAACAGAATGCAGTTTCTAGTTGCTGGATGGAAAGATTCAACCTGACAAGAGTGATCCCCATCATAGAACATCCCCACCATGAATGATGATGCACTGTCAAGGCAGAAATGGCAACATGAATCCCAAGTGCAGTGTGCTATTGGTGGGTTACCTCGACTGGCTTTTACATGACAGGTACTATGAAAAAGAAACCAAAAATGAACTGCTTGAAGGAAATCAGAATCTATTATTCCCTTCAGCTGCTCAATTCTGAGGCAGTGTTTTAAAATTTTCTTACACCACTAAACTGTTACCAACCAAAAACTACCACGGGTAGTTTTCAAATGCTGGATTTTTAACTGTATTGCTGTCATTGATTTAAAAATTTGACTACTTATTTCAGTGAATTCTGGTCTCCAGTCCCAGGCTTTACACAATGGCTCTTAGAAGAAACACAAGAGAAAATTTGTGTTTTCAGTGCCCCCACTACTGCATAGTCTCCAGAGTGAAGTTTTATCTCCTCCAAATAATAATAAAAAAAAAAAAAAACAACCTTGTCATTAATGTGGACACAACAGATTCTTCCAAGAGCTTCAGGATTGCAAGCGAATTGCTAAATTTATGGTTGCAATTCTTGAACTACAGTATGAGTGCTGAGCTGATAAAGGAAGTGTTAAACGGGAAGTGAAAACAGCTCATTTCTAAACAGATGACTCTGCCACACTGACGTCACGTCTCAACTTTTTTTCTAGTTTCCTGTTGCACATACGGGTTCTGAACTAAAGAGGAACAAGGGAAAAAACACTGTCCTTCAGTTTAAGCTCATAATCTTACTTTCTGTGAAGTTGGTTTTACCATCTCACTGCAAGCTTCTCGGATTTCTTATCTTTCAAAATAGCTTAGTAGCACTTATCAAACTCTTGCCTACTTTTTTGAACTGCAAACCACCAGAATCAGACTTGAAAATTAAATGTACCCTCATTAAAAGTATATGAATCATAAATTATGTCCCTTGTGAAAAATTGCTGGAGTGACCAGTTCAAGCTCAGCCAGTTGAAGCACTGAGGAAAACTACAGTTATGAAATGGTACCACCTAGTGTTCACTTTCAGAGTTAAGCATACATTACTTTCTGAAATAGCCTGAGAAACAAATAACAAACTTTACATCAATCAGTGCATGGTTGCTGCAAGCTGACTCAAAAAAAAAAAAGCCTAGAAAAATGTTTCAGAAACAAGCAAATTTGACCTTCTCCCCAAACCAAATAATTCCACACTTACGTCAAGAGCTGAGACTACCTTGAAGACCACATCACTTAAGTGTGCATAGGCCAGGAAGCCCTTACAACATGTACCAGAGCTACCAGTGATGACCACAGGTGACTTACTCTAGAAGCTAGGAGCTTTTATGTTACAGAAGGGACATTTCTGTTATTTGTCTGTTTCATCTATGATTAGGCTTGGGTGAGAACAATGGTAAATTTCACCACTATTCCTTCCCATTTGCATTATCTATGCATTTCTCTTGTTCTAAGTCTTTCCTTTCTCCTTTTGCTAAGCACAGTAGCAATCATGCACACCTTTAAATTCTTAAAATGCAAAAAAATACAATAAAAAAAATACAGCTGTAACACAGGCCAACACAGTCAGCATACCTAGAGAAAGGTGAACATAAGCAATTCTTACTGAACTACATCTAAAAGTAATTACTCTTACAAATCAAAGCAATAGAATGTGTCATAAAATGCACAGCTGCATTCTCTCCAATGGCAGTCCAATGATATATCCAGATATATACTTCAAATGTAACCATTAAATAGGGCTATTTTGGAGGAAAATTGGTATTTCTACTCAAGAAACTCATGACCTGAAAAGCCTACATGTAACAATGATGTCAAAAATAGTCAGTGGCACTTTCCCCATGTAAAAAAGAAAGAAGCATTATTGCTAAACTAAATTCAGACCCTGACATAAGGAACTTTTTAGGTTCCTGATGTATTGTGACAGTTTTCAGCCTGTTACACATGGATCCTGGGGGTTCAAAGCTGCAGATGAAAGACATTTCAGCTCTCCTCAGGGTACAGTTTCTTAGGACAGCAAAGCCAGTGGCACATCCAGGTGTCAAAGTGTACAATCTTGCTCCCTCTCCACTGCTGGGCTGGTGCTAGCACTCCCCGCCAACTAGGTTCACCAACACAACACAGAGCTAACCCTCTGTTAGATAAATAAATACATGCTTTTCTGCCACTTCAACGAGCTAAACCAGCTCCCAAGGAGGCTCAAACAAATGTCTGTGTTGCTATGGGGGAGGACAGTGGATGAGTATGGCCAAGGAATGTTCCTCCACTGTCTGTCCATAATTAACACTTCTTCAGTCCGGAGCTCTGGATTCACGTTCTTTCAAAAGTGCAGAACAGATTTTATTTGATCTGCAATATACTGGGTTACATCCTTCTCACATTGCTAAGAGTTGCACTTTAAGACAGTCAAAACAAATTTTAAATTTTGCCTAGGACCTGCTTTATGAGAGGGAAAGTGACAAAGCTCTGACATGAGAAGAATCTAAAGAACAAGCAGTTGAAACAGGTCTTTTGTCAATCCTTTTCCAACTTTACTAAGACTTTGAGAAGTATGGCTTAGTCTAAACACATCATTTCTAATAAGGCTTGTAAAGGAGCACCACCCTCCCTTAAAATGCAAAAAGAAAAGTGAACACAGAAACAAAACAAGCACATGTATTTGACATGCACCTAAGCAGAGCATTTGCTAAATGCGAAGAAAAAGTAACGACAGCCAAAATCTACAGAAGACAAAGTCAATCAGTTTTGCTAGAGTCATAAAAGACAGGGGCCCTTCAAATAAGTAGAAGATGGCAATGAGACCAAGCATTCAGCTAAGAATATAAGTTTCTGTGTGAGGGGCAGCTATGATGTGTGACATACCATTTTCTCCTCCATATAACTGGTAATGAGTCAGTTTCTGACTCAAAAACATTTGAGCTGAAATTAGTTATGGTACCTAAAAGGACATTATTTGTTTTAAACTCCTATGTTTCGCAGTTACAGTAAAGCCACTGAAGAATATAGCCTCTCCTGTCAGGACTTAACCTTTAGCTTTCCATTGTGCATTTCAGTTTGGTTGACAAAGTCCACATTTGATTTCTTAGTTGGCAAGATCAAGGTCTCACCAGTTTGCACTAATGAGCTTTAGTTTTGTGTAAAAATTTCAACGGCTACTAACCTGTGAACCGTTTGCCACCAGATATGTCACATACCAGTAAACAGAAACATACTACTTAGAACTTTCACAACATATTGTGAGACTTGAACTCAGCCTTCTAAAACACCAAATGCTGAATCTTCTACCAAGTTCTGTAATACCTGGATGTGGTGAGTTGACCCTGCCCAGCAGCTAAGCACTCTCCCTGCCACTCACTAACTCATTTCCCCTTTCTGTGCGATGGGGAGAAAACGGGAAGAAGGTGAGAAGACTAGTGGATGGCGGCAGAGACAGGTTATTAAGTGAAGCAAAAGCTGTGTGTGCAAGCAAAACAAGGAAGGAATTTATTCACTACTTCCCATCAGCAGGCAGATGGTTAGTCACGTCATATAAACTAAGGTCTCAGCATATGCAATTAGTACTCAGGAAGACAAAAGGCACAGCCACACAATCATCATCGCTTTTCTCTTCTTTCTCCCAAGCTTGTTGCTGAACACAATCTCAGATGGCAGGGAATATCCCTTTGGTCAGCTGGGGTCAGCTGTTGTGGCTGTTTCCCCTGCCTTCCACAGCTCGGGGGGCAGAGTGGGAAAAAGACAAAGGCTGGATGCTGTGCAGGCTGTGCTCAGCAATAGCTAAGACACTGCTGTGTTAACAGCAGTGTTTTAGTCACAAACCCAAAACACGGCACTGTTTGGGCTGCTGTGATGAAAATGAACACCATCCCAGCCAGCCTCAGTACCCCTACTATAATACCTACTGATAGCAGTAAACAGATATTAAGTTTGTAGAGTAACAATTTTTCTGTATGCCATCCATTGGAAAATGGCTGTTAGGTTGCAGTACAACCAAAAGGAATAAAGATTTACATCAAGTTAAATACAGTTAGTTACTTAAGGCAATGTTATTGGAATTTGCAACTCCAGAAATTATAAAACTAAACTATGTTATAATTTAAATGTTTGAAAAACAACCTTCCCCAGAAAGAGAGATCTATCAGCATGCATGACTAAAAAGGTGAAATAGAGTATCTCTTTAAAAGCAGAATAATTATTTTTGTTTTTTAACCAGGAAAGATTCTGATGCATTATTCTATTTAACTGGAGATGTAAAAGCACTTTGAAACCAAAAACTTCAGCGCTGCAGCCTACCAGAGTTTAGCTACTTCTCCAAAGAAGCCAAAAGAGGGAGTCAGAGCTCTACTGCTGGAAGGCTGCCCACTAACAAATGCTGCATACACCCAAGATTAAAAAAATAAAAAGTCAATACATTTTATGGAAAGGAGATGCTAAAGGAGGATACACATTCCCTTCTAAACATTTAGTCGTCCAGCATCCAATTTGTTGCTCTTGATATCGTTTATATTTTACAGCATCTATTAGATGACATAGAAATGGAATAAAAATAATGCTGAAGTTTTAGAGGAGTCAAGCAACCACACAGAGTATTATTATTTGTAAACACAAGAGAATGTAAGAAGAACAGACTCCTTATAAAGGGATACAAAGATAGATGACTTGAAGGAAGTTTGGTCTTCTTTCTTGAGAAAGAGACATATTTAAAAGCACAGAATGCTGTGTCGAAAGCATCCTCCCCAGAATTACTGTCCTGTAATTTTATGATGGGTAAGAAAAAAAGGACGTCTTATCTATTTCCTAGATTGTTAGACTCTGCATCTCCATGTTGAGAGTTATACTGCCCTCCCTACAAGGCTCCTGACAATGGGACTATCCCAAATATTGGCTAGGTATGAAAAAAAAATAAATTACTCTATACTGTATCAAAGACAAACAAAAAATTGCTATTCTAATCTCCCTTCTTGCAAACTTGTAGACTTCACTGTTGTTTTAAAGATATACTCCTGAAGACTGCGATAGAGATCAGAAAGTGTGCAACTCCTATAACAAAGCATGCACACCCTGGAAAAAAAAAAAATGTAACACCAATGGGTAAGTACCTTCTCATGATTAAAACCACGGTGGGGACAATTATGTAATCCAAAAGCTCTTTTTAATTTTTTTTTTCTGATTAGTCCTGGAATACAACACACGAAAAAACAAATCTATTAGAGCTAATGCCTAGAGTGGATCTGGTGGTTTCTAAGCTGCCAGAACAAGAAAAGGGATCTCTTCATTACTGTAAAAATCAAGCATCAGCAAGCTGGACTTCCATACACTCACTTCATAAAAATGCTTTTCATTGATGGAACAGCTTAGACAGGCATCTGTAATTACCTTTGCTCTAAGACCAGCCTGAAGCTATCCCCACTCCAGCAATCAACATGCCAACACCTATTGTCATAAAATATCAGTGTCTTGCCTGCAGCTCCCTCCCTTCTGTTCCCTCCACTGCTATTAGCCATGCACCTGCAGTGCCACTGAAAATATGTGAATACCAAGGAGCCCACAGAAACGGCACCTCCCTGCGCTCCTGTTCAGTCAGTCACCTGGAAAGAGCCAGGTCCTGCATGGTCCCTCCCCTGCTTGGATCTATTGTGCACCTTCCAGCCTGAGGACAGCTGGGTCACAGCAACAGCATTACCCCTAAAAATGTCAGGTAAATTAAAGTCACTGATCTAAAGAACAGATTGTTCATTTTGAAGCTGGAACTGTGTTTACCCTTTTTGTTTCTTAATGCTACACCTCCCTTTTCCAAAAGCTGTTCCAAATAAACACACCTGTGCTTATAGCTCCTGGCATAGCTACAATTTGTGGATGTCAACATAATCATTAATAGACCCATGAGGCTTATATAGCATGCATTTCTTTTAGAAACAGGTCAAACATTTCTCTGAGATGCTTAAAGGTGCAACTTCATTATTATTTTATACTGTCTTATCTTCATATTAATTTCATAGCTTTACCTTGAATACAAAAAAAAAAGTTTAACTTTTACTTTCATTTCTGTAGAGGGAATTTCTGTTCTATTTCTAGGAATTGCTAGACATCACTACCTGAAATTATCAGGACAGCACTTCTGGAAGGTCAAGCTTATATTTACAAAAGAACAAAAGCCATACACTATTCCCCCAGGTGAAAAGCAAAAGTAAAGAAGTTAATATCAATTAAAAAAAAAAAAAAAACTAAAAACTCACTCACTGTCTTCTGTGGGAAGGACCTGAAGGGAATAAATCCATTCTATTATATCATCTTTGTTCACCACATCTAAGGAATCCAACATATCCAGACCAGAGAGTGCGAAAAATGCAATTGTCAACCTAAAAGAAAAAGATAAGACTTACACTTCCCACCATAAATATCATGGGGAGATTAACAAACGGTTGCAGAAACAGATTCATCTATGAATTCTCAGGCTTTTGAGAGTGGTGTGACACACAGAGCCTATGTCAGAAAGCATGAAATTTATCTACTGGACAAAATCATGTTTTTTGTGCTGTAATCATTTCACTGTCTCAACAAGAGATTTTGTATAAGCCAACCCTCCTGTTATACAGTAATGATATGACAATTCAGATGTTAACCTAAAGGCCTGCTTATCTGAAAAAGACACTATCAAAGTAAACTGAGTTATTAACTTATGGAGCACTGGTTCTCTGTGATGAATTCTTACACAAACAATCCTACAAATCTGCAGTAAACGCAAGGTAACCCTGAACTGAAGCAAGCTGATTCTTACTGTGTCCTAAACCCAATTTCAGGCTTCCTATGTAACCCATCAACGTACAAACAGGGAGACAGGATTAATTACCTTCTAGAGGTACTTAACTCTTCTCCTTTGGTACAGAAGACCCTAGATGACTAAATTGAGCATCTAAAATTAAGCATCCAAGTATCCAACACAGTAGTAAAGTCTGGATAGCGAGCATGCTGAAGCTCTCTCTTGCCCATAACTCATCTCCTTCCATAAACGCATGCTTTCATAGCTGTTTCATAAGGCTACTCTGTTAACTGACAATTTATTTGGGGGGGTTTGTTTTTGCCTCAAACCATTTCAGCAACCTAGAATAGCCCCTCGAACATGAGTCTGCATGAATTGCACTGACAGGGCACCAAGGGAACAGCAGTAGGGTAGGAACTCAAGATAGTTTGTATCTTGAGACAGAGAAAATGTTCCTGTAACGGTACCCTGGAAGTTCTGTCTCAGATTAAAATTGGCTGGATGTCTATTTTGCCATTCATGGTTACACCTGCCTAAACTTCTTGAAATTCTTTCTCTCCTTTTACCAGATATGCTGATGGTTTGTGAAACAGCTGCTAAACAGACAGAAACTGCTGCTTAGCACAGTAAGGAAAACCGACAGTTGAATGCTGGCTTTCCTTAGTAGACTAATTATAATTTGAAGTTGCCCCACAGGCTGCTGTGCCACCTTGGCCACCAGCAGTGGACACCTCTGAAGATGAGGACTGATGTGAACAGAAGCCTCTACAGCCATTTAATTTCTGCCTGAGATTCTGCATGAGAACCAAACAGTAAGACCAGAGAAAAAATGGTGATGTGAGTCAGCTCAAGGCACAGCTCAAAGTGAATTATTCCAATTAAAACAGCAACTAAATGATGATGCAGCAGACACTCATCTCAACATAGCTGCACACCCTCGAAGGGTGACATTCCCATCAGTGGACTGACCTGCTGCTATAGTCATCATGTGGCCATTCGCAAGTGCCATCATCTTTTGCTTCAAAACTGTTATCACCTAGGATTACATGTTACAAGCAGTGGACACAACTTATTTGAAAGAATGGTGACTTGTTAAGCTAAGGTTATATCGTTTTACACTACTTTTTACTTCGACCCTGAGCTTTTGCATTGCTTTTCATATCACTCTTGCACACAAAAGGCTTTAAGCCGTCATCTGTTTGGTACTGAGCACTAACCTTCCCTGTTCAGAAAATTCCCTCATGCAACACAAGGTCTTAGTGAAAAACATCAAACACAGAATAGCATACAGCTCCATTACTTCAAGTGTTTGCGTCAGAAATAAAGTGTATATTTACTTTGTAATCACCATATCCTAAAACAGGTCTTTTTAGTATTATTACTACTAATAAAGTTTTTTGAGTACAGAGAGACAAAAACACTATGTTGCACAAGTTATTTTTACACGGAAGACTTTTGTAGCCATCTGATTGCTACAAAATAGTCTTTCAAAGAGCAAGATTAACACTTCAAGGCTTATATGAATTTTGCCATTGATCAGATCTGTGTAACCCAAAATCTGACCCTGGCTAATCCACTACTTTGAACAAAACCCCTATTAAAAATAATAATAAAAAAAGTAAAAATAAAAAGACAGTTCAGCTACAGTATATTACTTTTTTGAAACCCTGCACATGGTATTTTCTGATTTTCATAATCATGAAGTTTGAAAATCTTCATCTGCAAAAATTTAATGGCATTTTCACACTGTGTTGCCCAGCTTAGCCAAGCTAAGCTCCTTCCAGTGAGGCATGAACCTGCCAACTCCAGGGCTAGAAACTGCTGCAAACTAGGTTCAAAACCAGAAGGCTGTAAAGGACAAAAAAATAAACCCCATATACAGTAAAATATGAATGTATTGAATAAATGAATGTATAAAGTGGTTATACATACAGACAGGTTTCAGTTTATTTAATTAGAGCAGACTGTGTTAGCAGTACCACCGTCATTAAGGAGCAGCCTATGCAGTGTGCTGGAATTCATACGGGATGGCCAGCAACATCCGGCACCACTGGGTACAGCGAGCTCCTGGCACAGCTATCTGGATACTACATCTTACTCTCTGTTACCCTGCCTCACGGAGAATTAACACACACACACTCTAAAACTAACAGAGACAATGGATACCAGCATTTCAGCTGACATGGCATGAAATCTAAAAACTTCACATACACCAGTTCACACAGAGGGCAGTCCTTGTGAGACAATCCCCAGGTTTGGCATCCCTTTGCTGTATCTTTTCTTCGTGTCTTCTACCACTTCAGTTACTGTGTGTATATCAATTTAGAAAGTGAAGCATCAAAGTTTGACAGCTGAAATGTATTTGTTAATTGACCTACTCAAAGCTTACAAAACAGGTATCATGTGTATTAAATTCCCATTCCAGATAGAAGAGTAAAGACACTTCCGATGACAGATTCGGAGTTCTTGGTCTTCGGGCCCGGAGAAAGACTACAGTTTCTCAGCAGAATTCAAAAACAGTTTGAAGTGACTGATCTGAGAAACTGAACAGTACAAAGAACAACATAAAAAATCACAGTATGAAAGACTTCAGAAACTAGGAGACTTTTTTTCTTCCTCCCACCAAACTTGATGGCACTGACTGGCCAAGTACGAGATTACTTAAAAACTACTGTTGTTAATGTTGCAAACACAAAATGCAGACAAAAATAATTATGAAGGCTTTGGGCCGATAATTTCAGTAAGGAAGGTAAAAATCAGATTTCTTTATAGCTGTGCCTATTCCCTTAATATTTGACAAACTACAGCCTAGGTGCTTAAGACCAGCACTGTGTGGAAAACTTCACCCACTACCACCTTGCCTTTAGACAACAAATGCAGTTGTTTCTGCTGCAGTGCAGTGAACTCAAACCAATCCACTGACGAACAAGGTTTTTCACCAGTTGCTCTTTAATATATTTGAAGTCCTCATTCTTGTTCACCATGGAACCATGTAAATGCAGGAACAAAGGAGGTAAGGATAGGGTAGCAGCATTTCTTCCAGCAGCAGGGACAGTTCGGCAGGTCTGGTGAACTCAGTGACCTTGAACTCACCAAAATAGTGAATCTGGCACCCTCAAGGTCCAACCAGGGACCACATACTTGTGGTTCAATCACTAACTTAAATTTTGCTCACAGATATCTCCAGGATAATGATCTAAAAATTGGTGTAAGAGAAATGAAAAATCTCTGGCTGTGTAAAAACTTCATGACTTAGGAAAAAAAAATGCATGAGTTGAGATGACTGATTTTTATTCTAATTGAAGGCTTGAACTTGAGAATGCTTATTAGCCAAAAATTAAAATGTCATGAAATAGTTCCAAACTGACAGTCCCAATTTTCAAAAAACAGGTCTTTTTCAGTATTGCACAACCCTTCGAGATAAAATTTTTTAACATTCCTTTTAAATATCAAGTCACATGTTATTACACATACAGTTCAACACTACATTCATACTGGTCCTCACAGGTGAAAAAAATGCACGTTTTTGTGAAGCGTGCTCTGAACTGAAGGAAAGCTTGTACTGACAGGAAAGCTTGACCAAAGTCTTAGAGCTTTCCTCATAGCATGACTTCCAAGTAATTACGAAGTGAAAAGCATCTGATAAATTTACCGGTTGAATAAGATATTGAATCTTTTACATTCCCCCAAGCTTTTTTTTTTTTTTTTGACAAAGGACAGCTGGACAATCAAATTAGTTATCGTCCTGTGCCTCAGAGACAACTTACTACATTATGTGAAGAGCTTAAGAATCACAGAATGATAAAACATCTTGGGTTGGAAGGGACCTTAAAGATGATCCAGTTCCAACCCCTCTGCCATGGGGGGCACACAATGGATGCCACCCACTAGATCAGGTTGCTCAGGGTCTCATCCAACCTGGTCTTGAACACCTCCAAGGATGGGGCATCCACAGCTTCTCTGGCCAACCTGTTCCAGTGCCTCACCACCCTCTGAGTGAGGAATTTCCTCCTAACCTCTAATCTAAATCGCCCTTTTCTAATTCAAAACCATTCCCCCTCGTTGTATCACTCTCTACCTGTGTAATGTCACTTTCCATCTATTTTATAAGCCCACTTTTAAGTATTAAAAGGCTGCAATGAGGTCTCCCTGGAGCCTTCTCTTCTGAAAGCTGAGAGAGGTGGGGACGTTCATCCTTTCTTCATAGAAGAGGTGCTCCAGCCCTCTGATTACCTTCATGGCCCTCCTCTGGATCCGCTCTTAACAGCCCCACAACCTTCTTGTGCTGGGGGCCCCAGACCTGGATGCAGCACTCCAAGTGGGGCCTCACAAGGGCAGAGCAGAGGAGGACGATCACCTCCCTCCACCTTCTGGCCTCTCCTCTGCTGGTGCAACCCAGGACGCAGTTGGCCTTCTGGGCTGCAAGCACACACTGCTGGCTCATGTCGAGCTTTTTGTCCACCAGAACCCCCAGGTCCTTCGCTGCAGGGCTGCCCTCACTGAGGTCTCCTGGTCTGTGCTGGTGTCTGGGGTTGCCCCGACCCAGGTGCAGCACCTTGGACTTGGCCTTGTGAAATGAATGCATTCCAGAGCCATGAATGGGGCTCTGCATTACAGCGCGTAATATATTTCAGTACTGCTTTAATATTTGTACTAGCTAATGAAGATTTAAACGATTCCTCTCGCATTAACAAGAGCACCAACTTGGAGCTACAGAAGGCTTAACTCATTTATTTTGAAATCGGCTTTCAGAGAAGGATTAAAAGAACGAAGCACAAGCCTAAAAATAGATTAAAAAAAGATCAGCGCGCCTTCCCTCGCGGACAGGGGGTGTTCGGGTAAGCACGGTGCAAACCTCCCCAGGACGCCCCGTGCAGGTGGGTGGCCCCCCGGGGCAGCCTCTGGCCTGCCGAGCACCCTCGGGAAGGGAGAGGCGGAGGGGAAGGGGCAGAGGACGGGTCGGGGGGGGGGGGGGGGTGGCGGTGCGGCTACCTGCTGGTCTCGAGGGAGGAGTAGCGCTCGGGCAGGACCTGCAGGCAGCGCTGGAAGAAGCGCACATGCCGCTCCTTCAGGAAGTCCAGCCGCTCCGCCTCCGCCCAGCACGGCGACGCCGCCATCTTGACGACGACCACCACCGCCGCTGCTGCCGCCGCCGGCGCGCGACGAACGCGTCACAGGGCTTGGCCGGAGGGGGGGGGCGTGGCCTCGGTGGCGCAGGCGCGCCCGGTGCGGCGCCTCCGCGCTACAGCCCCCGCCGCCAGGCGGGCACGGCCCTACAGGGACGGGAAAGAGCGGGGAGCCGCTCAGCGGACGCGCCCTGCTGGCGGCCCGCGGCTCCCCCCGCCCCGTACCTCCGGGGAAGGCGGAGAGGCGGCGGCGCTGCGGGGCCGGCTTCCTTCATGCGCTCCTCCCAGCCCCGCGTCGGCCGGCGCAGGCGGGACGGGTCCCGGGCCGCACGGACGTGGACCTTGCGGGGGAAACACACACGGGGAGGGGGTGGAAAGAAAAAGAAAAGTGTTTTTATGTGGCCGCCGAGGAGCCGTGCGTTGCACCTTACCGTAGGGGCAGGCTGCGGGCCGGCCTGTTTGGAGGTCGTTTGAATGACGGAGCTGCTCACACCTGAGATCAAAAAAAATACCATACATTACCTTCTGTCTTAATTTCGCCAGTCTTTGTTCTTTTTCTTGTTTCTCGGCTTCTTTAACTTGCTTTTGTTGAATCTTTAGCTGAAGTTTATGTAGATCCTGAAACACGTAAAAGAGAAAAAGCCTATTTTATTTCAATTTACTTTGAAATGCTTTGAAATATGTACATATGCAGCAGTTTGTTAGTTTTTTTAATTTCATTTGTCATAGTATAAAGTAACACTAGATAGCTACTTGCTACAAGCTTCTCCTGTCCAAACTAAAATTACACAGTATAGAAAAAATGGCAGTCATTCAACCTGTTTATAGAACTGAAATTTAGTGTAAATACTGACAATAGTACCGGTTCTCCTGTTTACATTGAGATGGGACCTAACACCCAATGAAGCCTGCAAGATCTTCAAACAGCTTTTTTTCTTTATACTATCATACAATAATCAGGTCTCAACTTCAGCAATGGAGCGCAATAGAGTCAAGCCCAAACCATTTTCACATGGAAATAAACAAAACCATCTTGTATTTACAAGGAAATACAGGTCTGAATAATCCTACAGAACTTAAATGTTGAGGAAAAGAATATCATGGTCTGGAATAAAGCCTCATACTGTTTCTTTGGTGTAGACAGATGCTGTTATACACAGTGAATCAAAACCAGATTTAACAGATTTTGAGTAGAACTAGGGTATCTAGATTTTTTTTTAGAAGTGTTTAGCAGATTACGTTACATAAGGAAGTAGGTAAATTTAAAAAAATCATATGCATGAATAGAAGTAATTACGTACTCGCTCTTGAAATTTAGTAATTTCTGCTGCAGCAATTCTCTTCCTCTCCTTTTCAGCTTCATCTCTCTTCTCCTTTTCAAGCTTTTCAAGTTCCTCCTTTTCTTTCTTCTGCAAGGTATATCTTTCCAACAGTAACTTCATGTGGCATTGGCGCTGGCGTTCTTTTAGTTGCTTTTTCTCCTTCTCTTCTTCTACTTTTAGTTGTGATGCTTGTTCCATTGCAAATGCTATTGCTTTCTGTTTTTTCCATACTTCAATTGCTGCTTGTTGTCTTTTTCTTTCTTCCTCTGCTTTTTGTTTCTGAGCTTCTTCATGCTGAAGCCATTCTTTCTTGAGCATTCTTTCTGATTTCTCTTTCTTCTTCAAATTTCCTTCTCTCTCCTGCTGCTGCTTTTCCTTCCATTTCTTAATTGACTGCAAGAGAACAGCAGGAGATACACAAGGTCTTCATAAAAATCTTACACGGTCCTGTTGATTGCATATGATAAAGAGATATGTTCTAAGGATACTAACTGAAGATGGGAATTGGAAATCTACTTAAGGGAAAACTTAAGGCAAAAGACCACTTGTCTGCTTTGTCATAATCAAATTTTCTTTCTATTTTATGCATCATACAGGCAGGTTTAAGAATTATGAGTTGAAATTTTTTAGGTTATGGCATTTTATCTTGAAACAGTTACGAATATTAGTGTAAAATATTATTCTGAGTGAAAATGTTATTTTGAAGAAAAAGCTAAGACCTGAAATACAATTCCACCCACTATTTTATACCCCAATTTTTATGTCAGTACATCTTTTATATGCAGATGGATAGTTCTTGAAGGCATCAATTCTTTACAAGGAGCCATAATTATCTACACCAGAAATTGATAGGTATATTGCTTATACAGTGGGACAGACACTCTCCAGGATGTGTAACAAAGTTGCATTTTTCAAACAGGATCACTTACCACTCTGGGATTGACGTCTAACTTGCTGGACGACTTCCATTTATAAGCATTTGTAAAATACGCTGACAATACACAGGCCATGTCAGTGTGTTACTAGGTCTACGCTTACTGATAATTCATTTAAAGACAAATATTTTGGTAAGTTAAGGTCGCTAAAGAAGACTTCAGTTATGTATCACCAACTGTAAAAGAAATCTACCTAGCACTACCACCAGACAGGCAAATACAAAAATAAGTGTGTGTGTTTTAAAAATAAATATGTTTTCTTAAAGCTACCATAGTCCTAGGAGGGGGGCTTTTTTGTTCATTTTACCTCTTTTTTTCTTTCCTGTAAAATTAAATATTCTCGATACCATTTGTCATGTTGTTCAACTTCTTCTTTTGTTCTTCCACACAGATACTCAAGGGCTTCATCCATGTAGGACAGCCTTCCTTTGTGCTTTGTCCACACTTTCAGAAAATTCTGATGATCATAATCATCCCAGCCTCCTTGCCTCCCCCCCGTTCGCTGCAGAAATCTTTCAAACTCTACTACTTCTTCAGGTAGATGATTTTCCAGTGTTTTATCAACTGAGATCCTAGCTGATGGCAACTTCAAAACTTTTTCTGTTGTTGAGCTGCTGCTTAACACCCACAGTTCCACTTTTTTCTCAAAGACACTGAGCTCATTAACGGCAGTTTTTTCATCCTTCAAAAGCTGTTCATATCTAAAAACGGAACAAACACTGGAGTGTAAGAAAAGAGATCCAGCATTCATTGCTCAGTGAAAATGAATTTTGGAATTGTTCAATGCCACACAAAAGCTATTCTTAAAAGATTAAGAACTGAAATGGTAACTGACACAGATGACAGCATAGTTTTAATGATCCCATAATAAAGCACTACACAACTGGAATTAAGTTACCCTTTTAGTCGAAACACACATTTATGGCACGCAAACAATTAACTCAGTCCCCTCCTGACACCACTACAGAGAAGAAAGAGGAAAAAAATCCACCCACTTAAAAAAAACCATGAGATCAATATAATGTGTTCTGCAACTTTTCTTGGAAAAGCCTCTTCATAGGCAAATAATTGTTACATTGAATCAGTGAAGCAGCTATATAAACAGCCTCTCTAAAAGGTTGTATATCAAGATTAGAATCTATAGTTTGAGTTTTGATTGACATACAACAGGGATCATGGGCAAAAGAGAAAAATCAAGAGAATAGTTTACTTGATTGATGCAAAATTGTCATTGTGTATTATGAAAGCACTTTTTTTTGTAGCTGAAGCATGTATAAACATACGTTTGCCTCTGTTCTTCTTTAAAAGCATTGATTGCATTTTCAGTTTCTTCCATCATTTCCTTGAGCTTGTCAACAACTAAAAACGAAAAGAAGAACATATCACCCACGAAGGTTAGAGTATTTACCAGTAATTCAGCACTATTCAGAAATGTAGGCACTTGCAGAGAATTCTGGGATGCTTTTATTTCAGTGTACAAAAAAGGCTACATTTCCATTTCAAACACTCTTACAAGAAAGACTCATTTATTCAAAAGGTGTGATTTCACAGTGGTTTAGCTAACTGGATGCAAATCCCAGTATAAATGTTTATTTCAATTGAATAAAAAGTCTCATTCTGGTAATCTTTACTGATTCACAGAATGAGACAGCCTTACCTTAAAGTAAAGGGCTTCCACTTTTGTCTTTTCTAACAATGGAGTTAATGACTTAAGAAGCACAATCAAATCTTTGTTTTTTACCAGGCTGTACTAACCATATGTAGCCTACATCTCACTACTTTCTACAAAACTGGGCTTACAAAGAAACTTCGAAGTGAGACTTCATACCCTGTACTTTAAATGCTTTAATCCTCATTTGGAGGAAGGAGAGAGAGAAAGACAGCTATTTTGTAATGGTGGAAAGACATTTTAGAACTTGAGTGTTTTAAACCAGTACAACATCTCTACGAACACATATTGAACACACAGTTTAACTAACCTGGCTCTAAAAAAAATAATAAATTGATGCCGTTATATCATCTAAAACTTTTGGCTCAGCTTTCACGTCTTGTTCTGTCACCTTTGCTAACAGTGTAGAAAATACTTGACTCTCCATAGCCCAAAGAAACAAACCCACGTCACTTCTAATAGAGAACAAGTTTATCTGTTCCCACAGAAAACTGCAAGAGGTTTTACTCTTTCTTATATTTTCTCCCTTCTTACAATCCCCTTCCCAGATTCCTGGAAGGGCAGACAGACTAGAGTATCCCAAGTCTGCAGGAGAATCACAAGCACAACTATCCAAGAAACCTGTCTATAAACAAAACTGTTTTAAAATCTGTCAGCATGACTTACATTCTGATGTATGCTTCACATCTTTCAATTGTTGCTTAAGTTTCTTCACATTATTACGTATTTTTGATAGCTGCTGCAGGATTTTAGTTTCTGTTAAAATAAGGTGATTATAGTTCTAACAGTATCTTTGTGCATTTAATTCAATAGAAAACAAAAAGCAATGAAGTGTCTAAACGGAGGATTTCATCTGATAAGAAACAGAAATTCTGTTTAATCATATGAAACTGCTCTAATACAAAGCATCTTAACATATCTAACTGCATGTAGCTGAGTGCATGTGCTGTGTATCTTTCCACATAGCATCAGATTTTAAAATTAGTAGTTCCCATTTCAAAAGGTTTCAACAGTATAGTCACATCGAGATTAATTCAGTTTTCTCAAACCTTTTATGAGGTAACTGGAGTTTGGAGAACAATATTGCCTGTACAAATAACAGCTCTAGAGTTTTGAAAGGGCTTTGACCTAGGCCTCAAAACACTCAGCAATGGAGAAAAAACAGACTTAAAAAGCACTTATGAATTTACTACTTCAACGTTATTTGTCATATTAACTGAAGTAGAATTAATGTCTTCAGGAACTCCAAGCATGCATATGCTTATTTGCTTTGTTACCACTTGGTTCCTCACAAGTTTATAAATACTGATTTGAATGAAGTTCTGGGTACATCTAAGGTACTAGGGAGTCTAGAGAGTCTGTCTTTTTAACAGGATTGGTTTAAGGAAGAAATAACAGAGACCACGACCTAAATGTAACAAAACAGAGCCATGACGTGACCCTGTTAGTTCAAACTAAGACTAAAATACAAAAACTTACAGATTGTGCTCAAAGACCTGAACACAGCAGCACAGAAAATGAGAAGCGTGGGGGTTCTAGTACACATCCTACAAGACTCTAACATTCTTTCACATCTCACATTTAGTACCTTACACCTCTCATTTTTTTTTATTTTTTTTTTTATTCTTGCAATAGTATACCGCAGTACATCCACCCATACTTTTGTGCTTCCTCTGTACACCTGGAAAACTTTCTGGACTTTTTAGCTTGGTCATTTTTCGGAAATATTTACACTTTTTAATGATTTTAAGATGTAAAAAATATGTTAGGATTCCTCAATTAAAAGACCCACATTAAAACATACACATTTCTAAGGTATTTTTAGTTGTCTCCCTGAATCCTTTCGCCTTCCTTCAACTTACTTTTTCATCTTCTGTATCAAAAGGCATAGCATGATTATTTTATTACTTAGGTACTGTATCGAGGCAGTCACTTTTGTCCTGTTTAATCAGTCTGGCAGTAGAACAGATAATAGAGGATGGACTGTGTATTATCTCACTGCACAATTTGCACTATGAATATCCATTATCTCAGAAGCTGAAAAATGCAGGCACAGAACTGTTCAAAAACCTATTTACAGGTAGTAATCAGTATAGGAAAAACTTCTTTTATGCTAAGTACCTATTTATAGTACCTAGCTAGACGACATTACATTTTGCAGTACACATACAAAATTGCTTCTAAGTTTCTAAAACAGAAAATTTCCACCAAAGTTTTTTTTGTGAGTAGTACCCACTACATTCAAGATTAAAAGAAAACAGTTGGTAACACAAAAGACCCAAAACGCTTATGCTTCTGAATTTTGCAAGTGAATTGGGGAATTCTTCCTTATAAGCAATACACATAGTGAAATACTATACTTTAATCATAATCTACCTCCCATCCACACTGATCTCTCTGTATTGCTGACTGATAAACCATTTAAGCAAAAAACTGTAGAGTAAAAATAAGTAAACAAACAGGAGAGAAAAAAATGAAAAAAGGGAAACCCACTTACTTTCAGTTTTCCTGTTGACAGTCATTTTATGTTCCAGTTCTTCTAGCATGCTGTATTCTACCCTGGAATCACTCTTCCTATTGTAAAGATGTCCATTTTTGTCCTTTTCGATATTTGCAAGCCTGGAAAACAAGGCTGCCACACTGAGCAAGCTGCAAATACTTATCAAAGCACAAGATTTTCCATGGTTAGTATCCAGCTGATGCCGTGTCAGCAGGACAATCTTAGATATTATACAAGTCACTGGTTTGCTACTATAGCTGATTTCAAGGAAAACCTTTCTGTAGTTACAGGACTACGCACCGAAGTAACCCAAGAACTTGAACAAGACGTTAAAAGAAGAAATTATCTCACAGACAAGCAGTGCTTTACACACTGAAACAGCATGAAATTTTATCTGTATGATGCTCACTTACCAAGCAGCCTTATGAGAATTTTCATTGGAAAGCACTGAGGGGACACAGGCTGTATTACTGCAATTGCACACACAGATGGAGCCCCAGCACAGACAAATCAAGTACATTCCCTCAGGGTTACAATGACAGTAGTACTACTGCAACTGAAGATTTGAATTCAAGTTCATTACTATCAGCCTATCCCAAGATATTAACGCTGCTACCTTACTGACTATAGTTTATATATAAATACACAGATCTACAGGTGACTTTTGCTTCCTCACTAAGGTCAGAAGCCTCAGAATACAACTCACAGTAGGATATGCTTTGCCTTACTGCAGCTAGGCAGTCTACTAGAGTCTGACCTAGAGAACCACAGATGCAAAAGGACTGCCAATACTGCAGCCTTGAGCCTATCTGTGTAGATCAGTGCCACCATGCTAAGAGATCAGAGCAGTACAACACTGGTGCTATCCATAACAAAGACATGTGGTGATTCCCAATGTTAAGCAGCACTACTGACAACCCATAATCCTCTGTCTCTCAGTAGGAGGTTGGTTCTGCAGTAGGCTATTGCTGCTATATAGTTCAATCCTCTACATGAAGATGCCTTCATAACTTAAATGCTTTGCTGTTCACTGGAGTTCACATAACCAACCTGAGTAACAAAATCTCAGACAGTGCACTAGAAGTCTTAAGAGCACAACTACAGAAGGACAATTTGCCATAGTTAAATGGCATCCAAACTGCCTCATTTAAAGCTCAGGAATCTCTACATTACCCAGCAGTCAACTTTTGAGCCATTACCGAGGATCCAGAACAACTAAGAGGAGCTAATTCAGTCAGAGTAAAATGCTGCTGTGAGACTTCAGTGTCACAGTTCATTCAGGATTCATAACTACAAACATGTCTCCTTGAACCCGCTGGCTAAGCCAGCTCTTCCTCTGAAAGCTCATTTGTGCATGCAGAAACCTCACTGTTCTTTCAACTACCTGTATAGTTATTAAAGCCATTACTCAAGATGTGGGGAAACACATTTAAATCACGTCTGTGCTTGAGCTGTCTTGAGCTCCCATATTCCAAAGCAATGGCCTAGATAATCTAGAAGTGCTCTCAATCTGCTCTAAGGAAGCTGTTGTAATGCTGCCACAATTTTCATTTTGTTGGTATCTTTTATAGGCTTTAGTTCTTTAGAAAGGTAAGCACAGCTGAGTAGGAAAACTAAGAACTCAATAATGCCACATGCACTGCACAGCTGAGTAGGAAAACTGGGAACTAAGTAATGCCACGCACACTTTCATTCTTGGGTTATCAACATGGTGCAACAGCGAACTAAAGAAAATAACTGACTCAAGTCCTGGTAGCAATTAGAAAAACAGGTCATCTTGAAGCTCATGACCCTATCCTAAACAACCAGAACTGTAATAATCTACCTGAAGTCCTGAAAAAAATGAAAACTTTGCCTAAAATTTCATTACTGTGAATTCTTACCTGGAACTTTGAGTTGTATTATCTCCAGAACAGCATGAAAATACAGTTATGATTGTCTTTTACTTACTGAGTTCTTAACTTTTCTGCTGTTCTCACGAATTCTGCTTTCTTAGCTTGTTCTGCTTTCATCTTCCAATTCTGACACTGTTGACCAGAACCTGCAGTACTGAAACAGCTGTCATTCTGTACATAACAAAATGGAGTATTATTCAAAAACAGTATTTTATTTTTAAATACTCATAGGTTATTTTTAAGCAGACAATACCACAGTGCAGAGATAACAAACAAAAGCACTACTTCTGTTTTATACTACAGTAATCCAAATAATTTTAAGTTACACAGGTATAAAATTGAAGTGATGATAAACTCATGAGTGTATATAAAAATCCATTCTTCAAAGGAAAAATGGAAAGAATGCAATGTCAACTTGCTTTCACAGATGCTGCTGATCACACTACATACCACCCTAAATCAAGATAGTATCTGAAGATTTGGAGGTAACTCGCTACCTGACTATACAATCTTATGTTATCTACATGTAATCTACATTAGGCAGATTACCCCATTTCATCTCGTTAAAGGAAAGCACTCGCTTAACTTGTGAAATCTGCTCAAAATGCCCTGCAAACTGTTAACTCTTACTCACAGCAACCCCAAGCAGTCTAAAGGCACCACATGCTGGGACTACTGACAAACACGGGCTATGAAACTGGATGTTGTGAGCCTACTATCTGAGGTCAGCCCGGCAAACCAGCAGTTCCTGCTTCAGCCCTCTCCCCGGGCCGCCCGGCGAGGCCGGCTCCGCGGCCAGGCCTTTACCTGCTGCCGCCCGCCGGCCGCCGCCGCCACGGCCGTTGCCAGCGCAGCCATCTTGGCCGCGGGCAGCCGCCGCCGCCCGCCCTGCCCCGCCCCGCCGGGAGATGGAGGCGGGCGGGGAGCCCTGCAGCCGCCGCGTATGTCTCTCTGTCTGTCTGTCTGTCTGTCTGTCAGTGTGTTTGCGAGGGTGTGTCCCTCTGTCCGGGCTCCGTCAGGATAGGAGTGCCTGGCGTTGCTAGTTACCGTGGTAATAAACGCTGGCCGCGGCAGGGCGTTCCTGGAGTCGTTTCTACCCACGCTGCCTGAGGGGACAGTGAAAGGAGTTCAGTTAACTCAAAACAATAACAGCAACAACAACAATAATAAATAATAATAATTTGGACCAGAACCCCCTGGTCTGTTTACACGGTTCTACAGTGGCCATCTTTCAAGCTTGGCCACTCCTCTGTTGCTTTATAGGAAGCGGTATAACATGACAAAGGACTTAGTGGTTCTGACACAGACCTGCTGGCTCTTTAGGGAACGGTGGTCACACGAAGCCCCAAAGCCTACAGTGATCTGGAAGGGAAATCTGACCTGAAAAAAGAGCCCAAGTCCTGAAATCCTGGGATTTCAAAAGAAGCAGGTGGGGTATGTTCAAAAGGCTTTCACCACCTTGTCAGAGGCAGACAGTGACTACATTAGGCTCCCAGCCACCCTTGCTTTTGGGTGAGAAAGTTGTAATCCGGAGTGCCCATGACCTTCCAAGCCTTGCAGGCATGTACTCAAGGTGATGACCATGTGGAAAAGATAACAGGCTCCAAAGGCTCCAGACTATCTGACCAATGCCATTTAACTCCCCTGAGCTCATTTGAAGAGCTGAAGCCACAGACCTAATGTCACAAGCAGGAGTCTCTTCAGAGCAATGTACTCCAGTAGCCAAAGCTGACCTGAGGTGTGTACACATCTAGGGATGTGTGGATGCAGATCTATCAAATGCAGAGCAGCAAGTGATGCTTGCTGTATGGTGTCACCATATCCTGCTTTTCCCTCAAGGGCTGGTTTTAACTGGGAAGAGCCGTGTATGGTTGCAATTTGGCTACGACTGATTCACCATCTTGGATGTTTGATTAAACACAGTCTCTTTCTTACTCTTTCAAACTCATGGAGCATGCTTATGACTGGCTAAGGTTTTGTTTATGTCAGGATTTAGGGTTTTGTATTGATTACTTCCTTCAGGAAGACCAGACTACATCCTCATTATCCTGACAGGAAATAAAGAGCTTCATATTATTCAATACATTTTTGAACTCTCGAGATTTTGTTTTTCACACACATATACCAATCAAACTTTTAAGGAGTTGCTAATTAACATTTCTGCAGAATAGAAATAATCTATTCATGCAGTGGCTTTGCTAGCTAAAAAGATTTTATGATCTGGTGTTTTCCCAGCTGTAGAACACAAAAGCATTCACAGATGCTAACCAAATGGCCTAAGCTGAAGACATTTTATTGCCTAATTGATGTTTTTAAAAGCACTTTCCTGATATATTTTTCCTTTTTATATTTTATGACCGTGCTTACATTTGATTTCTTTGTATTTGATGAATAGAAATTAACAAGTAAAGTAGAACATTTCAAAACCTGAAAATATTCATCAGCATAAATTAAAGAGGATTGTTCTCACAGATTGCTACCTGAAATGGCTTACAGAACTCTTCTTTCCACAGCAGTGTTTCAAACTCTTCTTTGTCTTCCCCTCTATTATCTGATGTAAGAGAAGGAAGCGTATCTTCTAGAACTTATTTGTATTTGCTTTTCTTTGGTGAATCCTATTAAAGTATCTGATATTAGGATCAGCAAACTGATAACTGCTTAGGGATTATACTACAGTATTCTGAAAGCAGTTTTGTTAAAATGGCTTTAGTCATAGTGTAATTCAACAACTTCAGTAGATCACCAGTTTCCAAGAGGTGAATCCATGTTATTACTGTTTGCCACACATACTACTCATGAGTAACTCAGAATCCTGAGGACTTTGTACGAGATGCCTGTACAGAGGTATTTTAGGTGTCTGAACAGAGCTAGACTTTGCTGGTTCTCTCTCTAAGCATTGGAGGTGTCAGGCCTCAAGCTGTGAAGCTGGTATAGGGATAAACCCTGGCTTTCAGCTGAGCCAGGACCTTACTTCATTCCCTGTTTGGGACAGGACTCATCCAAGTCAAAATGTGGCACAACAGAGGGTGACATCTGTGTACTTTTTGTTAACTATTAATCTGTATCCAAAAGAAAACAGCTAGGCAATTACATGATGTAATTATATCCTGATCTCTTTCACATTCTCTATTTCTCCACTTAGTTTGGTGTTTGAAGTACTATGGGAAACCCTTGATTTCTGTGACAGCTTTGCTTGATAAAAGCTTTCAAGATTTTGCACTGCCCTCCAGCCCCTTTTTGCCAAGAAGGAGGCAAATAGTTTTGTTTACTGCCCTTCTATTAGTTATTAAGCAGGAAAAATACATAGAAGGAATAGTGCAGTTTCATGCACTCTCTTAAGGGTGAGTGAGATGCAATACCTGCAGTGGAGAAGAAGATTTGAGTGGTGGAGGTATTCAGGCCAAAACTTTTGGACGTACAATGCTTCAGTGTTGTGGCTGCTGGCATGAGATGCCTTGCCTGTACTTTTTCGTGTGGTTAAGCAATTGTTTCTCTTGCTGAAATCCCACAAAGCTGTACATGCTCAGCACTTCTGAAGAACTTCTGGCTGGCCTACACACGACAGAGGATTAGAGTCTGGACATGGCAATGGTCAGGTCGAGGGAATCCACAGCAAGCTGTGCATTGTTTCTGTCTCTTCCAAACCTTGTCTGTGCCCAGCTAAACCTGATGGCAAATCTGGTGGAGGGATCTTTAGAAAAGTCAGGAACAGCTTAGGTGGGACTGGCGGCTGATTAAGGTAAAAATCTAGAAAAAATTAATAGAAAATTAAACTATTTTGAACCCAGACAATTTTCCTCGTAAATGCATAGGAGTTAAACAGTACTGAAAACCGTACTTCCTACCAGCAAGTAATAAATTGTGTTCAGCTGAGAAGAATTCTCATGAGATTACAAGCTGCTTTGGTTAATCTGTCCAGTGCAGAGTTTCTGTCACTGATGCAACTGTTGTAGAGGCTGAAACACAAGCGTAAACAGGGTTTATGCAGCTGCCAGTGTTTTAATGTGGTTATCTGAATCCTCCGTATATGCTGGAATGTACATCTCTTAGTGTACGCAATACGGTAACATTTCACATCTCAGCAGAATAGGCCACATCCTGAGATTTTTCACACAGCCTCTCTCTGGGCAAAATCTGATTGAGAACCACATAACTGTTTCTGAATTTGGACATACAACATCCTGTTAGCAGAAAATGTTTGCATTGCTCTGGCAGCTGTGGATAGCAGTGACAGACCTCACTCTCGCATACAGAAAAGTCCGCAGAGAGAGCTTGAATGCTGTCACTCTCATAACTGTAAGCAGAAGGTATCTGAACTGAGATTAGGATTTCAGAGAATTGGGTTCACTTCCTCACTTTGCCACATATTTCCTGTGTGAGCTTGGGCAGGCATGTTTGTTCTGAGAAAAAGAAAAAGAAGGCCATAACAGGCCTTGCTACCTTGCCAGGAGAGGGCTGAAAAAATAACCAAAAAGTAGAGGTATCCTGGCCTGGATTTGATCTGAAAAAGGCTGCAATCTTCCCTTTCACAGACAGACCCCACTTCACCCTCAGTTATTTCTGGCACTGGTGACAACTTTGATATCACTAACTACGTGGTCTCTTTGATGTTGGTGTCATGAGACCTGAGAGCATCTGATGGGACTTTTAACTTGCTGCAGCCCCCAGAACGGACACTTGATGTAGTGAGGGGAGACATGGAAGTACACAGAGAAAAGATAAAACTGTTAACATTTAAAGGAACTGGCTACACATAGAACAAAAAAAAGTCCAAACAACTGAAAAAAACACACGTTAATCTGGAAGATGCAGTGCTGGCCATCAAAGCATTAATCACAGCCCCACGGGTGTGTGGAAGGAGCCTCATCTCTCACAGTGTTAATTGACCAGTATCTCCTATTTTCCTGAAATCCTTCAAGCCAAATAGAGAAAAAGGACAGCACAATAACACTATATTCCCATCTATGCGATCCTTGGGGAAACCACCTATCTTACCAGGAGGCATCAACACGCACTCACTAGGAGTGGGCCCCCAGAAAAAAGACTTGCCTGTGCAGATGTTTCTTTCCAGGTGAACTCAGAGTGTTTTTATTTTATTTTATTTTATTGGTTCCCCCAGGTCCTCAACAAGAATGCTGTAGGGCAGTTGTAAAGCACCAAGCAGAAAAGACAGGTTTTTTAGACAAGTAATAGCAAAACTGGAAGTAATTTAAAAAGGAAAGAGTACATTAATGATCAGAGGAAATGAAAGTCTCTAGCCTTGTGGGTACAAATATCCACTTGTGTAAGTGTCCATAAAATTGTCTAGGTGTCCTGAGCTAGGAAAGCACCAAGTCACTGGTAACAGCATGGGCTTTCATTGTATTTTTATTCATAAAAACAAGATGTTAATTCTAGCCTAATCTGATAGCATACCCTCGTACTCAGTGGTCAGAATTAAACCAACTGTAAGCATCAGACAAAATATGAAAAAATGCAAAAATGAATAAAAGAAAGCAGATGCAGATACGGAGACGATATGTGCATATTCGCTTATTCTGAGGGGCTGTAATAATGCTGCCTGTGAGGGGATAACCAGGGTACTGAGGACACCAGCATTAAGTGCAACAGTGCAGATATCGGCTAGGATGGTGCAGTTCTGCACAGTAGTCTGCTTTCAGGCTGCGTTTCATCGCTTTTGCTTTTGTCCACCAGGTGTCATCTGAGAAGCACCTGATAGCTGCTAAAGGCATGGCCGTAGTATTTTCTTTCCAGAAACCAACAGCAAACCTTCAGTGTCTGTAAGTAACATAGACAGCCCTGTGGCTGTCTGTATCCCTTTTAACAGAATGATCTGATCTGGCCCTGTACTGGTGCCATCCGCTCCCCTTCATCTGATGGGCACAGAGCAGTCATCATCTCTCCTTTTGAGAGCTGTTCTGGAGTGCTAGCAGCAAGGCAGCCCAGGCACACAGGTGCTTGCTGCTCTGTAGCTGCAGCTCAGTGTCGCCATCCTCTAGTACGGTAGAATCATAGACTCATAGCATGGCTTGGGTTGGAAAGGATCTTCAAGACATCAAATTCCAACACCCCTGCCACGGGCAGGGACATGTCCCACTGGACCACGTTGCTCAAGGCCCCATCCAACCTTGCCTTCTCCTGCCAGAAGTGGAGGAGCACTAGGCTAGACAGTTGTACAGATACAGCTGTATAGAAGATCCCCTTTTTTGATCCCCAGACAAGTACATATTCTACTCATCCTAACTCATTTTTGTGTAAATCTGTGTTTTAGGTAGAAGAGACTTTGTGTGGTAGCACAACGGTAAGCAGTGGTAGCTTGGCTTTCACATTTCATTCTGTGCAGAAGGACTCTCCAAAGAGAAGAGGATGCAGAGAGAGGCCTGGTCAATAGGTTAGTTTTAGTAAATGTTTCTAGATATAGAATATAGATGGTAGGGAGGAAAGGAGAGGAGAGGAGATTCGAGGAGATTCGAGGAGAGGAGATTCGAGGAGAGGAGAGGAGAGGAGATTCGAGGAGAGGAGAGGAGATTCGAGGAGAGGAGATTCGAGGAGAGGAGAGGAGATTCGAGGAGAGGAGATTCGAGGAGAGGAGATTCGAGGAGAGGAGAGGAGAGGAGAGGAGAGGAGAGGAGAGGAGAGGAGAGGAGAGGAGAGGAGAGGAGAGGAGAGGAGAGGAGAGGAGAGGAGAGGAGAGGAGAGGAGAGGAGAGGAGAGGAGAGGAGAGGAGAGGAGAGGAGAGGAGAGGAGAGGAGAGGAGAGGAGAGGAGAGGAGAGGAGAGGAGACTCGAGGAGAGGAGAGGAGACTCGAGGAGAGGAGAGGAGACTCGAGGAGAGGAGAGGAGACTCGAGGAGAGGAGAGGAGAGGAGAGGAGAGGAGACTCGAGGAGAGGAGAGGAGAGGAGAGGAGAGGAGAGGAGACTCGAGGAGAGGAGAGGAGACTCGAGGAGAGGAGAGGAGACTCGAGGAGAGGAGACTCGAGGAGAGGAGACTCGAGGAGAGGAGAGGAGAGGAGAGGAGAGGAGAGGAGAGGAGAGGAGAGGAGAGGAGAGGAGAGGAGAGGAGAGGAGAGGAGAGGAGAGGAGAGGAGAGGAGAGGAGAGGAGAGGAGAGGAGAGGAGAGGAGAGGAGAGGAGAGGAGAGGAGAGGAGAGGAGAGGAGAGGAGAGGAGAGGAGAGGAGAGGAGAGGAGAGGAGAGGAGAGGAGAGGAGAGGAGAGGAGAGGAGAGGAGACTCGAGGAGAGGAGACTCGAGGAGAGGAGAGGAGACTCGAGGAGACTCGAGGAGACTCGAGGAGAGGAGAGGAGAGGAGAGGAGAGGAGAGGAGAGGAGAGGAGAGGAGAGGAGAGGAGAGGAGAGGAGAGGAGAGGAGAGGAGAGGAGAGGAGAGGAGAGGAGAGGAGAGGAGACTCGAGGAGAGGAGACTCGAGGAGAGGAGACTCGAGGAGAGGAGAGGAGAGGAGAGGAGAGGAGAGGAGAGGAGAGGAGAGGAGAGGAGAGGAGAGGAGAGGAGAGGAGAGGAGAGGAGAGGAGAGGAGAGGAGAGGAGAGGAGAGGAGAGGAGAGGAGAGGAGAGGAGAGGAGAGGAGACTCGAGGAGAGGAGAGGAGAGGAGAGGAGACTCGAGGAGAGGAGAGGAGAGGAGAGGAGAGGAGAGGAGAGGAGAGGAGAGGAGAGGAGAGGAGACTCGAGGAGAGGAGAGGAGACTCGAGGAGAGGAGAGGAGAGGAGAGGAGAGGAGAGGAGAGGAGAGGAGACTCGAGGAGAGGAGACTCGAGGAGAGGAGAGGAGAGGAGACTCGAGGAGAGGAGAGGAGAGGAGAGGAGAGGAGAGGAGACTCGAGGAGAGGAGACTCGAGGAGAGGAGAGGAGAGGAGAGGAGAGGAGAGGAGAGGAGAGGAGAGGAGAGGAGAGGAGAGGAGAGGAGAGGAGAGGAGAGGAGAGGAGAGGAGAGGAGAGGAGAGGAGAGGAGAGGAGAGGAGAGGAGAGGAGAGGAGAGGAGAGGAGAGGAGAGGAGAGGAGAGGAGAGGAGAGGAGAGGAGAGGAAGGGAAAGGAAAAATAAAAGAGCCGTCTTCATTTCATCCCCATTAATATGTGCTCATCTAAACTACCATTTCCTTTACCTTCTGTGAAATATAGACTTTATCTTTTAAGAAAATAAACCTTTACTTGAACTCTGATTATAGTCTAGACTTCACAGTAAAAATGGAAGATCAAAAGGGAAATGAAAAACCGAACAAATAAACTTGGCAAATGCAAGGTTCCCAAATGAACAGGAGTACTGACCCCTTAATAATTCATCTTATTCTTTCCTTTTTTCCCCTCCAATTCTTTTGTGTATTTTTTTTTCCATTCTTTAGAATTTACTCATGTATTTTCACATCTTCTCTCAGTTCCCCACTCTTCTGTGATTCTTTCATTGTACTTCTCCCTCACTTGTTATGAAAGGAAGAAGAAAATGTTTCCCACAACCATACTTGAAGCAAACACACAACAAGAAATAGCAGGCAGGCCAGTTAAATGGAGCAGTTCCTAATCTGTTTCTTACTCTCAAAGGCTTTTTTAAAAACTTTCTGAATGTGATTAAGGTGATAGTTCTAAGTTCAGCTCCATCTTCCAAAATATCTTCCATCCTAGATCTGGAAAGCAGAGGATAGAAGTGTGCTCTGCCAAAATTACAGACAGTTTTAGGCTTGGCCAAACCTCAACACAGCAATGTTGAGATTGAATGCTCTCCCTGGTACACATTTGTATATTCAATCAACAACCTTAGCAGCTGTTTCTATTTGAAACTGGCACACTGCATAGGTCACACTGCTGACAGCATCAGTCATGCTGGGGCTTCAAGACCTTACTCAGCAGCTGTCTCTGCCACTTCTGTTTCATAGTGAGTTTTTAAATTATCAGTTCCTATGTTACTTTTCTGTAATCGGTTATTAATGCAGTCAATTGTGATGGATTTTCTTAGGCATTCCCTTTCATTGGCCTTTTCTGCAGCTTCTGTGAAAAACTCTGCCCATTTTGGGCTGTCATGGGCTTTACTTCCTCCTGTCACATAAAAGCTAAGCATCCACTAACTCCAGCCAGTGTCAGCAGCACTCCAAAAACCTCAGATAAGTCAGAGGCAGATAAAGGAGAAGGCATTAACATTATAATGAAGGTTCTCTAGGGAAGTGTGCCCTGCAGAAAGAGAAAGTTTCCTGAGTGCATAAGGAAAATGGCTGGCTGGCAGAGCTGAGCTCAAATATCCTTGAGCAAGTGCGAGGATATTTGTGTACAAAAGCAAAACTGATGTTCCCCATAAAGATAATCACTCAGTCTGTCACAAATTTATGGCCCGACATAGATACAACAAAGTTTTTTAGAGTTTTGCACTGATTTCATAACAGATGCAATAAAGCTCTAAATTGTTATGATGTCTTTAATTTTTCTCACTTCTAGTCCTTACAGCTTGCTGCGGTAGCTGTAGGAGTTAAGTGATTATAGCAGTAGAGACCAGAGTTAAAAAGCTACATTTCTAATATTTGTTTCATTCGTAATTCCTCATGCTTAAGCAGCTAGCTGGGCATGTGTGCGAACTGGGACTGTACCTACACAAACCAGTACAGCAACATACAGAGGCCAATCCCAGCCACAATTTTTGCTTGAGTGGGGACAACAGTTAATATAGCATGCCCACCATAAAGCCATGCCAATCTCACAGATTATTCCAAATTTTAGTATCACTGAGTTAAAACAGAAACATTGAGGGTTTTACAGATCTGCTCTTGCAATGAAAACAAGTGGTTTACTAGCAGGTTTTACTCACATTTAGTGAGTATTCTTTGATCAGTACTGATTTGTGAAATGCTTTCTGGACTGTATTAAACATTGTGTCTAATTTCACACCTGGCCTCAGAACAGTTTACTCTAACACATGACAGTATCTGTGCAAGAGCATACCTGTCTGTACATATATCATCTCAAATAAGTGTTCTGCCAAAATAAACAGTAGGTTTTTGTGGGTGCAAGGTGTGATCTTGATACAATTTTAGAGGAAAGGATATGGTGGAGATGCTCAACACATTGCCATGTTTCCACTGATCTCTCCTGGTATCTCATATTGAGTGTACTAAGTTGTGTGACACTGGGATAAGAACTAGTTGTAGTCACTGAACTAATTGACACAAACATCATTTCTGTCTAACTTGATGCATTTTACTTAGGTTTTTGACAGGTTTTTCAGGCTTGTAACACTACCTCTGGGCTTTAGGACTACTTGTGGTCAGGTCGCAATCACAAATACCGCAGAAGCAGAATTCACAAGCCACAAGAAGAAAGAGAGAATTCAGGAGGATTCAAAGCCCATCATTTACACAATTGTCTTCATTTTTAATTTTCCTGGGTTTTAAAGCAATACCTGGAGCCAGAAGAACCTCAGGGGAAAAACCTTACAAGCAGAAGCAGATGAGACAACAGGGCAAGTAGATACTGCTGGTTAATATTTGCAGGGACTGATCTGACAGCCTGCTTGGCGTTCCTAAAAAGCTGTGCCTGTAGCAGTACCTTTTGGCCTCCAAGGCACTGGTGTTGTTGTTCCCAGCAGCTGAGACTGTGATGGGAACCTGAAAAATACTCTGCATAGATGATTTGTAGGTCTGTTTGAAGACACTGATTGCTTCCGTATTTGGCCAAAAAGGAACATAAAGTGAGAAGAATTTCTTTTTCTTAGATTGTTAACTACCTTAGAAGTATGAGCATGGGCATTATTGATTTCTACATGCAGTAGAAAGAAAGCAGACAAAGTTTGGAAGTAGCCAAAAGTGAAACTGAATCCAAGGAACATTGTGCCAACTGGAGTTGTGAAGGCCATATCAGCAAGTATCCCAGGGTCAAACTGGGATTGATAATTTGTAGGGTTTGTTTGTATTCTTGTTTGCTTTTCTTGAGATATCAGTCTTGTCCCTTTCAAAGCAGAAAATGAATGCAGAGCGCTTTTGATTAGTTCCTGCACGTTGGCAGAACAGTGAAATATCAAGCTGTTATTTTCAGTGAAATTGGATGGGCTATCAGGATGTATGAAACACAGTCACTTACATGTAGGTGCAGAATGCTTATACGTGCATAATGTAGTATCGAATATGCAAGGCACTGGAGGTGGCCTAACTGGAAAAGCTCATGGTGGAGGCAGGACAATGCAGCAGACCTGGAACTGCAGTGGGGGTTCAGAGGACGTCACTGCTGCCTCCAGCACAGCCATTGATTTGCTGGGGGACCTGTGGCAAGTCACAAAGGCATCTCCCTTCCCTGCACTGGGAACATACACTCATTGTGTGTGCATAGTGCTTGGAGAGGTTGGGTGGGTAGTGCCAGGTAATTGCTGAGTGCCATAGGAGTGACAGAGTTGAGAGTCAGCATTCCGCTAACCACTCACTTTGCAGCACACAGGTCGAGTAAGTAGTCACGTCTGTATTTGTGTTTGAACTGCTGTTAATCACACCTATAAAATATGTGATTTAGAAAAAAAAATACACAAACATATGGAGAGTTCATGTATAAGTACCCTGTCCTTGCTAGGTAACACAGACTGCAAGCCTGGAGGTCACAGCAGTCCTTAGTTAGACGATCAGCAGAAATATGTTCGGCTGAAAAACAAACAAATACTGTGGGGCAGAATAGAGAAACTGAGGTGTTCTTAGCCCTCACAAACAGTATCTTGTACCAGGCTGGAGCACACTTTGGGCAACTGATAAGGAAATGCAGGAATCCATAAAATGGGCTTTTTTCCTCAGTGAAATGTGTAAGTAAGGGTAACATTGTTGATTACATGTGTGACACAAATTAATCTGCCTTACATACTCTTCCTAAATGAGAGGTGTGCAGAAGGGGAGAAGCTTGGTCATAACTTAGAGAGCTCTCTGGCAGCCTGGGGAAAAAACTACATTGAGCAGTAAACTGCGAAGTTTCAGAATAATACAAGCAGGTGGGACTGTTAATAGTGAAATTTGCAAGGATGATTCATCAGGAGACAGACCAGGACAATTATATGTTTTTAGCTGTGTATGAATACAGACCAAAATCTAAAGGTCAAGGCCATGTTACAAGTGGTTTAAATGTGGTGAGAGTAATATGTTCACAAAGCCATCTGCCAAACAGATGTGTGACAGTGCAGGCTGTTCTGTAGCACTGCTGCTGCTAATAACAACCACAGCTTTCCACTTTTTTGGTGTATTTCCCATGGGTACCAGTTCCAAGCAGCATCCACTTCACACATAAATATTTACATGACACTTCTGAACTCCATTCACATCAGCAATCCCCAGCACTGAGGGAGCACTGAAGATTGCTTAAAGCTTTTTTTGTCCATGCTGCTCTCCTCCTTGCTTCCTGGCTGATCTCTTCCATACCCACCGGAGAGGGAACCTACAGTGAGCTGCAGGACTCCAGGGATTTGCTCTTGTCAGAAGGCATATATCTGTGTGGCAATGAACACACACTGTCAGTGTCCTATAAATAAATAAATAGTAGTTATTAGTCAGGCAAAACAAAATGCAGATTGTCACCCTTTTCAGATGTTTAGCTGAATCTATGCAGAGAGAGGCATTAAACCACAGAGGATAGAAAAGTCTATTTGGTAGCGTGTTCTGGATTGGCATGTGGTAAGGCTGGAACACGTCCCTCAAGATCAATATTCTCCTTGGAAATAATTTCACTGTGCAACCACACCACTAAACAAACTGTTATATGCTCTGAGAGACCTTCTCAGGCAACCTTCTCCATTTCCAGGCTGAGGTATTTATTGTTTTCCTAGTGTCATTTTGCTATTTTATTGTAGAACTCCAATAGGACTGATATGCTCCCTCTTTTCCATCATCTTACCTCTGACATCTTTCAAGAGGTATTCCCATTAATTATGTTTTCTTTCAGGGAGAGAAAATCTGGATCCTGACTATTCCTCTAAGTCAGATGCATCATACGATTTATTAAGGTGTGCCACCCTACTGAGAACCTTTAGTATCCTAATTGTATCCTGAAGTGTTGATCATAGTTAATGTACTTGACAGGGTACTAGGAGTTGTTTAATCCCCACCCTCATCCCCCTTTTTAATTTTTTAAAGATTATAGTCCCTCTATTAACCTTTTGTTTGTTTGTTTGTTTGTTTGTTTGTTTTTCTGTGAGAGCAATACAGTAAGCATTCAAATGAGTGCACCATTTGATAGGACCCAGGGATAACTCATGTGGCAAAAGAGCATGTCGTTAGGCACATGGGCTCTCTGACGATGCTGGTGTGAGGTAATAGTAGAAGTTCACCCACCTGGAGAACACTACTGCCCAGAGATCCATGGCTTCTCCATTATCTCTGTATGGCCTGAGTGGCTCAAAGGACACATAGTGGGGCAGAAAGTCCCATTACTTTATGCTTATGTCTGATTTTATGTTGGAGGCACATATTAACACATCTACATGTACATATTAGCATTTCAGTACCTCCTTCAGTACAAAAGCAATCCTCCTAACACTCTACTTTTTGTCTGCAGCATTAGATCTTACTATGCATGAAGGTCACCTTGTGACTTCTCCCAAAGCTGGCTAAAATTACCCTGAAGGACTTTTTCTATGTATCAGTGTCCCATCTGGCAAAGAGCTGACATCATGTCTCTTCCACCTTCCCCAGCTGCGGGCGTAGGGCACGTGGCTGTGGGAGAAGGATGTGTGGAAGTGTAGGAGTCCACGCACCTGGGAACAGCTGAGTTTGATGGGGATCTGGCTTGATGAGTTACCTCCTTGGGGACCATAGTTTATCTACACCTCAGTATTTGTGGTTTTCCTTTCTATTCTGCCTTCAGTCTCTTTTTGGGTGCACTGAATGTGATATGAGTGTCTAGATGCTTGGTTGTTTTTCACATGCCAATTGCTCCTGTCATGTTTACACTAACTCAGATTCCTGCAGGCCTAAAGGGACAGGCAGAGTGCTGTGTCCACAGCCATAAAGTCAAAATGAAATGCTAGGCCTTTCAAATCTTTCTTTAATTGTCACCTCAGAAGTTAGTCTTAGAAATATCCAAATAATAAGTTATCAAAATATATTTTAACCCTTTCATTTTGTACAGCTTTTACATTGCTTTGCTTTTATCAGATGAGATTTTACTTTGTAGATGAAGCAGCAGATGCTAACGATGTCCTACCACTGCTGCTGGACCACTTGTGTGAGAAGAACTGCTTGGTGGCCACGGAGAGAGCTGCTCAGACTGAGCCTGTTCCTGTCTGCTGTATCATGTCACAGGCAATCTGTCTCAGAAGTAAATCCTAGTCCAAGTGCCAAATCCCATAACCAAGTACACACATAGATAACTTGACAAGGTTGAGCAGGTCCCCCATAAAGCAAATATTTGTAGTCTCAGACTCCAAGATATTGAGGAGAATGTTACACAATCCCTATCCCAGGGCTGATAGCTATCCTCAAGACATATTCTTTCAGGAGCCTACTGATACATAAACATGGTTTCAAACACTCCTGAAAATAACCTTGCCTATCATTCCTTATCTAACAGCTCTATCTTATCTCTTTTTGTTGTGCAATATCAAGGTTCTTTCCTTGTATTGCTATATCTAGTGTGCAAGAATAAATTCGAGAAAGCTCTGGTCTACCTTTTCTTTCTTCTTACATACCTAACCTGCTACTGAACTTTGAGAGTCCAGTCAGAAGGGAGAGTTGTATTTGTAAATCTATTTTAAAGAGTGATTAAAATATTTCAGTTTTATTTTTGTATATCAGGAATATGAATTAGAAGTTCAGATATGCATTTTGTCTTCTTACAGACTTAGATTTACTTTCTGCAGGAAGGAAAAATTGAAATATTCTCAAAAATGATTCCAAAGGAGAAAGGGGAGAAAAAAAAGGAAAAAAAAAAAGACATTTGCTTGGGTGATGATCAGCAAAGAAAAAAGAACAATGGTAAGGTAATCTACAGATGCTTGTGTGCCTCCCCAGTGCATCTCCTGAGTCACAATGCAAAGGAACTAACAGTAATCCAAAACACGAACATCCAGTTCTTCTCAATGCTTTTCATCCACAGCAGCAAAATTATGAAAGTTTCAGTCATAATGTGCTTCCCAGTGAATCAGATGATCCTTCACAATACACAGTTCTTCTGAAATAGCCTCCAGCTGACCCAAAAGGTGGTCTGCAAGTAAATGTTATACAAAATTGTGTTAGATGACCTGTGTCATAGCTGCCTTATGTGACACGTGCAGTCACCTAAGCCTTCCTCATGTAGGGAGAGCTTTGTATGGGAACCTATATAATGGAAGCAACATCTTTCCTTAGAAACCTGGGCATGTGATATACCCAATGCATTTCAGTGTGTTACATAATTTTGTAGAACCAGTCTGCTATGGGAAGCAAGATATAATTAAATTAAAGTACCTTTTATTGTGTGTAAGAGCTATTTGGGAAATACAATTGTGGACTTTATGTCAAAAGAATTGTTGACTTTTTACTTAAAAATATAGGCAACACCCACTGAGTCTCAGATGCCTGTGCTAAGAGCATATGAGGATCACGTTTTTTAATATCCGTAACAAGTAGAAAAATACACTTTAAAAATGAGTTTGCGCATGTTATTGTGCACAAGACTTCTAAAGGGCTGTGTTCCTATTCCTATTCAAATCTGCACTGTGGGTGGTATAACCAACTTGGCCTCTTGTGCTCCAAATTCAATTGCTTCTTGCTTAAATTAAAATAGATCTTCCCCTGATTACCAAGACTAGTAACAGGAATAATTGTATATTTCACTACATCTGCACCACTACTAGTAGTGAATATAGTTGAAAAGTTGATTTTAAGCAGTTAATGTTACATTTTAATTTGAAATGACTGAGCAAAAGCCAGTTGTCGAAAAGCCAGGGATGGATCAGTATTACAAATTCTACGCATTGCTTGCAGAACTTCTCCAGAACACTGTGCACTCCAAAAATATTAATGACATAGCCATATCCCAGCTAGTCTAAATGAACCAGACCAAAAACACTTGGTGCATACAGAATTAGGGAGTTTAACTGCTGTTATCATTGTAATTGCCTAGATTATAAACAGACTAGAGCATAACAGTATTTATATTTTCAATAAAATACCATCCAATATAAAGATCAATATAAAAAAATTAAAGCTGCAAAAAATCTTAGTTCTCTTTTGGAAAATAAAAGTAAGAAATAATCTGATATTGATACAACATTTAATTAAATAATCTAATTTGACTTGGAATGATAGCTTGCATTTTTGCCTAATGAAAATTTTATGCCCAGTCCTGAAATGTACAGGCCTCTAAGTCTCACTGGTACTAGCAAAAGGTTGGTTTCTGGATACTTTTTAAAGTTCTAGCTGTATAAAGGTAAGAATATAACACCTTAAATTAGTATTGATGTGGATCAGGAAGAGGAAAATTAAAATCTTCAGTCCAAATAATATGTTTCATTAGTCTTGGAAGCATTATCATTTTCTTGGCTTTTGTGAATATATTAAATGTCTTCCAGAAAGTTTCATTAAAGAAGAATATTAGGATACTTAATTGTTCTTCCATGATATCTAAACAAAATCAAAGTGAAGCTACACTATCTGCTCTAAAATACATCAAACATTACAATGCTTAAACAGCTGCTTACATTATCTAAATAAATACATGGGCCTTTGCTTTCTTACTTTTTATTTGTTTTTACTGATGCAGTTTAAAAATACACTACCATAAATTTAAATATACACTAAAATAGTAAATGTGCTAAACTAGTCAATTACAGAAGTTATTGTCCCAGTAAGATGACAATATTCGTGTCATGTGAGGCAGTTGTAGGAGACAAGACTCACCCTCTGCCCTTGCATGTTGCAAATCCTTTACAGGTACTGACTGAGCCTCTGAAGGGAAAAGCAGAGAGGGAAATAGGAAAGGGAAGGGCAGCTGGTAAAACACAGTCAGAGCTGGTAGGAAAACGACCACCATACAACACAGTGCCTGCCTTTGCCTGGAAGCTCGCACCAGGACAGGACCAGAGGAACGGACTGAAAACATGCTAAGTACACACATGTGCCAGGTATCTCCTTCTTACTGGCCTATACATCTAGCAGATGTTTGCAGAAAAGGGCTTCACTCTTGTCCGCTCCATCACGTAACTTCTGCTATGAATGGCATCTGTTAATTTCACTTACTGATCTCTTTAACAGGGAAAAAAAAAAAAAAAAAAAAACTTTTATTTTACCATCTGGAGCCCTTTAAGCTTTTTTCCTTCTGGGAGATATTTTTTTCCAAATGGGTAAACATGTCAATGCCCTCATATCCTTTCAGCATTTCATTTTCTGGGCACAAAATAATAAAAGTAGTCAGATGTGTAGTTATAATAGGCGTTCTTCATACAAGACCCTATTCGAATTATCCTCAACTGTTCAGAGGATTTTTGCTGATGAGGTGTTGTCAGCCCTCTTCAGCTGGGCAAATGAGGGGAGAGACAAATGTCAGCAGTTTTAGCTCCACGTTCTTCCTCTTGCTTTTGTCAGCACTGCAGCAATAAGCAGAGGCCCTGGCAAAGATCGGGGCACTATTTGTTAGAGCTGGTCTACACTGGAAGTTTTGCCAGCAGAAGTATGCTTTTTTTGGCTTGGGCTCATAGACCAGCAAACATTTGGATAGTAATGTTTCCTGAGAGAGACAAGGCACAGGCACGGACCAAGCGAGGGTACATTTTTGGCTTTCAGAGCTTAGGTCTAACATGAAATAACCTGGAAGTTAGGACTGAGATAGGCACGATGGGCAAGTAGGGCTCTCGAGAAACACAGCAGAAAGCCCAGGTAGATGTTCAGGCAGTTCTCACTGGACTCCAGCCCAGGCAGCTGTGTCCCGTGGTGCTGTCTGGAGTCCTGTGTGCCGTGAGAGGTGGCCTTGCAGACTCCATCCTGCATTCTTTAACGTCAGTAGTAAATCCATTAACTCCAATGAGGGTTGAAATGAGCTTGTAGATAATGTATGCCAGTCCTTTACCATTAGGTCAATTAATCTTCAAAAGTTCCCCGAGGGAAATTGGAGCTCTGAAATTTTAAAGAGAGCAGAGCTTCCCAGAATAAACACTTCGGACTTGTAAGAATGTTCCGTTTGCCAGTGCTTCTGCGGGAAATTATTTTTTAAAAATATTTATCTTTCTCTGCTCTACACCAAACAGCAAAGAATTTTTTGTTCTCAGTTTCTATAAGGGTTTAATGAAGTGGCTAATAAGCGACTTGTTGCACCTCCACAGGAGCAAGAGGTGTGCTGCATTTCAAACGGTTGTAATGGCAGCAACCGGAATACTTGTTTCTCTCGTTCCTATGCAACTTACATCATTTCCAAAGGAACAATGAAATCCTGAATTTGTAACAACTTGTAGGCTTTTTCAAATTTCTGGGAGAAAAGGCAAAGAGGGGACAGACATCCTGTCTTTTTTCTCCAAACAAAAAAAAAAAAAATCAATCAAGAAGCAATTCAATTTCTGAAGAAAAATGGCTGGGAAATGGATTTCTATATCAAGGGGAACCTCTATAGACAGGTTCTATCGACTGCTACAGGGAACAGCCTAAGACATCCCTTTAAGCTCAGAACTTGAGCGCCAGCAGAGCAAGAAGTTGGAGGCCAAACCTAGCTTTCCTTAGTAAAACAAAAAAATTACTTAGGCTAAATACTTGAATATGGACTGTTTTGATTCCCTCAAAACTGAATGCAGTTTGTGGCATGTGTATAATGATACACTTCAGCTCAATTTTTCTGCTGGCTTAGGAGGCTGTAAATGTGCTGAGTATCTTCCTCTAGCTGGACCGAAGAGCCAATAACAGAGTTTTAACATTTAGGTATATTTGACACTTCCCTAGTCTCACAGCATGCATTTCCTGGGCACTCAGTGGGCTTCTCTGATTTAATCAGCACCGTCTCTTGGCTGTTATGGTCCTGTTGACATCTACACAGTTGGTCTGGTTACCTCTATAGCTGGCAACTAAACAATTAAGGGCGCTGTTCTGCATGTGCTAGTGTTAAGCCCTTGGGTACCGACAGCAGTGCAGCTGCAGCAGGATGTACCTGACACACGCAGATCTGCTAGAAATCCTATTTGTGTAGCTGAAACCTGAGGAGTCACACTAACTAATTTCCCCGTGGTTAGTTAGAGCTGGTTTAATGTTAGCTGGCGGATTATGGACTGCAGCCACAAAGCGAGCTGATATTTACACAGACAGGTGCGGTGTCAGTGAGAAAAAAATGAATAAATAAATAGCCATGTCTATTCAAGTGATGCCTCAAATGTGGCATGGGAGAACATATCAGGAGGGCCTGATCCAACACCCTCTGGATGCAGCAATGCTTTTTTCATGGCTTTATTGCAACATGTCCTTAGACTCAAGTAGTAGCTGGAAAGCGTTCAAGAAATGTTACTTCAGCAAATAATAATAATCTCTACCTCCTCATAGCATGCTTATATAATTGTGATATGAGTACCAGATAAAGATACCTGTGATTTTGCATCTCCTGTGCAAATAAATTCATGGGACCTTACTAGAATTACATACATGAGCTTCAGACATGCTCACACAGAGACTTAGCCTGAGTAAAAGCTAGGACTGGTAAAGCAATTTGAAACTTGGAAATTGGAATGCATATTGTTACGGTAATGCCTTTCCTGATTTTGTATATAACTTTTTCTCATTAGAGAATTTCACTGATTGTCAAAAAATAGTCTGTTTCTTAGGTTAAGAGAACACAACATAAAAGTGAATGAAGTATTAATCCTTCAGATACCTGGACCTAAATGCTATCATACTGTTCTGTCCTTCTCTTCCTAATGGGAAGACATTTCAAATGAACTTAAATATGTTCTCCAAGTAATCTACAATTGCGATGAATATCATTGCACCGAGACTTTAGTCTTGTAACATTTCTAAGGGATGAATGTTGAGATCTCTTTAAAAAGGCGTTTTCATGGTGTACCTTTCAAATTACACACAGAAGTTGTGCTATAGACACTATTTCACCTGTTTCAGCTGCATATGCAGCTCCAGACTGTGGGAAAATATCTCTTCAATAATTCAGAGTGACAAATTCATGGCTTAAAAAACAGTCTACAAGTTTTGTTTCCCATATACACTTTTGATAGTTTTCCCAATGTAAATAATGGGAAATCACTGTCCACTGGGTCAAAAAGAGGAAGAAAGAAGTCATCAGTTCTGAAATTCCTTGGCTGTGGAGCTGTGAATGCTTGCAGCCTGTTCACTCAGCCCAGTGGTTTCAACATTGTCACTGGCAGTGGTCTGGCAGCATGCAGCTTGCCTCTGAGAGCCCTGTGGATGGTCCAGAAGATGACAATTAATTGTTGGTAACACCACCAGCACATGTTGGTGGGCACTGACCTGCTATCTAACCTATTTGTATTCTGAAGATGCTTAGAGCTCCATAAATAATGTTTTAGGGGTCTGCCTGTAATGGTTACATATTTACTCATGACTAGGTGTATTTATTTTTATAGAAAAAGGAAGGAATTAAACACTGATTTTCCAACAAAAGAAACATCCTCAGCTAATGGGGAAACCATGAGGACCTGCCACAGGAAAAAATCTTAAGCATGTGTTTATTGTTTAGTTTTAAGTATGTGTTTTCCTTTCCATACTTTCCATCCAAACAAAAGGAGTTTTTTCTAAAACAATGTAGAATTTGCTGAATGTTGTTGGTCCATTTCAGAAGGTTGATGAGCTCCTCTGGAAAAAAAAAAAAAAAAAGCTATTTAGGAGAATCACAGGAAGAGCCTGCAGTAACCCATGCACCACAGAGCTGTTGGCTTTAAGTGGAAAAGAAATATGTAGAGTGTGCTAAAATAGACCAGCCAGGCAAAGCCAGCCTGGGGTGAATGTGCATGTATATATGTATCGCACATTTAGTCAATGTCAGTTCCTTTTTCTTGGGGAGACAGTTTTGTATTGATTTTTTTCCAATGTCTGTTATTTATGTGGCAGTACTATTATTATGTGGTATTATTAATTTTGTAACATTATCATTAATGTGGTATTATTATGGTATCGCTAGTGTTATTATCACAGGGTATTTTTCCAACATTTGATATTTAGTAAACCATAGGCGCAATTATGGTTTACGATTGGCATGCATGTGGCTAATCCATCCCAGAAATAGACTCTGTGTAGGCGGGACTGCTTGTGTGCTGCTCTCTGCAGACCCACTAGGCTGTTTCCTACTGGGAAGCCAAAAGGAGGTCACCATTTGTTCTGAGCGAAGATGCTCCTGATGTGATTCCTGATTTTGTTTACATCACAAATGCATTCCTTATTGACACATATAAAAGGCAGGACAGAAGCAAGCCCTGTGCTTTTGAGGTGGGAAAATGAAGTACCATTCAGCTACAAAGCTCAGATTTGCAGAGAATGAACTTCGCACAAGTACAAACGTATGTTTATCAGATGGAATGTGCATCAACAAGTGCCATTGCCCAACTTACCTTGCTTTGATCGCATCATGTCGTTTGTGAAGCTTATCTAGAGAGTGAAGCAAGCGGTTGACATAAAGTGTTGCCTGAACATAGAATGAACTTTGATCAGCTATAAGGGAACACAAGCAGGTTACTGGAATTGTTCACATCATGAACCCTTTATTTTTTTTCTGTGGGGATCTGACACACTTCAAATTAAACTGAAATTAAGAGTTTATATATATATATATATATGTATATTTCTACAAAGCATTGCAAATGTATATAAACCAAGAAGAAAGCAGAAACTTCAGAAGTATATACTTCAGTGACTAAGCAATCTAGATTTTGCCATTTCTGTATCTGAAAATTCAAGAAACTTGATTTTTGGAAACAAAGCTCTCTGTGTGAACTGAATGGGCCTGTATGGCTTTTTTGAGCAACCAAAAGTAATGGTTCAGTCTGAATTTGAACTAGCAACGACACTATATAATTGGATTTGGTTCCATTTGATTTAGTTTTTGTTTTTTACTCCTCTTCAGCTGTTCTCTCTTAAAAATGGAAGATAGATTCATTCATAGAATATATGACTGGGTAACCCACTAGAACATGTAGTGTTTTTTGTTGTTGTTGTTGTTTAGTTTAGTTCAAGCGTGAATGTTTACTTTCTTCCTGAGAGATTTAATTTCCATCCTGAGAGATTTAAAAGTCCCAGAAGAGAGGCTGAAAACCACTGTGACTCTTCCAGGACTGGGGCCGTTGCCAGCCAAACCACCTGAGAGGTTTGAGAGGGACCCCAGCTCCTCACGTTACTGCAGTCAAGACTTAGGCAGGGGCTGTCCTGATTTCCCCAAGGTCATGAGGCTCCTGTGTTTTTCGTGCTCTCCTGAGAAGACCTTCTTCTCCTGAGAAGAAGGTTTGATATCCAGGATACATGCTGCAAAGCTCAAGATTCGAAGTTTTCTGGGACACTTTTGCCATCTGCTTACTGTGGGATAGGTCTCATCCCACCAAAATGTAGTTCAAACTCAGGGTATCTGTGCGTTGTGGCTGGTATCAGGGCCACCTGAGGACAATTTCATTCATTTGAGAATTTCTGGGGCAAAAGGGTCCCTCGGTTCTGGCCTCCCTCTATGAAGCGAGCAAGAATGGACAGGCAAAGGCAGTGCCAGGGCTCCCTGCACACGAGGGGCCTGCCCAGAGCAGCACGTGGCTGCTGGTGAGCTGGGTGGTGTGGTTGAACTGGGATGGAGCAGCTGGCAGACAGCAGAGAGTGGCACCTTGCATTTATTTATGGTTTTCGTGATGGATTTCTTACCATGCATGAATAATTTTTCAATTATTTGGGCAGCAGGTACTTTTCAGAGAAAACAAAGGTCCTCATTTTCCGCAGGGTAGTGTGCCTGTTAACATTAGTACATCTGTCAGAGACTCCTGCTTAGCATATATGTCCTCTTTAATGTTCGAAGTGCAAGAAGCTTAGCAGATTCGAGAGGACACCAGCATAAAAAGCATTCCTCGTTCATCAGTGGATACTTAGGAAATAAACAGGACACCGGTGCGGTAGGAGAACAAATGTTACAGCCACATGACCTCTCTGGCGAGTCCACATCCACTTCATCAGCCCAGCACAGCCTGCCCTTCTGCAGACCCCCTCTGGAGACTTGCATTTCTCTGTGGCGTCGGTACTGTGGACGCAAACAGGCTATCTGTCCCTGCCTCGCATTTCATTTAACACCAGCTTTGTGCAAATGGAAACTGATGATTCACAGGGATTGTTCTGGGCCTGGTTCATTAGAGTGTGGAGAAAATATCACAGTGGCTGTTCCAGAGAGGGCAAAATGATGTACCCTGAGTAAACACACTGTACTGGCTGGGGAGCTCCCTGCAATAGCTCAGCTTTACGCCTCCACGTGCATATATCTCTTCTGCCTGACTCCGAACCGAGCTTATTTATGTCAAGGCTACTTGTGAAAATGAAAATGCTGTTCATCCAAAGTAGTCAAAAAAATGCATTGAGCTTCTGGCTGGCACAAAACCAAGGCCTCAGTACTTCGCACAAAGTGTCCCCAACTCGTGAGTAACACACACAATATGACAGAAAGTGACAGCGGAGTTTGGCATCAGAAAGCTTTTACATAGTTTGGAGTCTTAATTATCAGAAATTCCCCCCCCCCCCCCCCAAATGGTGTATACACAGGTATATCTATGTTTGTGTTATGAATTTGGGGCACCAATAGCCTAAATAATTAACATTTGGAAACAAAGGTAAGGAGGACTAATGTAGCAATGGTAAACAGAGCAAAGAGGTGCCCTGAAGTGTTGCAGGGTAGCAGAGTGGAAAACATATGCTGTGAAACACATACAGTGCTTGAAAACACCATATGTTGCTTTGCCAAGACATCTAGCTGTGCCACTTAGCCATGCTGAGCATTGGTCATGAAGCAAGTTGCTCTGCCGGGAGGGAATCGGAGTTAATGATCCTGCCTTTAAACAGGCTTCCCAATGCAGGAGCCCTCTCTAACCACAGACCTTCATTCTTGTAGCACAACGGGGGCCGTCATCCTTGTTAGGACTTCTTCTGTGATATAAATTATAAAAATAAGGTTTGTGAGCCTAGGTGTGAAATGATTCCTAGTGCATTTTGTAGAATATTACTACCTCGAGAGTCATTGCGAGGCTTGATGCCTTTTGGTAAAAAGAGTTGTGCCCTAGCGGCAGCGGCAGTCCTGCTCAGAGCAGGAGGCTGGCCACCAAGGTGTCTCCCAGCCCACATTCCTACTCCATGGGCAAACAACACATCTGGGAATCCAGCTAGGAAGATTTATTAAAGCATCATACAGTGTCTTGATTGATGCTGCCCTTTGCCCCCTTTAGGCAGATGTTGCTATTGCCAAGTGGCTCCAAATCTGTCAGATGCATCCCAGGAGTATCCTCCAGTGTGACTAAAATCCTTGTGCACAAGGGACATGCAGGCACCACTGGTGAAGAGACCCTGGCAGAATGTCAGTGAAAACATTCATCAACAAGCATCAGCAATCACTGATGTGAAGAAGGAGATAACATATACCCCAGCACTTAAATGCAATCCTGCCACCTGTAATGGCATTTTGCCTTCAGAATTCAGTAACCAGTGGAGAACCTTGACACCCCCAGCTCCCACATGTTCCCCTCTCTCCAAAGGAAGCCTGAAATGCAAAGAGATGGAGAGAAAGCTTTGTGGGTCTGAACTGGCAGTTGGAAGAGAAATCAAAAATACTCAGAGAGCAGCACAAAAAAAAATCAGTACCTTGCCAAGATTTGAATATAAATAATGACTTTCTGCTGTATTCTGCCTAAAATTCTCTTTGCAATTTCTGTCAGACAAGGTTTTAATATCTAATTCATCACATTAATTTAGAGATTGAAGTGAGGAAGTTAATGATAAAGTGTGTCTCCTTTTGGCAACATGAAAAGGAAAGGACTTGTAGAAGGTGAGGTGTATCCTGAGAAAACATCAGCTTAGTTCTCAGCAATGGTCAGAAAAGCAAGGGTAGATCTGAGTTGTTCAGAAGAAGGTAAAGGACTAAATAGGGAATGCCATCATGCCTCTCTATGATGCATCTGCATCCTGAACAGTGCATTTGGTTTGAAACAGCTCAGAAAGAGTCACTGAATCGAAAAGTTACGGGGAAGATTGACAAGATTTTTGAAGCTAGAGTACAACTTTTCTACAACAACAATTCAAACAACTTGGAAACCTTCAGCCTGGCAAGGAGCAGATTCAAGGGTCTGTAAAATCTTGAGTGGCTTGAGGGAGCTGGGCATTATTCATGTTCTCTTCTGACACAAAACTCATAGACATTGACCAAAATAAGCGTAGGCAGGTTCCAATGAGCAAAAGGAGGTGGGCTATTGCCAAAACACAGAATCACAGAGTGGTTGAGGTTGGAAGGGACCTCTGAAGATCATCCAGTCCAACCCCCCTGCCAAGCAGGATCACCTACAGCACATTGCGTAGGATGGCATCCAGGCTGGTTTTGAATATCTCCAGAGAAGGAGACTCCACAACCTCTCTGGGCAACCTGTGCCAGTGCTCTGTCACCTGAACCATAATGCACAATGCACAATTAACTTTTATGACTTCCTGCTACAGGATTTTGTGAATGATAAATGCTTTGGATTTCACAAGATAACTCAACAAATCCATGGGAAAAGTCCATCTAAAAAAAAGCCTAACTAAACACAAAAATCACCATAAATATTCACCAAGTTTTTCAAGCTCTTCCATGTCCTTTCATCCAGACTAAAATAACTCTTACTAAAGGATATCTGTTGATAGTTTGAAAGACACTGTTTAAAACTATTTTGTTATTATCAACACCTAACTTGTAGTTAGTTGGTAGTCTGTCTATTTGGGGAAAATACTCATTATTTTCAAAAGACTTAGATGATGAAGAAAAGAGAATATTCCCATGCAAGGCTTCCCTGCTTTGAACGTTAAGACAGAGCACAGCTGAGAGACCTTTGCAGGTTATGAACTTTCAGCTTTACCTGTCCACTGCGATCTCATCCTGTCAGGGATGTTTCTGCTTGAAGTTACACCTCGAGTCTTGCTAACGTCTCAACAATTTCAGAGGATTTTTCATTCATATTCCAAGTTGTAATGGAACAGAAAATGTATGTGTGGCTGAACTATGATGTGAAATCTCTAGTATCCAAGGAAACAGAGAACACACATGGGAACTCATCTTCTAAAAAGCTAAACCAAATTATCTGTGTCATTTTGCTTGTCCAAGGGACTTATTTTCTCACTCAGATAAGCCAGTGTAAGAATATGAAAAATGTCAAAGTGGAACCCACGCTGCAAAATTTAGATCACGGTCTCAGGCACCCTAGTTCTTAACAGGATTTTCATCTGCAGGTATAATTTTTGCCCATTAAAATCACAATAATGAATCACAGACTGATAATTTGTCTCCATAGAGCTGGATCATCTCTTAAAATGAGATTATTGCAAACAGCTTGAGACTGGACATGTTTTCATGCAAGTTGCTAGTTCAAGCCCACCAGTAGTGAAAAGACAATCATAATTAGGTTGGTTAGACAAAAAATAAGAAGCACTGGGGAGAAAATACTGACATAGCATCCAGTAAACTCAAAAGAACCACAAAAGGACAATTTCTCCTCATGTTTTCACTTCAGTTTACTTGCTGCCACCGAGAAATTAGAACTGCCAAAATGCTCAGAAAAATGTTTTAGTCTGGAGCTTTCCATTGCAGCAGGGTGCTTGTGTTACACGTACAAATGAGAAGAAACTTTTAGTAAAATGGTATGGATAACTAGCTCCTTTAATTTGTTTTGTGTAACTGAGCAAGGCCTGGCAATGCTTTTTGTTTTGTTGCTTTTTTACAAATGTAAAACCATCATCATTATTGAGAGTTACTCTTTCAACGAATATTCAAGAGCAGACAAACTCTTAGGCATAGGGAAAGTGGCAAAAAATACAGCCCAGGAGCTGTCTGTGAGTCTCCATAACTTATTTTTAGAAGTAAATAAGAAAACAAGAAGAAATATAGCATCTTAATGCTAATCAGTGTAAGAAAAAGATGTCTTCCTTGTTTTAAAGCACTGTGCTTTAGTATTTCCCACAATGTGCACTCACACATGGAAGACTGCATGAACACACACGAGCTCTGCAGTGTGCCTAAGACTGGCATATACAGTTAAAATTTTCTGTAGAGAGATTTTTAGGACAAGGGATGAGAGTATAATCTACTAAAAGACCAGTTTGCCCAAGTACCTGCATGTCTTTTTGTGGTGTCACCTGCGGGGTGAGAAGTAGACAGGGCGAGAGCTGCCCAGCCCTTGCTCTAGGCAGACCTGGCAAGTTTACACACACACATATGCCTGTTCATATGCACATGTATGCATACACTGTTCTCAGGCAGACGGCAGAACACAAGCCTAAAATGATCTCAATATAAACACAGTATCTCTACAGGCACAAAAATTGCATTGGCTTTGGGGGGAGGAGGGTTGCCATCAGGTGGCCAATCAGCACTGGTGGTGGTGTGGTGCACCTCTGTGTGCCCTCCATCCATCTGTTTGTGGGCAGTCATGCAGACACCTTGCAGGCATACGACAGCAGGTGACGAGGTAGCAGTATGACTCTCTGGTTGCAAGCTCAGGAGTTGCCAGGCCTCCAGTGTGAGGGAAACCTGAGTATCTACTGAGGACTGGGAATTTAGGAGGAGGTAGAAGGAACTTCTGCTATTTTCATGACCTTAAAGTGAATCCCTTTATTCTGTCGAGGAGGAGTTGTCAAAAATCAATGATTTTTGAATGTTCTGGGCTAGGTTCTACTTCATTTGTGAAGAAGAAAGCAGAGATCCACACTGCACAGCCAGGACTTCCCTGGTCAGTTCTCAGATCAGTGACCAGCTCCAGTAGCTGTGTGGATACAGATGAACCAAAATGTGGAACTAAAACCAAAGCAATTAGTAGTCACCCCAGGGTAATTGCTTGGCTTAGCCCAGCCACTGTATGACTTTGAGTCAAAAAATGCCCCATTGCAAAGACCCAGTTTGTGCAGGGCGCTCACAGATGGGAGCTGGCAAGCCCCATTCTTAGAACAACACCACTTAAGGAGTGGTGGGACTGGGAAACTCCTGTTACTGCTTTCTGTGTTCAGGAGGAGAGAATATCCAGCTCTGAGAAGAGCACCAAGCTCACCCAGGGGCAGCCTGCTGGGTTCATTTGGGACCAGCTCCTGCAGGCCCTCCTCTCCAGGTGTGTGGCTTTGAGACCCAGTAGATGGCTTTCTGTGTCAGCACACCTTACAGACACTGCAGGAGGCCTCAGCTCGACTGAGGATGGCTTTCCTCATTTTCAGAGCCTGTTTTCAACCACTTCTTTTTGTCATTCAGCCCTTTCTCTCACTTCTGCAGCCAGAAGAAAGTGCAAGTGGCCCTGAATTACGGGTGGTCTCACATGTATCGTCATTTATCCATTTCTACAGTCTGCTGCATCTGAGTGAGCAGCCAGAGGTGTGTGGTGGGGCCCCAGTGTGAAGTGCAGCCAGTCAGCACCTCAGGCACTCGGCTGCCAGACTCTGGGTGTGGAAACCCTGAACAAAACCAGGCAGAAACACTTCTGAGAATGTGGGCAGGAGCTGCAGCAGCTTTGCTGTGAGTGAAGGCAGAGCATTGGTACTGCTGTTCTCTGGCAGCAGGGAGCTGAAGGGGGGAAGCCGAGACTCTGCCCTGTCCCTCTCACCATGTCTCTTCTCACCTGGGGCCCCAGGAGGCATGAACAGAGCTGGACTCACCTCACTGTCCTCGCTGATATGTGCATCTTCCCTGAGCAAAACACAAAGGAGAGGGGTGAGCTGCATGCAGCACAGCCCTCTGACTGGTGCAGATGAGCACTGCTCATCCCAGGTGTTTCAAAATTGTAAGACCCAGCAGAATAATATAATTAGCTAGAAAAAATATCAGGAGATTAAAATAAAGCTTGGGCCCTTTTTAGTAGTTAGCTCATATTTTATTAATATTATTATTTTTTAACTTTAGGGTGATATTTGGGTTGTATTTCCTAGCTTTTTTTTTTTTTTTCCACATCTGTGACAAGAAGAAATATGCTTTTATTTTCTCATTAAAAAACAAAAACAAACAAAAAAAACCGACACTGTCACTACTTTAATCCCCTTTCTTGTCCTGAATAAAGTGAGATTCGGGATTGGATTGTGGGTGGGATATCATATCCCCGTCTCACTTGCAATGCCTGAAGGCCAGCCTTGCAGCAGAGCACTATCACCTGTACTCTGACACTCCTCATAGCTGCTCACCTTCCCAAATAAAAAGGGAAGCACCTCATGAGCTGAGATGATGGGTGACCCACATGATGGAGCAGCACTCCCCATCTCATGCTTTGTGATGCAGAGGTTTATTCCCTCCTCTATCCTACCTCCTGGACTGTTCCTTTGGGAGTCGACAACATCCAGGTGGGCTTTCACAGCTGGGAAGATGTGCAGGCTGCAGACACAATCACCATGTTGTCCAAAATGCCTTTCCTGCTGCTTGCATGCACAATGCACTGGTTTTGTTTGAAGTGTTTCTTTCTGGCAAATTGAATGCCGATAGCTGTAAACTCTCTAACAAAATGTGACATACTCAGCATCACAGGAGCCAAGCTTAATTAGGGAAGAGGGAGGCTGTTCTGCTGTTATTTGGGAGCGGCAGGAAGAGAACAGGCGACTGAGAGCTGAAGCATGCTCCTACCTGGAGATGAACAGTGCACGGCACAGGAAAGAGGGAAGCTGATGGAGTGGGATTTTGCTCGAATTTTCCAAGCTGTGCAGATATTTTCTGACCTTTTCCAGCAAAACTTCACTGTCATTAAAGGACTCCTAATTAGGATACATAGCAAGGCAAATGTATGCTGACTACAAGGACTGTGCTTGCTTATGAGCATCATCCTTCATCTGCATAATATATTTAAAGCAGTGCTGATTAAAGCCACCAAAAATAAAGCTTCCCCACACTCTACTGTATGATGACTCTATTACCAAGCTTGAGGACCAGACTGAGACATTTTAAGCATCACAAAAATTATATGCATAGGGAAGTCCTATAGGATTTTACTGAAATCCATGCTTTTATAAGCTTTTGAATCACTCTGTGGAATTTGTCAAGGACTTTCCCCAGCAGTGGCACTGACGTAACATACTGCATCTGCCCCTGGGATGTAAGTGTTGGCGTTACCAACATTGCAAACTGGCATTACTGAGCCTGCCAGAGATGTTTCTGGACCCAGGAAAAGTTTATGTCCCCCACCTGCCTGACAGCACACTGTGTTGGCAGCTTCAGGGTGGTGGTGGGTGCAACCAGGAGTGTCGCAGCACGGGTCGTGGAGGTGACGCTCAGCCTCAGCCAGGGTTTGGCATGGACAGGAGCTAGATAAGGGAGAGGGGCTCCCAGAGTTGTGGCAGTACCTGGCTTCCTGGGGACAGGAATAGCTGTTTTCAGATGACAAGAAAATGTGTCAAGCAACAGAGAATTTGCAGGGTGAGGGAAGTCTCACTGTAGAATGACGTGTAAACGACGTGACAGTGGCTGCCTGCTTTTCACCTTTAGAGCCATCGCACTGAGCTTGCTCATTATCGTTTTGTAAAGCACCTGGGAATGCAAAATAAAAGTACTGCATAAAGCTGAAATCCATTCCTTTCAGTGCAGCAGGCGGAAAAATGTCTGTACAGGAAAGCCACGGGTGGTCCTTTCCTTTTTTCCTTATGCCAAGTGATGAACTGGGTGCTTCTTGCAGAGGCAAATGGATTTTACCGGAGTCAGCATGACTCCCCACAAGAATAAACTTTACTCTCAAACAGGAGGAGACTGACGGGTAAGGCCAAATGTTAGATAATCTTTGCCACCTCCCACTCAGTAAAACATTTTTCGTACATTAAAAGCAGAGGGAGATTAGAGGTGGTAGTGAGTGCCCATGAAATATACAAAGCAGGCTCCCATTTATTATACTAAATTGCAGTAATTTATTATACTGAATGTCTTTGACAAAAAACTTTAAAATCTAAAGGCTTAAAACCAAGACAAACTTTCTGACAGCTACCGATAACAGCTATGGCTGAGTCAGTAGTCAGTCAGTAGCAGTGTTTGGTGCTTTTTCTTGGGGAGGGATGGTGGGAAGGGCGGGGTTGGTGATTTTTTTTTTTTTTTCAACATCCAGTTAAAAACAAATCTCAGGAAGGGAAAAAAAAAAACAAAACCAAAACAAACAAAAAAAGCCCTTAGTGATTTTTCACTCTGCGACAGCATGTGAATAACTCCACTGAATAAAACCATCAGACTCGGTGGGGAAGGGCTCATACCCACTGCAGAAAGGAGCAGAAATTGATACCCAAGGTGCTAAGTGGGTTTAAATCATTAATAATTAGCACCATGCATCAAGGGAATAATTGCCTGTGTTAGCACATGCATTAGAAGTTTTTTTCACTTTTATACCATGAAGGATATGATATGAAAATTACTTTTTAGGCAGAGCTTTGACAAGGGATTGAGGCAATCTTGACGCACCCTCGAAATAGCAGGAGGACTGGAAGAAGTGTGGAGGAGAGGGAAGGAGCGGAGCGTTTTCAGACCTGCTGCAACTCTCTGGCAGCCTGCTCTGCTCCAGTCCACAATTATGCACAGTAGTACAATTTTGTCACCCACCACTTTCCCATTCCCCAGTGCATACAGCATACCAATCACCTGCTGTGGTGACAGCCATAATAAATTTACTGTCACTTAAAAAAAATAAAAAAGGCATCAGAAAAAGGCTGTCAGTAAAAGGCAGTGAAAAAGTCGAGGGAATTTGAAGTCTGGGAGTTTTTATTAGGTTTCTTTCCTTCTGTCTTCTTTTTTTTTTTTTTTTCTTTTTTTTTTTTTCCTTGACATCACTTTCTAGACACTGACATACACAAGTGCTTAAAATTATGCACACTTTTTTAATGCACACTTTTTCTCTGCCTGCTATCAGACATTTCAACGACACTGTTAACAACGTTGGCACTGCCAGGCTAAATTGGATGAGACAGTGAGAGAGACAGTCTGCTGGTGTAGACTGGTGCAGTCCTGCTGAAATCAAGGGAGCCGTTTCAATTCACACCTGCGGCGCTGTTCCTTCTTCTAGAACCATCCTTCTTGTTCCACACATCCCAAAGCCTTTTTGAATTCAGCAAGTGAAAGCAGACCAGGGGTTTTCTGGCCCACCCTGGGAGAGCTGGAAGCAGAGACTTGTGGAAGAGACTGCTCCCAGTGTTAATCACGAACAGCCAAGTGCATCGTTTTTGGAGTGAGGGTGTTGGTGTCTGCCCGCTTGTGTGGAGCCCTTGCAAGAGAAAGACCCTGCAGCTTTTGGTCCTCAGGGGCTCATAAAGTGCAATGATTTCAGATTTGCATTTTGTTGGCAGGAAGAAACCTGGCATGGCAGGATAGCTCAGTCCCCTGGGCGCTGTACAAACCCAGTCAGGCTGCAAAACACCTTCTCTCTCATACCTACAGCTCTGCAAAAATTACCCAGTCTTCACTGACAAGTGATCCTGTTAGCTGTCAAACTGCCTCACATGTTCAGTACTCAAAATCTGAAATAAAAGGGGTATTTTAAGAAGGTAAATGCATTCTAGAGATGAGAAAAGCTATTTTTACGTATCTAATTAGTCACACTTGATAGTAATAATAGCATTACTGGGGTTATGTTGTTATTAATATTATGCAAAGTACTAGATATCAGTTGTGTCGTTATCTTTTCTTTTTACCACTAGACCAGAATTCCACCAAACAATATTTTAGCATGTAAACTTTTTTCATATGTTAATTTTACCTTTGTTCTGTAACGGCTAAAATGTACTTATGTTAGAGGAGCAGGAAAGAGAAGAAATCTTGGCAAAGACCAAGGTGTGAGACAAAGGCCCTTCACTGGCAGAAAAATAGTGACTGTAGTGGATGGGGTTTTCTTAAAAATGTTAATTTGCACAGCCAAAAATCTTTGTTTAGCACTGACACCCAAATAAAGGCAGCACGTACACTAGCAAGTGGCTGTTTGGAGATATTTCCCCTGGTCCTCAAACTCTGGCAGCCCATCTGGGCCTTCAAAATTTCACATCATGTTGGTCACACCACATCATTGTCTGAGGAGCTTCCTCCAGACTTAATAAAAGTGGACTTCAGTCTTCATCATGTTTAGTTTAAGAGCTTACCCTTTGCACTGAAAACAAAAAACAAACAAGACAAACAAACAAACAAAAAAAAACCCTTCTCTTTTCTTGGAAATAATATTTGTATAATAATTTGTATAATAATTGTTACAGATATTTATGCCTTTGAGCAAAGATTTGACTTTTTTTTTTTAATTAATATTATTATTTTGTTTTTGTGTGCTACTCTGCTTTTGTTTTAAAGGGGCTTGAGAATCTGCCTCAAGTTTTGGGCTATCTAGAATTTGGAGAAAGTCACTGGAGAAATAATAGATTTAGCATCAATACCAAGGGATTAGAGACAAACTTAAACTGAAGAATATTTGCTGAGGAATTGTGTAGTACAAGAGAAGTACTGGGCAAGAAACCTGTACACATACATTTTATCATGGCTGGAACTCTTCATTAACTCCAACTGTGCTGCCTTAATGTCCTCAACCATCTACATTAGATGAGTGCAGTTAGTCACTGTGCACTTCTTGTCACATGCCAGCTCCTTCCTTTCTGTTTTATTCTTCACTATGTGAAATCTTTTACAATTCTATGTGAGAAGCGGAGACGTATTTTTGTGGTGTATAGAAGAAACATTACATAGTATCCTTTTTACCTTGGCTTTATTCACAGCCTCACTGAACTGTTGAGGTTAGCAGGGACTCTGGACGAGTCTTTTGGTCCCTTTTGAGCTTGAGTTTGGTCAGCTTTTTGTTCACCTATGCAGGCTTCCCAGTATTTTTTCCAGACTTTCTGCTCATTGGAATGGACCTCTCTTGAACTTGGAGGAGATGGTCCTTGAAGATCAATAATCTTTCTTGGGCCCTTCTTCCCTCCAGGGAGTTCTTTTATCCCATGAGACTCTTCCAAGGAAGTCTCTGAAGAGAACAAGTCTGCTTTCCTGAAATCCAAGGTTATGATCTTGCTTTCAGACCTGTTCCCCCTTCTCAGGGTCCTGAATAACTCCATCTCACAGTCTTGACCTTCGCATTGCCAAGGAGCCCCTCCTTGCTGGTGAGTATGAGGTCCAGCAGAGCATCTGCTTGATTGAACATGGGCTGTTCAATCACTTGGGTCAGGAAGATATCACTGATGATCTCCAGGGACCTCCGAAATTGCTGAAGTGGACATCAGGCTGGTTGAAGTCTCCCATGAGGATCAGGACATTTGAATGTGAGACTGCTAGCAGCTGTCTACAAAGGCCTCATCCACTTATCCTTCCTGGGCAGGTGGCCTATGGCAAGCACCCATTACAATGCCACCCATACTCATTTGCTCTTTAGCCCTTACCCACTAAGCTCTCACTTGGCTCCTCACCCATCCCCGGGCAGAGCTCCATACACTGCAGCTGCCCTGCCCTGTAAAGGGCAACACCCCCTCCTCATCTTCCCTTCCTGTCCTTCCTGAACAGCCTGTATCCTTCCACAGCATCCCACCATATCTCCATGATCCTAATGAGATCATAGTTTTGCAACCTCAAACAAAAACCTCTAACTCATTACGTTTATGAAGTGCATTAGTACATGCACCTCACAGGGGCACCCCAGCAAGATGATTTCTCAGAAAGTGTCAGGTTTTGTTAGTTTGTTTTTTAATTTCTCAGGACTGAGAAATGCATCACCTGAGCTACCATGTCCTTGACTACTTTCCCCAGAGCTCTGCAGCCACTTTTGATACTGTCCAGGTTGCCTCTGGCAATGTCATCGGTAGCCACATGAAGCAACATCACAGAAAACATTCAGAGGGTTGGATAAGCCTCATCAGTCTCTCCACAGCACCTCAGCCCTGTACCCCAGAAAGCAGCAGACGTCTGTAGTCAGCAGGTCAGGCTGGCAGGTGGGTGTCTCTGTCCCCTGATGCCCACTGCTGTCACTTGCTTCTTCATCCTGTCCTCTTGACGGTCCTGCATGGTTCAGGGGCTTGCATGCTTCTGACACTTTTCTTGAGAGTATGCCTGGCTCCTCCTCAGCCTCGAGGGAAGTGGCCTTGTTCCGTAGCTGCAGGCCTTCAGGTGAAGCAAGAGCCTTCTTCTTGCCAAAGTCATCAGCTCCCATCCTTCCCCTCCCCACATGCACTTACTGTCCTGCTGGGCACAGACTCTGTCTGTATCTCTGCTGCAGATGGAGTCTGAGGCTCCTGAAGCTGCTGCACACCTGAGAAGATCCCATCTCTTTGAGTTCTACTACTTTTATTTGTATTTTTATTTTCTTAATATGTGGGAGTTGTTCTTGTCTGTTACTGTGATTTCTTTATTACAAAGAGAATGACAAGGCAATTAACTTGTTTTCCTGCAAGGAAGGAGAGCTTGCATAAGCAGAAATTCCATATTCAACATAATCTACTATCAACCTGAGCAACAGACATTGGAGACATATTAGAATAAAGTCATATTTCTCTAGCTAGCATGCATTTTAAGGAGAAAATTTATTTATGTACAGGGAGTACGAAAGGTCATCTTGTAGTTTTCAGTTGTTTAAAACAATTGTTTAATCCCAGGATAAGGGTGGCAGCTGCAGTGGAAAATATGTATCTGTGAAAAGCAAGTTCTTCAGGCAAAATAAATGCTCCTGTTTGTCCTGAATGCCCCTTTGGTGTGAAGCTGAGGAAAGGAAGGGCACACGGTAGGAGTTATAATTTGGCTAGGAGTTTGGCTAGAGCACTTTCTGCGAGGTATTTGGGAGTACTCCTAATGTGAAACATTCAACTTTCTTGCAAAAAAATGTAATTTACCTGAATGTTGCAACGAAGCCAAACATTTTCTGCCCATAGTGAATGCCCAACGTGGTGCTAACTCTCTGGAGAAAGTGTACTCCAGGCACCAGAGGAAACTCTCTGGCTCCTCTACATGGTAACACCACTGAAAGGCCAGTCTTCGTAACCTGTGCCTCACCATGGCTCACAGAGTGCACAAAAGCAAAGCACAGTCATCTCTTCCATATGTACCACCAGAGAAAACCCAACAGACTTTTGGCTTCTTGAAAACAGGATCTAAAACAGATTTGTGGACTTTAAATTGTGGTTTCAGCAGAGTGAAAGAGACTCAAGGACACAAGGCAGGAGATGAGTCGTTGGGGCCTGCATCTGCATTAGTCCAAGTGGATAAGATATGTCAGGTATGTTTACTAGTTGCACAGGAAGGCCATAGCTTCTCAGAAAGATTCAGGAAGATTACACAAGCTGACTTAGTTAATTCTGTGGGATTGATCCTGTTACCTGAACACACAGATATGCCTGTGAATTAATTGAACAAAATTAAATAAACTGAAAATCACATAAGTGCTCTATAGCAAAGAGAGGTAAATACCTGGACTCGTTAAGTTATCATCTGAGGCATTGCCTATTCAGAAATACATTACGAGCCATACCCTCAGCAAGCAGTTTAGCTGGGCAGACTCATATAATGGTGTAGGGCATGCCAGCCCACAGTGGAAGGAGCTCAGACCCACTTAAAGCATAGCAGGGTCCTCGTTCTCTCTGTTTTTTTCCCACGTGGCTAAAGAAGCTCTGTGTATCATCTCCAGACTTAATCTGACATCAAGTCCATCCATATCTCAATCCCAGACGGTGGTACAAGTGTAAAGATTTACTACATCATGAGTCCTGCCAGGGTGAGGGACTAGCTTAGAGCAGCCAGGGACGAAGCCTGCCTTCCCTGTGGCTCTGCTGGAGGCTTGCTACAGACTCCACACCCCTGCCTCAAGATGCCTTGCTTACGTAAAATGGGCTTTGGGCAGTGGTTTGAGTTGGGGCTCCCTTGCTTGGAGGGAGCTAAAATGGTTGAAGGAATATTTGGCAAAAGGCTGTACCCCTGAGTAATCACAGAAGTCTGTTAAGAGGATGTTGCCTGTGCCCACCACAGCCTAACCCTTTCCTTTTCCTCTTGGTTCTAGGCAGAAAGCCCACAGGAATATAAGATGCTGCAGAGTCACCATCCTTCAGTGACAACTTTACCTGGAATTCACATAGGATAGACTACAAAAGAAGTGTTTCAAAGACTTTACCTGTGTAAGGTGCCAAGGGAGTCTGACGGGATGGGTGAGGCCAGCACAAATTTTCTCTCTACCTCAGGAAGGTTTTCAGAAGATCCTTAGAGTTAGTTTTGTCCATCAGAAGTTGGCATACCAACCAAAAATCACAAATCCTTGTGCCTTTTTTGAAGGGTGGGAAGTGCCAAGCCCCATGAGACTATGAGGACAACACTGTTTTGTTTCTTTCCTGCTTATGACAGGTTGTAAGAAAAGATCAATTTTATATTTATTATCTAGAGAATGAAAAATTTATTACAGAATTAAGCTCATAATCTTGTCACCCTTGGAAATATTACATTGCATTTCCTTGCTCTAATCTTCCCCCACCAACTTTCAAACGAGTTGCCACTTATCACCTTGTTGCTACATCAGTCCAGGCAGTGCCTTTTTTTACAAAGCTGTCACAAAGTGTTCAGGGTTGCTGCCCTGCCTCACTGAAAGCTGAGATTACTGTTTGCCTGACCTTCAAAGCAAGCACCCGCTGTCACCCCTGTACCCACTGACAGGTACAGAACCTGGGTTTTATCTCCCCAGGGACAGCGAGGCGGTCCCCTCGCAGCAGCCGGTTTGCAGCAAGCTGCTCTGCCTGCCGCTGCCACGAGCCTCGGAGGGCAGGAACGTGCCAGGCTGGTGCTCACACACCTGTCATGGCATTATCCCTGCTCCCCCCCATATGCACAGCACTGCTGCTTCTGGCTTGCCATGGCTGGAAATCTGACCTCCTGTTATTTTTAATACAGGCTCCGTCACTCTTCTGCTGGAGGATCAAAGACAGTACGTCTCAGATAAAGGGCATGGGATCAGCTTGTTTTCTAAGAAACAGGTGTCAGCACTGGGTAACAGCTTGGAAATGAATCATTTCCTTTCAGCTATAATAATGTGTGTGAGCACATTTTTGTGTCCCCAGACATTACCTTGCTGTCCCAGGTTGACCTGGGCTGCCAGGTGCCCACCCAGCCACTCTCTCTCGCCCCCTCCCCAGCAAACACAATTAAAACCTCGTGGGTTGAGATAAGGACAGGGATATCGCTCACCAATTACTATCACAGGCAAAGCAGACTCGACTTTGGGAAGATTAATTTATTGTCAGTTAAAAATAGAGTAGGATAGTGAGAAACAAAACTAAAAACACCTTCCTTCCACCCCTTTTCTTCCCAGGCCCAGCTTCACTCCCAGCCCCTCTACCTCCTGTCCCCAAGCAGTGCAGGGGCTGAGGTCAGTCCACCACAGCTCCACTCCACTGCTCCTCCTTCCTTGTGCTCTTCCCCTGGTCCTGTGTGGGGTCCCTCCTGTGGGATGCCCTCCTTCATGTTTGCTCCAGCGTCGGTCCTTCCCATGGGATACAGATCTCCTCTCACAGAGGCCACCCCTCCAGCCCCCTGTTATCTTCCTAGTGACTAAAATACCTGGTGATCCCTTGCCGCTGCTCCACTGAGCTGATGCTTGGAACAGAGGAGAAGGGCAGGTGGCATTGGCCACTACTTTTGACAGAATCTACTTGCATCTTCAAAGCACAGGGATACACCGATGCCACGTACAAAATGCTGACAAGATTGTGGTTTTGTCACCCGACTGCTGGAGATTTTGGTTTCCTGCAGCCTTCAGTAGGTTCTTTGAAACATTCACAGATTGATTTATGTTCTTAAATTTGGGGTAGGAAAAAAAAAAGTATCACTCTACTGACAATGTCTGGAATCACTGTGGCAACTGTACTTTTCTATAGTACCTTCAAATTTGTTAAACATGACATTAAACAGATTTGTGAAAAAGTGTAAGAGAGACCTGTCTCGATACCTGTCCTGACTGACAGTCTCACTCGGCATGTGCCATCCAGAGCCAAGAACCTGTTTGCATCATTAAGCATGTGTGCTTTAAAAACAGTTCCAGAGGTGTGGCAAATTGCATATTTCCCTCCCATCCAGTCCTACCTCTACGCCCACCATGTAACTCTGAAGCATGACCTTTCACCGGAGATGCCAGCCACATCATTATCCCTTCAGACTTTCCATGAAGACAGAGAATGAGACATCACTTTTATCTATACGCCTGGACTGAGGGATTACATTCTGCCTGCCTAAATCTTGTTTTTCACAGTTTTAGTTAGGTATTCTTCCTGTCCCAGTACTTGCACAAGGTTTGCTGTCCACGGTGAAGCCGTTGCAGCATTTCACGCTGAAGGTGACCTCAGGCGATACAGCAGGTACAGCAGCTCCTCTGGGGTACTCACTTGTACATCACTGCCCACTTAGGTTTTGGCATCGTGATGCATCCATGCACTTACAGAGGCAGATCTTCCCCTCCGTTCTCGTGGTGCACTTTGGGTACAGATGAGTAATACACATGACTAGCTCAATTCTGGAAATTGTCATTTCTGCTAGTAAGATCTCATAAATCCCACATAATTTTCGCACTAGCACCACAAGGGTCTCTGTTTTCCTCGGCTTTCAACAGGATGACCTCTGTATTTGCATTCCTAATAATATAGTTAACACACAGTCTACTTGGCACCTTGCACCTCACAGCCACCAAAAGCCATTTCCTTTATGGTAGCATGTTTTTTTATGAAGTTGAATTGGTTCTTAGCACACTTTTGACTTAATCACAAGCACAGTGGTTTCTTTCCATGTTATCTGATTACGTGTTTTTTTTGTTTGTTTGTTTGTTTGTTTTCTTTTTGAGGATGGAGAAAGGCAAAGACTTCTGGGAGGGAGCTCTAAGAGTGATTGCATTTTTCCTAATCGTAGCTTGCTGTTGGGATGATGCAGGTAGGCAGGCCATTTCACTGTTTCACTGACTGGCCAAAAAGCAGCAGTTTCATGCCACTATTTAATGCACTAGAGAACAAAGGAGGTTAAACCAACACATCACATCAACAAAGGACTAGCTTTCCTTACCCTAAATAATTTTGTTCTCATGCATTTATTTTTTGGTATTGCTTATCCTAAATAATTTTTTCCTCATGCATTTCTTTTTTGGTATTGATGAGCAGAAGCTCACAGAAGCTCTGTTGTGCTGAAAGAGGGAGCGTGGATCTCTATTATGAAGAGGCTGTAGTTAATTATTTCTTTGAGGGTACAGACCTCCTGTTATTCAAAGGAAAAGTACTCATCAATAATCAGAGTCTGGTTTTTGTATGATCACACTCACTGGTTCTGGCAGAAAGCCAGTCTCCTCCAAGACAACTTGAAGTCAGCTTCTTCACATGGAGAAGTGAGACTTGGTCGTGTGACTAATTAATTTCCTAATTGGCAGCTGTCAAATTGTTATTATTTTTAATTAACTGATCAAACTAATCTCATTCTAAAATGAGCAACATTTCATCATTAATACAGAAGTTCAATACTGGTATTTATAGGTTAGGCCAGGCTGATATGAAAGGCAAGCCCTACAAGATCTGCGCGAAGCCTGCACACGTCTGGCTGTCTCTTTTTGCACGCAAGTGTTCCTCGCTGTGTGCACAAGTCAATATTTCCAGGCACAAATGCCTTCACACTGACATAACCCCGGCCTGCACACATACCTGATTCCTACATGCATTTTTCAGCATGGCTTTCATCCGATGTTTTCTCTGAATGTTTCTCGTGGGCGGTTTGGCATCTATGTAGGAATGAATCAAGCTACGTGTGCAGTTTTGCCCAGGAATGCCCTTATGTTCTCCTTCTCTGTCTGTTGAACGTTAGACAGTCCAAGGTTAGTTTTGCTTTCTGACAAGAGAACAATAATTTGTATAAACAAGTACAAGCTGCTTTCAGAGCAGGCTGAAGAGCTCTGTTGGATTCAACCAGTTGATCCCTACAGACTCTGTTTATGCAGCTGTGGCTTTCTACAAACTTGCTGCGTCATATATGTACCAAATAAATATAACTTACTGAGAAGTATCAGGGGCCATAAACCCTGGAGCAACTGAGAAGGTATTAATAGAAAAGTGGTCTACAGGAGCCCAGGCTATATTAGACCAGGTCCTTGTCAGCCTGAAGCCTGGCAAGTGGAAACTCTCCAGGAGGATTTATTCCTATGTGGGAAAAGGGCAGTGGGAGGATGGGCAGCACTGGGTCCCTTGTCACGAGGAGAAGAAATTCTTGAGAAAAAGCTGTTGTAGCTGCAAAGCCAGGCCTGCATGTCCAACCACTGTTTGCTGTAGTTTCCTACAGAAACAGAGTTTACAGAGGGATGTCCCCTCTCCCACTGACCCCCTTCATCTGCCCCCTCCAGTGTCCGAGCAGGGTGCCTGCATTTGCTTGGTGTGGGCCTTCCCAGTGCCACCGGGACACACGGCAGCCTCCAGAGTGATGAAAGGTGGTTATGCTGGCAGAGGTTATTAACTGTGGGCTAAAACTTGGATTTTTTACACTGTTTTTTATTCCAAGGAATAAAAAGGAATAGAGGACCAGGAGTCATCCTGAACAACATCTGGTGAGAAAGGTGAGCAGCAACAGCGCTTTTATCCCACCACCCACAGGCCCAGATGGCCTGTACTAAAACCCTGGGTGCTTTCCACTCATATCAGAAAGACAGCGTGCCGGGCAAAGCCAGGGCACTCTGGTCCAGTGTGGAAAGGCCAGTCCTCAGTAACTTCAGGCTAGGCTTTCCACAGGGGCAGGCTCACTGGTGGCAACCTCCAGGCCTTGAGGAGCGGTGCCAGCGTGCTCAATGTCTCCGCGTGCGGAAAGAGCTGTTCCTGCTCCTCGGGAAATGCTGTATAATGGGTTTTGCTTCTACCCCATGCCTTTCGTGAGATAAGAGCAGCTCATTAATTTTAATGGCTCTGACATCATTAGCAGGCAGGGATTTACTGAAAGGATAATAGGGCACTGCCTTTAACACTAACCCCGTGGTGTGCGCACACCCAGCCACATAACACAAGTGGTTGCACTGCCTGCGTGTTCACCTGAGGGCTACAGTCCACATGTTTTGTTTTTTTTTTTTAAACATACTCAGCTTTAGTGCCTGGGAATTGTACTAGCAACTTCACTTGTTCTCCAAGCATCTTCTTGGTGGGTGTTGTGGAAATACCAGCTTCTTCAAGTCGTTGAGAAAAGAGAACTTTATTCTTTCTCATATCAGAAATACCAGAGAACATTCAGATTTTCAGTGGGCTAGTAGATGCAGGAATATTTTTTCTTGTTTGTTTGTTTATTTTTAAACTGATGTCCCAAATCTTTCAGCCTAGCCAAATTTTCAACCTGCTTATGTTTTACATTAATGAAATAAAACATCCCCAAGTCTATTTATTGTAATCAAAATCAGAATACACATTGGCATTCGGGTGGTACTTCTAATCTGTTTTTCTCCTTATATAATGACACACATCCCTGTTCAATTAGATGACTCATCATATACTTCATCAGCGGTGTGCTCTGAAAAACAGAGTAAAATGCATTCCCAGCAATTAACTACTTCTTTAAAAAGTTATAATCAATCAATGTTGATAGAAAGAAACAAGGTTAAGCCCCATTTATGTCATTTAAAATGATAGTGTGGTCTATTTCACTGCACCATTCATTTTTAAAATGGCAGCATGGTTTGTGATTCATATCCATACCCTCTGTCACAAAATCACATGTTTAATTCCATTTAACCACCTACATACACTGACTTGCTTTTCACCTTTGTTGTTTGCTCTTTCATGCTTCACTGAAGCTAATGTGGTCCTCTAAAACAGCAACAAGATATGTTTAATATTTATTTTTTTATTTTTAAATTGCACTTATAGGCTGCCAATTATTCTCCAAGTTTGACGCACGGTTAGCTTGGTAACATGTTACCAGAAAAATCCAACTCTGCTAAAAGCACAGCAGACATGTCTAAGAAGAGGGATTCTTGCATTTCGCAGAAGTTGCACTGCAAGCAGCGCAGAGAGGAGGTTGGGATGCTCCCCCTGATCAGTCCCCTCCCAGTACACGGGACCCTGCAGCTACAGCCAGGTCATACATACAGAAGATCCCAAGGCTGGAGTCCCTCTCACAGCCACATCGATTGACATCAGATTGCTCAATTAGTTTGACACCCCCAGGCAAGAGAGTGTTTTAAGTGGATGTTCTGGTGGAAGTTGTCTTCCACACCCAGGAGCAGATCAGGTTGATTGTCATTATCAATTTCAACCCTCCCGCAGCTCAAACCAAACCATGTATGCCTTGGACATCTAGGCTAGGAGCTTTAGTTTTAAATAATACGAGGAATCAGAGCACGAGGCCGATGTTCCTGTGTCATCTAAACAACTGAGACTGGTGTGTGCAGCACCATCCCGTGCTGTGGGATCCCTGCCAGGTGCCAGGCACGTAAAGCATCATGCCCACGGGGTCACAGCCCACGGGATGTGGGCCTCCATGGCACAGCTGTGTATCGAGAAGGAAGGGAGCCGGCTTTCAGGCTCCTCCAACATGAAAAGAAGTGCTTCTGCAGCTTTGAGATTTATGTACCCAGTATGAGTAAGGAGCTGACACAAAGTGTGTTGCCAGTTAGAGATTTACCCCAGGAAAAATGGGATGAAAGTCAGACCCAGACATTTTAGGATTTTAGCCACAAGATATAAAGTGTTGCGGAGCCACTATATTAGCTCAATAGGTTGTTCCCAAGTATTATTAAGATCCATACTTACATATAATGTGTCATACTTATTTTTAAGCAGTCAATAAAGAAAAAAATAATACAATACTACAAATAACTCAGAGGATGATTAAACGTAGGGTTACTTTTGTGAGGAAGGAGTTACAAAAATGTTAACAAATATAAAAATTGAAGATATCAGAACAGCTCAGAAGAAGCTTAACAAGCCAATCTGTGACAAGCTCTACCACAAAAACAATGCTGGAGATTTCTCTCTAATAAATAGACATATCTTATTTGAATGACTTACTTGCTTTTGCCTTGTCTAATGAATTGAGATGTTATTCAGATTCAAGATTTAGGAAATATTATTATTATTTTTTTTTTCTGTGTGCATTCATTAAAGCTGATTTAACTCATGGGTTACTCCTGAGTAGACTCTTTGGCTCATTGCTATCCCTTTTTCACAGCACTGCTTCTCCAAGGCTTACTGCAGCTTGTGCTCAGGGACTGGCTGCTTGAAAGCCGTGCAGCGAGGAGGAATGAATGGCAGTGAGCCAACTACACCAGTTGAGCATCACTCTTCAGATGAATAACTGCACAGACCTCCAAGACCTTCTCTGATGCACAAATATTGGTGTTTGGAAGAAAGGATTGTCAAAGAGCAAATAACAGGGGTTCAGTCCAATGAAGCCAATAAACTCATCACATGTTCACAAAGCATTAGTGACTCACTGTGCTGTCACAGCCTAGAGATTTGTGCAGCCACCTATTAATAAGGATTATTAGAATCAGAGCTGAACCTCTAGTTATCATTCATACCCGAATTTTTACAGTAGAAATGTCACAGCACTGAAGTACTGCCTAATTTCCAGAGCTTTATTCTGGTTCAGATTAGTTAAATATTAACTTCACCACTAACTTAGCCTCCCTGGCTATACTGTTGTTAACTAGGTTAAACACATTTAGTTAAAGCCTAAGTATATCTTTTCCTCTCAAGCAGAAAAAGTTAAATCAAAACATTTAGTTAGAATATTTTTAAGAGGTATATTTTCCATACCATGAGGAAAAAATATTATGAGCCTCAGCAAACATGTCTAGTAATTTAAACTCATATAGCAAACAAGAGTAGCTGACAAATTGCCTCCAAATTGGCTGCAGTGATGTTTTTTCCTCTAAAATACATCAAGTGAAACATCAAAACAGCCAGTTTGCTAGATTCGTGACTGATGGAAATGTTTTCAGTTCTTACCCAGGGTAATTCTGCTAATTTCACTATGAGTGAAACTAAATTGTGCATCAGTGGAGGCGGTAGGAAAGCTAAAGGTCAGTGTTTAAATTTGGCAGCTCCCTAATCTACCGTGCATCTAGAAATCAGCCCACCTTGTCTAAGAAACGTGTCACCACCCAGAAGGAAACAAAACTGCATGAAGCAGAGCACCTGCATTGAGAGACCACCTGAGAAGTTCCCAGCATGAACATCACAGCTGGGCTGAGCCAAAACCCAGTGGCTGGAGAGGGATTTCCTCCAGGTGTAAGGGCTCTGCACCCCTAATTCATCCAATTTCTTGAAGGTCATCTCTGTGCTCAGGGGAGCATCTGTGCAACAAGCAGCTCCAGATCTTAATGGATGCTTTTTATACTAGCCCAGTCTGGATGAAACTCTGTATACTGGTGCAAACTGTGCAGCCAGTAAGGATGTAAACATTTTGTTCAAGATGCGGAAGGATATTTATATGAGCCATTTACCCACTGGAGCTTCATTACAAAACTTGATGAAGGTAATAGCAGAGAAATTTAGGGAGTCCTGGCACAGCCAGTCATCAGATGTGGTTTTGAGCATGAGAGCAGATGGATGGACAGGACGCATTACCTCAGTGGCACAGGAGGTTGTGAAAGCACCAATCAGAGAAAGAGGGAAGAAAGCTGAAGTTAACATAGATACTGTAAGCAGAAATACTGCTTTAATGAATCCTTTTGTGAAATGAAACGACTACTATGAAAGGAAAGAACCAAGGGATTTCCACTGCATGAGCTTTAGGACTTGTTTTGACACAGCAGTGATAGCGGAATCGTTTAATAAGCTCAGTGCAGTGGGGTAAAGACAAAAACAGGTATTTAAAACTCACAGAATAAGTGTCACAACTGAGAGGAACACGAGAGCTGGAGGAGCTTTCACTGCTGCAGTGCCTTGCTTGGCAACATCATATAAAATAAAAAGATTGAACGAGAATAGAGCTGAAGTACAAAAACAGAGAGAGAAAGTTGCTAGAGCTTCTGAGGGAAGAAACCCCACAGGGATACCGTGTGGAGGCTTCTGCATGGCAGAGGGGTGCCACGTCACACACACGCACAAAATAATTGTGTATTGGGAGAATTGAGGAGAGACAGGGGAGGGTAAACCTATGCTACATACAGGTTGGAGAAGCCGGTAATTAGCTGAGAGGTGTTAACAACAGCTTCAGCATAGCAATTCTAACAGTGTGATATGGTTAAGAAAGACCAAATATTTAAAGGAAAAATGGAAATTGCGGCCCAGAAGCAAGCAAACACTTACCTCTGCTCAGGCTTTCTCCTGTCTGTCCAGCCAAAACCTGTTGGTTCGTGCACCTCTATAACACACCTCTGCGCTCTTCGCCATTACTGCCTGCAGCACTGGCACGAGCTGGGTTTCGCGAGGCCTTGTGTGCCAGCTGGGAAAGGCTTCATTCAGAGAAAAGGAATACATCCCTCCCTGACACCTGGCAGATGAGCTCTGCTGCAGTGCTGCACTATGGCATTGACACCAGGAACCTGCACAGCCTAAACCAGCGTGCAGCAGGCACACTTTTATAAAATGAGCCTTCCCCAGACTCCTGGGAGCCGATGGGTGGAAAGTCACCAGTTTGTTTGCCTTCAGGAAGTGTCTGACCTCAGCCTTCATTGCTCTGTGACAAAAGTGAGACTTTACAGAGGATCAAAGAAGCCCTACCTGCACCAGGCATCTGCTCTGATCTCACCTCATCATTACAGTGTGATCCACTGCCATGTGGAGTAAATGCCCAGTTCAGGGTGCTACCTAATTATCCCGAGCATGCCTGTAAGCCACACAATATCATTCCAACAAACAGGTGACAGACGAAGTCAGCGATTGCCTGTTTTTTCTCTACCCTAAGTCCAATTTCTCACTGCAATTGCTGCAGCTGTTTTTCAGCTCCCTCCGTAGAGGGAAGACTCTGAGTGAAATAATTACAGACCTTCTCTGAGTAGTGCTCTGTGAAGCACAGACAACACAGCAGCGTGTTTACTGATTTGTCCCTGTGAAGAGGAGCAGCTGAAATAAACCCAGGCAAACCCTTTTCTATCTCACTGTCTTTAGAATCTTAGAGGGATTTGTTTTTCTACCCCGTATTTTTCTGTTCATGTTATCATAGCTCAGTGTATGGTAACCCAACATTTACCTCCATAAGTAGCTCTGAGCCCTTTGTGACTCCTACCCTTTCCTGTAGAAATGTTACATATCACAACAGGTTGTTACAACTCCAGCTGATTTCTGCTGCACCAGATGCAAATTGCATTCCTGCCTTGCACTTGCAACCACTAATTTGGTTAAGAACAAATGCTCAGTCATAGAATAGCCTAAGAATAACATCGTGCACTTGCAAAAGTAGGGGCTTAATGCACTGTTTTGTGTAAAACAACTTCCGAATTTTCACACCAGCTTTAGTAAGAAAAAAATAAAAATTATCAGTTCCATCTCAGTGCCCCCAGGCACGTCAGTCAGTGTCCCCAGGCAGGCACTGGACTGACACCCACGAGCCCTCTGTCCCAGCACAGGCAAGGCCTAAAGGAAAAGGTGCATAAAGGATGTGGCTATGTGGCAGTTAAAATATAATGTGCGATTACATGGCATTTTTAGAACTCTGTTGGACAAAGATGATGTTAACAAAGACTTACTTTCACTGCCCTTGCTGTGCCCAGAGGGCAGGAGTGGTGCTTGCCTTCAGAGCCTTCCTGGTTGAGAGCTCTGCTGGGATAAAGGCATCAGCAGCTTTCTGCCAGCACCCCCATCCTGGTGGAGAATCATTTGAATTTTGGTGGGATTTGTGAAGCACCACATGGTAGGAGGGGGGATGCCCCCAGAGCAACTTGGGCACACAGCCAGCAGAGCCAGTAGCCACGCAGCCCCTTGCCAAGCCTGAGCTGCAGCAGGCTGGGGACACGAGCAGCATGTGAAGGAACTTGCAGGCAAAGAGCTTCTGGTGCAGAAGTTTTTAAACTGTCATTAATTACAGAGACATTTATTCTGTCTCCGTTATATCCAGAGCTGAAATTACAATAGATAATTGCTTCTGAAGTGCATTTAGGCTGTAAAATCGTTATATGAAAAACCAATGTGCTAATAAAATGCTTCTTCTGGTACTCTGTACATTAATGACTTTGCTCAGTGCTGATGTTTGTAGATTTTTTTTTTTTAAGGATTTAGTAACTGGTTCCCATGGAGCTGTGATCATTTTCTGTTTTTTGTTGTGACCTTTCTATTGTTCCACTAGTTGAACCTTCTCTACACGCCATGACTGCATTGAACCCAAGCTGCACTGCAGGATAAAGACGGGTAGCAGCTCTGGTTGATAAGAATGGAAATGCATGGGATTTTCTATTGACATAGAAGATTTTCTTTATCATATTTCTACAGGCATAAAGAACCTCCTTACGAACATGTCTCATACTGCAGGCAAGGAGGAGTGGCTTATGGCCAGTAGTCCCCACAAAGAGATGACTCCACCGTTCATGGTGTTGTCTATTGTGGAAGAAAGCAGAAAAAAAGTGGCTGCTCCTGGTTTCTCAGTTCACTGCCAACGTGACATTAGGACCCAGCTGAGCCCTCTCTTGTACTTGGGGCTCAAATCCAGCAGTGCATAAAAATAAATGGCACATAGTCTGGGAAAGAAATGCAACTATTGTGCAACCACCAAGGACACAAAACTGGAAGGAGTGGCTGGTACGCCAGAGGGTCATGATAATATCCGTAGTGACCTGGACAGGCTGGAGAAATGGGCTGATAGGAACCTCGTGCAGTTTAACAAGGGGAAATGCAAAGCCACCACAGGCACCGTGACGTGCTGGGGCCACCCAGCTGGGAGGCAGCTTGGCAGGTGGCCCTGCTGGAGCAGGGCTTGGAGCAGGTGCCTCCAGAGGTCCCTGCCAGCCTCAGCCCTTCTATGATCTATTGTTCTGTGGTTCTGTTAAATCTGAAAGCAAAGAATTCACTTTAAAATAAAAGCAGCAGAAAGAAAACAGCCATGGTCTGGAAGAGCAGTAGCAGTAGCAGATGCAACCAAGCTGGGCCTGTCTGGCAAGCAGGTTTCCTTCTGCCTCCAAATTGTACATACGTGGTTTGCTCAGACGTTGGCAAAACCAGGCTGCAGGTCTTGTGTTGAGTACAGAGCTGAACAAATGCTGTGCCAGTACTGCAATGCTACCAGTTCAGCCCATGTGGCATTCAGAGCTCAAACCAGCCTCACAGAAGCGAGTGAAATCCAAAATGTGTGCTGCTCACTACTGGTGGAGCAATGTAGGTGGAAATTTTGGAAAGATGGAACCAGTGCAGTGAAGGAAATGGCCAAATGGAGTAACCAGAGCATATGATAACAAGGGAGAAGGAACAGATTGGGTCAAATCTTGATGTCTAAAAATAAGGTTTCAGTGATTTAATTTCTGGATGCTCATGTGTGGAGCCAGGAGCTGTATTCGATGACCCTTGTGTGTCTCTTCCAACTCAAGATATTCTGTAATTCTGTGATTATGTGAATGTCACCATGGCACAACTGATCAGGTACACCTCAGTAAGAGGAGTATTTAAAAAGAAACTCAAAAATGCCATAGCAGATATGGGGAGTAGGAAACCTGCTGCATATTTAGTAGGAGCAGGGAGTGTGCTCAGGCCAAAATTCAATCTTTCATTTTTATAGAACCAGAACTAAAGTAGGCACCATTATCTTAATAGGTTTTTGACTCTTTTTAGCAGTGAATACTTATGTATTTCTAAAGACATTGTAACCATAAAGCTGAGATCTCCTATGAAGAATGACTTCCACCCTTCCTTCACCCACCAGCCGAGCTGCCTGGGTTCTGATGGTCCCTGCCATCTCTTTGTACCTCACACTCCGGCACAACCCATTGCATGTGGTTACACCCAGTGTCCCCAGCACCTGCCCCATCACGACATCCTTGCCAGTTTTAGGGGCTGGTGTTTTCCTGTGTCAGCCAGGTTGATGTTCCCAGCATTGGTGGCCTACCACACTGCTGTTTGTTTGCCAAAGCTGGAATAACTGCAGTCTCAGCTGACCCAGAAGCTCCGCTAGAAATGCCTCTGCTCCCACTCGGTCCTCCGTGGAGAACATGCACAGCAGGCTTTGGTGAGGTCAGAGCTTCACTACAGCAAACAAAGCAAAGCTCCAACAGAAACCACAGGTACTTTCTGGGACACATGGCAGAGTCTGCTCAGTGACAAAACTAGTGCTAAATATAACAACAAATTGCTGCTTAATGAGTGAGATTTCATTCGGCAGAAAGAAAAACTTCATTGGTATAAACACTCAAGGTGTAGGAAGCCTCGTAATGGAGACGGTGAGCATGGTGGGGGTGTGGTTGGGTGTAAACAGCCTTAATTTAGTATCGAGTAAATTCTCCAGTATTTTCAAAACCTGAACAATATCACATATTTTCACACAAGAACAGGAGAATATCCAAGCCCGAGAGTCTTTTAAATGTGACAAATAAAGTGAAATAAAATGTGTTTATTACAAATTATCCCTACTGGAAATAAATGCATTTCCAAAGGAATAAAATGCTATGGCAAATGATTCCTATCAGAAGGAATATATATAGCAACTCTTTATGAATGGTGTGATTTACTGAAGGAACAACAACAACAAAAAAGGTGAAAAGGTTTCCAGAAGATTTCCAGAAGATCTTGTATTTCTTGCATTTGTAAAATAAATACTGAAGATGCTGGAGATGTGACTAGATCACACCGGTGATGTAGTTAGCAAATGGGTTGGGAAATCTCAATTCCTGCAGGTCTTGCTTTGTTTCTGTTCCTTTGCATTTGTGATTTTGGAACTCGTAAAATCAAACCTCTAATAGAGTGCAGAAGCTGTGTGAAAATGCACGTGTGTTGTCCATTGTTCAAAGATCTGTGAGGGACGGGGTTTAATCTCCCTCTGGGTGGGGATGTCTGTGCAGAAGGGGTGGCATTTTGAGCCTGAGCAGCTCCACAGCGCCCGATGTCCTCACAGTGCTTTGTGGCTTTCCCAGGAAATCTGCTCCCTTTGCCTTTGCTTGGCATGTGATGCAAGTCGGCAGCACTTGTTCCTCATCTCCGTGTGGTTGCAGGCTGAAATAATGGCCTGAACCAGCTCAAGTGCAAGCCTGAAGAACAGGAAACCTAATTATTGGAAGGTTGCAATTAATATAGAGGTGTGATTGAGAGTGCAACTGGTTAACAAGTGGATAATGGGCCAGTGAGAAGGATGTCTGGAGTCCATCAAAGGACTAACTGGGTCCTCCATGAGACACCTGTGCTAGTGAGTGACAGGGCAGCCAAATATAGCACCTAAAGGGGTACGGCATGAACCAACACGTGGTGCAGCTGGCAGCGGGTGCTCGAGTGCATGCTTGGCACAGGGATCAGCTGCCCCACTAGAAAGCACGTGCTCAGTGCGGGATGGGTGCCAACAACTGGAAGGCTGGTGTAAAGCAGCGGGGGGATGGCTGAACCCATGTCCCAGGTAGATGGTAGGGCACACATGGCCTGCTCTGGAGCATGGGTGGGGATATATGGCCACCCCAAGGCTATTGTGAAAGGAAGCTGGTCACCTATAAAGTTTTGCAGGATCAGCAAAATGAAGTAAGAAGTGAGAACTCTAGGAGAACTGGTTAGTTTTAAAACACCATATGTTAAAGTCTGTCACTTTTCTTTCTCACTTAAGGGTTAAAACAGCTCTTATGAGAGGAAGGAGGTTAACGTGATTTATATTAGAAATTATGATTGTTATGGCAGAGAAATCAGGGCAATTATTTTTATTCATGCCTACGTTCTGGCAATGACATTTTACGTCTCTTATGCCTGTGGGACCCTGCTGAAGAGCTGCAGATGATATTATCTGCTGTGCCTCAGCAAATCAGTGCAGTTGGTGTGCTGGCAGGGCAGAAGCAGAAAGACCTGAGCAAGAAAGCAGGAAGAACCACTTTACATTTTACACCCTTTTCCAGGGTAGTTATCAGTGTGCTCAAGCCAGCGGGGTTACATCAGAGATGAATTTAGCCTGTTATCTGCAGAACTTTCCAATAGCCTTGTTGTTGCTGTCACCGTGTTGCCACTTGAAGACATTCATGGCATATGGGATGTACTGAACACACAAATCCTTCAGTTACTCACCAAATGCCGTGAAACTTGTAGGTGGCTCAGTACTCAAGCAGACAGCATTTGCAGTGCCTGGTTACTAGCAGGATGCCATGTATGAGCCCAGAGAGAACTTGAGAAATTTGTAGATAATTAGTGTGGACTGGGAGACCTGAAACGTTTCAGATTTTTCTGTAGGTCATTAACCTAATGTGCATCAGGAGCTGAGTGTGTAGCAGCTAGTTCACAGTAGAGCACGTTGTTAATATCAGGTCTGCAGCTCTTTAAGGTAAAGCCCACCTCTTAGCATGTGCTTAGCTAGATCTCAACCAAAGCAAGCTCCAGACACACATGGGCTCCCAAAACTCTAGGTGTTGTAACAGAGGTAAATCAGTGCATAAAACACAAGGCTGTCTTGTCAGAGGAAGCTTTGAACAGCTATATTAACCTCTGAATAAATAATATGTTAATGATTGACTAAAATGTGTAAGCAGAAGATTTCAGGTTGACAAATCACCTTTGGTAGGCTATACAAAGAAGAATGTAGCAAATCGTAGAGCTCATGTCAAAGAATTATTTAGAAAGTCCTGAGGGGAAAAGAGATCATATGAACAACTGGGAAAGTGTCGTAGGAAAGCAAGGGGAATATCCTGTGATATAGGTTATGACAGCTGGGACTGAGTATGTTATTTCAGATCTACTTAAATTGGCTCAAGATTGCTTTGCCTCAGACTGAACTAGAAAAATAAATTGGGAAGGAGCTGCTTCCCCAGCTCTGAAGAGGGTGGGAAAAGCCAGGTGGCTTGGGATGTGCAGAAGGTATTTTGGGAGCTGTGGATTAAAAGAAGGCAGAATTCTTGCTAGTGTGTCATATCGCAGGGACAGTTGCCATAGCACCATTTACTGCTAAGAATAGATTTGTATAGCCCAGCTGCAGGTCAAAATATTTATGACTTAAGATTTTTTCAGGGCCAATTCAAACAAAATGCATTTTCCCTGTACGCAAGTGTTGAAGAGCACAGGATGTAGCTCACACACGCCAGCCCCAGGTGAGGATGAGGTGGGGTAATCTGACACAGACACTTGCTATCGGGTTCCACGACAGCAGAGCAGCCTGTGACATGTGGCCCATTGCACCTGGATTGTATTTTGGGATGCCAATTGACAGAGCTTGGATTGTGAGGCATCCTGTTTTAAAACAGAAGGTTTTGTGAAATAGGGGAATGACTGAGACAAAACAACGATTGTCAATGATTTCTCTCTTCACCCAAGAATGTTTCCTCTGCAGGGAACCTGGCAGCAAGTCCCATGCTGAAGCGAGGAGACTTTGGCATCCCGAACGATGATGTTCCCTCTCCACAGCTGCCTTCACAACTTGGTGAAAGCCACCAGGTGACCACCAGAAGCAGGTCAGAGGCACCAGGACAAGGCAGCCTCTGCCAGGCGCAGAAGTACCTTGTCCCTGAGCAGAGCTTTGGAGGCAGTGGCTGGAAGCAGGCTGCCTGGCTGAATGTGGGCTGTGCATTGGGGCACTGCAGGAACTGCTGTTGCACCCTCGGTAATCAGCAGGCAGAATCACAGGGATGCTGATCAGCATAAAGCCATTCCCAGCTGTGGGGAACCAGAATCTGACCAGGGAAGCACGCTGTTAATATTTCACCCTCTGCCATGCCATGGACCCACCTTCACTGCCTCGCCTAGACCAGGCTGCACACCTGGACCGTGGGGCAAAGTCTTACACAGCATTTGGCCTGACTTGTAGCAGGCTTGAAAAGCAGAATGCAGACAAGTCTTCAGGAAGGAAAACAAAAGATGTTGACAGACTCCATAAAAATGACCTCCTTTTGTCACTTAGGTCACTTCTAACATGAGACAGCATTCATTTATGCGATTCACAGTGTCAGCCTTCATCACACACTTGATTAAACCCAAGAGACTTGCTACGGAGACAGGCAAGTTGCAGGCAGGGGATGCTGACTCCTTGTCAGCAGCTGTGGGGGATTATTGTGTTCTCATGAAGTATCAAAGATGGGGAGAACAGGGTGAGGAAGAACAGAAAGGTAACCACAAGACTGTCATCTCCAGGGGATACCAATTAAGTACACTGACTCCACGGAGAAATACCGATCCACGTTCTGCTACTTCACTCTGATGCAGAAAAATTAGCTTGTTCCATGCAGGGTATCTCCTAGTTGCCTATCTTCTGCTGTTGCCACAGGATCACAAGATCGTCATTTTGAAACTTGGGTATGTAACATTAGTGAGATCGACAGGGGACACATATTGACCAGAAAAAAAAAAATCAGTTCTTAAAAGTCACCAAGAATTTCCTCTATTCTTTTTTATTTTATTTTATATTATTTTTTTTTACATGCTTGAGCTACAAACAGAACTTCCCAAAGGATGATGAAACCTTTTTTGTTTCCTCACTGTGACATTCACAAGAAGACGTCTGCTGACTGCATGGATTTTACTCCATGAACACCTGCACGGTGCCTTCTCTTTCTCTTTCTCTTTCTCTTTCTCTTTCTCTTTCTCTTTCTCTTTCTCTTTCTCTTTCTCTTTCTCTTTCTCTTTCTCTTTCTCTTTCTCTTTCTCTTTCTCTTTCTCTTTCTCTTTCTCTTTCTCTTTCTCTTTCTCTTTCTCTTTCTCTTTCTCTTTCTCTTTCTCTTTCTCTTTCTCTTTCTCTTTCTCTTTCTCTTTCTCTTTCACACACGCCTTTCCATACCTGCTTTTTCCATACCATACCTTTCCACACCTGCTTTTCTCTGAAATGGTTAAATCTTGTCCTTTTAGGGATTCCTGTACACCAGGATGCAGTACGAGCCATTGATGTACATATATAATTTCCTGAGGAAATTAAGCATCCTTCAGCATTTGTGATTTAGTGTTCATCATATTAGAGAGAACAGTTACCAGCTCTTGAGCAAGGCTCTCAGGAGGAAACCAAAAGATGCCAATGGCAAAAAGTACAGCGAGCCATTCTCCTGTCACAGCCTAACTTACCAGTCCAGCAAAAAGCATGACCGTACTCATGCTGACCTGTGACCAGGATGGTGCTGACAGCATGGCTTCCAAATAGCAAGCAGCTGGCAGTCAGCACGGGGACAGTCAGCGCGGGGATTTCTTGTCGCTCGGAGTGCCCCATAACAGGTTCGTCCCTGAGGCCGTGTAGGAGGAGTGTGAAGAAACATGGATCCTCTCCGCAGATGGAGCTCTTTGCGGCTGTGCTCTCGGCATGAACGTTTGAGGCTTCGGTGTGGAGGCGGACAGCATCTCCACACCAAGCTGGCAAAGTTTAAACTCCTTGTGAATGTGAGGTACAGACTGATACTCAACCTGCAGCCATCCTGCCAAAGCAGGTCTCCCTGGTAATTGCCCTGGCTTTCTGAGGGACAGAAGGTTTGCTGCATCTCCTGCAGAGGGACAAGAGCCCCTCCTGCAGCCTCTTGGCTGGTGGGCTTATCTGTAGGCTTTTTGTTTGCCAGCTGGTAGCTCAGCTCTAGTCTAGAGGTAGTATTTATCTGTATGACTAATGCACTTTGAAATGTAATGCTCATGTTGCGGGAAATGTAGTGATAATGCTACAAATTATCGATATATACATATATTCTGAGTCACTGCCTATGTAGAAAGAGAAGGGTTTGGGTCATATTAAGACAGAGAAATTTTTTTCCATGATGTCTGAGATCAGATGAATGTATGCACATGCAAAAAAAAAAATCTTCCATATGAAAGGACGAACATACCTCCCTTCCCCATGGCACTGACAGCTGAAGCACTTCACCCTTTGCTGGGGTGCGGTATTTCCTGCATCTTCCATCTTTGCTATTGATTCCTCATCCATTTCTTTCTCCCCCCCCCCCCCCCCCCTTTGCTGTTTCTTGTTTTCTCTCCCCCTTCACCTTCAAGTTGCTTCTCCACTGTGCAGAGATGCGGACAGTTAACTGCTCCATCCCTGCCAGGTGTGGCTGCTGCCTTTCCCAGCCACCTGCCCAGCTTCTGTGTACGCCTCACGTCGAACTGCTGGTGGGGAAGGCACTAACCTTGGAGGCAGCAGCAGTGGAAGGAATTGAATTTTCATCCACTCCCTGGAGAGACCAGACCTGTGTGATACATCTTCTCAATACAAATTGCTGCTGGCAATAAGAGGAGAGAAAGCCGCCTGTTGTTTTCCCTTCACACACTTGTCTCTCCCAGTGATATATGTACTCTGTGTTTTCTTCTCCTCAAATTATGCCATTCACAGGAAGTCTCGTCTAAGAGATTAGGGAGAAAATAACTGTTTACACAAATCAGCTGCAGGCTGGAAGATGTTACACACTGCAAAAAGCCAGCTGGGTCTTCTTATTGGAACCTGTTGGTTAAAATTATATCAAGAGGCTGGGACAAGAAGTCCAATTAAAATCTTGTTTTCTGTTTTAGCATCACTGGAATGTACCCCATGGACAAGAGACCTGTCCTGCAGTTTTACAAAATTAATGCTATTTACGAAACTACACTTCAAGCAACAACAAAACATGGCTACTCTGAAGAGTTAATGGTGTTATTTTTCCACACTAAGGCAAATAGATCAAACATTAATGGCAAATACTTTGTGTGTGGTCTATATGAGGCAGATAAATAAAATAATCCCAGAAGTCACATCTGTGAAAGAGCAGCTTTTGCCATTCCTTTTTGAAGGGCTCTCCGCAGACCTTATCTTCTCAAAATCTCAAACTTCCAAAAAAATTCTGGAAATGTGAAAGCAAAACTCCAGGAAAACATGAGTTTAATAGGCACAAGCAACACCAGAAATGTCAATTACCAGCTATGGATGGCATCGCACCCGGACTCAGTGACTAGAGTTTGCCAAAACACTTTCGTAGACTCTCAGCAAAGATTGGAAAATTCAAACAACCTGCAAAACTGGGAAGCCATTCGATAAAAACATCAGAACAGGCACTTTTTTAAGGAGAGAAATTTCATTTTTAAGTGCAGTCTTTCTATGTATTTTTTTTTTCTCCCAGGCAGAGATGTTTTGCCCAGATTTGGCTCACCTGGCTCCCACCTCGGTGCCTGAACCTGTCCAAAAGCCCGCTGCTACGTGGTGCAGGGGTGCAGGGTGCAAACCAAGGCAGGTTGCAGGCGGGGGCTTGCCACCCAGATCAAAACCAATCTGGGCTAATAAGTGTGTTTCTCCAGTTGCACAAAATGATGCTGGCTTTGTTCCTTTGCAAAAGGCACAGGAGGGCTGCCAGAGCATGATACTAAACCTGTCTGCCAAGGCTGGAATTTCAAAGCAAGAGTGCACCTCCTCAATTGTTTATTAAATTAAAACAAATAAACAAACAAAAAAAAACCAGTCATGCTTGGGGACAGCAAGAAAACAGACATGTTAGAGTTTGGCTTGCTCATAGGCTGGCTGCTGGTGTCAGCCTGGCTACTGCGTGCTGCTCTGCTCCTGGCACCCTTTGCAAGAACTGTGCTTTGCAGCCTCTCCTCCTGTTGTAACACACAACTGAGAGGCATGAGAGCCATCATCCTGCGTCAGGCTGACACAATACATGGCTTTAACTTTGATTGCCCAAGTCCTAAACAAAGTCTTAAATACAGGTTTTTTACTGAAAAAAAAAACCCAACAAAAACAACAACCAAAAAAAAAAAACACAAAAGTTGTCATGCACTGAACAACTGTTTGCACATAGCCTTGGGTGTTGCAATCCCGTTTATCAAAGTGTCCTGAAGGTCATCCCCTGTGCTTGCAAATGTATTTGGAAGGCTTTTTTTTCTTTTATTTTTTTCTGATGGCTTTCCAGCCAGATGGGCACCAGCGGTGGTATGCGTCACCCCAGCGAAAACACCACCAAGGCAGCCACTGAGCGCTTTGTGGCTCCCCCACAGCTCTGTGTTTTGCAGGGTTTATAGGGCAAATTGTTTTCTAGCACCCTAACCACTTTGTGGCCATGCTCCTGGCCACTGCTGTGTGCCAGCCTCTGCATGCTGGGGTGTGTGAGGCTCCCACAGTGCAAGCTGTGCTGCGCCAGACATGGGGCCTGCAGCTGGAGCTGTGCCCGGTCCTGGTTAGTTAGGCATTCAGCGTGGGCTCAGCCAGCTAATGAGAAGAGAAAAGAAGTACATTTGATGTTAGCTTAACTGTACTGGTCCATTTTCTCCTTCCTCCTATTATCCCATTATTTTTTTCCTTTCTGACACATGCATGGTTCTCTTATTTTGGAGGAATTAACTTGTGAACAAAAGTGCTACATTTCATCAGTCATGCTATTTATTTTTTGTGAAGTCCTTTGCTGGTGTTTGCAGTGAAAGGCCTCTTACCATGCTATTATGTGAAAACACAGAACAAAACATGCACCTTCCTAGTGCTATTACTTTTCATCTTGCTGCCTAAACCACCCTGGCAGGAAGTAAGTCTCTTTCTTGGGGTAAAATGCTCTGTATAACAGTTTCACATCCCTGAAGGAGAAAGGGATGACATTTCTCCAGCTGGTCTTGCTGTTTTTCCATCTCCATTTTGTTAGTTTAAAGATGGTATTTTGTAATTTTATGCAGGTCACTGGGACAGGGAGCACTGGACAGAGAAAAGCCAAGTTAGTCAACAAGTCCTCGCAGCACCTGCAGGAATAACCCCTCCAGGTGGGTGTATTAACTGCGCTCGACCACCTGTCTGCAGGTACGCTTATGGCAGTCATGCAATGGTATGTTATGTTCAGCAACAGACATGAACCCCCAGAGCAGGGCGGTGAAAACTAGATGATCGTTAAGGTCCTTTTCAACCCAGGCCATTCTATGACTTTCACAGCTTCACTAGGGTCATGTTAGAGGAGGTCTTACACAAAGCACAGCTCTCTGGAAAGTGCTGAAGTAAAATGTTGGTGATGTCAATGAAAAGGACAAGGAAAAAATTAAGATTTTGGTATTCAAAGGGGCCAACATTCCTGTACTTACTAACTTATTTGTTTAAAGGCAACCTCATTAGTGATGTCAAGCTGAGCTCTCCAGAGGCCTATCCTGGCAGCTGGCAATGTGTTTGCTTTGTTGTAATGGTGAGATATTTTTAAACAGGGCCGAAGGAACTGTGCAGTGTGACCTTGCCTTGCACAAGCACTGCATTTTCAGAAGCTTAGGAAAGTATTTTTGCCCTTGGAATAGTGCATGCATGTTTTAGCTCTTATTTCCAATATTGGAAATCATCTTTTCCTACACAAGTGCTGTAACAGAGACGTGGTATCTTACAGGCAAGCCTGGTTTCCATAAAGAAGCTGCAGCTGACAGCACACAGCCTGAGACCCCAAGAGACCCTGGCTTCCTTCCTCCCACTCCTAAAAGTTTCCTGTGTCATCTTGCCAACTGACTATTTCAGTGTTCCCGGTTTCTTTGCCTATTAGTAAAATGGCAGTGCATCTCCTGGGGATGTTTTGTGACTTAAATCACTTGCTCTAAGGCCCTGGGATGAAAGGTTCCATAAAAGTCCAGTGATAAATACAGCCAAGATTGCAATTTAGTTAAAGATCTTCAATTATTTATGGAAAGAGGAAATGTAAACCAGAAGCTGCCAGATGTTCATTGCACTCCTTTTGGAATACCCTTGTCAATAGCTTAGCATGATGTGGTGCTGCTGGGGAGATTTTTCAGCTCCCCGCCTCTTCGTGCATCTCCCGTTAGTAAGAAATCCAGACCAGCAGTACCTATCTTAGCAGCTCTGTGTATCACTATCTGCACACCTATGGCCTTCCACAATAGATATTGACACAAGTAAAATATCTGCTGATGTTTACTCTGGGATAAGACATCCCCATTATCTTGCTACTTGGCACAGATCACGCGGGAGGAAGTATTTACACCCTCTCCTTTAAAACACAATCCAGCTGGGGAGAGAAGCATGCGTCACAGGGACGGGAGGGAGGATTTATGGCATTCAAGTTGGAAGTATTTAAATAAATATGGGCAACAGCTCTGTACTTGGTGTTGTGTCTGCACTTCCAGGTCTGCTGCAGAACTACAGCCCAGAAAGCCACGGTGGCAGGCAGTGCTGGTCCCAGCGCAGGGAAACTGCAGAGCATGCACGCTGTGTTGCCTGGGGCTCTGGGGTGCGCAAGGCAGCCCAGGTCTGCTTCAGGTCCATGGCTTCACTGCCAAAAAATGAGCAAAACAATGCTGAAAACAGAAATCACTCCCCGGTCCCAGCACAGAGGTTATGCAGCTCACAGTGCTCACAGCAACTGTCCTGTGCTGGGTGCACGCTGCTCTCGGTATGTCCTCCCATTGGAGGTGATTATGTCTGAGACTAGGAAGGAATGGCCAAAATCCCCTATAGAAACCTCCCTTCAAAGACCGCCCTACCGAGAGCTGGTTCATGTAAAAAGGACAGGTGGTTATTTTCTGAGGAAAAATACCTTTGGAGAGAAGCAAAGGCACGTAGCCAGGAGACAGTCATGTTTCACTTGGAGAGGTCCTTCTAGTTGGCGTAGATGTTACAGATAATAACCAGGAGGACAGAAGTAGACTGCTATGGCATGTGAAAACATTTCATTATAAATCAATCACAGCCTATTATTGATTGTTTAATTCCTTTTGTTGAAGTTCTTGGCACGGTTGTTGAAGTCCTGCCTACCTAGAGCAGGCCAAAGACCCTGCAGTGCCATGTGCAGTGTGTTCTGCTGCTCGGAGGATACTAAACACCTAGGGACACCCAAGTGTCAGCTCCCAAAGGGCTGTACAAGAAACTTTCCCAAGAACAGACTCCAAACTTTGTTTTTTCCTCCAGGGAGGACCTGTTTGTGTCCCAGTGTGGCTGCCATAGCCTCAAAGTGAAACACAAGCCCTCTCCGGTATGGCCAGGTTGTATTCAGTAAAATCCCCATGCAGATCCATGTGCATATTATTAAGGGTGAACACATTATAAATCCCTCCCTCTTCTTTCAGACTGCTCCACCACATTTCTGAGTGGCACCTAGATGGGCAGAGATGGGCACCATGAAGTGTGGGGTGGGGGAGAGCTTTTCTGCTGAGCCAGGCTGGGACGATTCTCGGTTGCCCTTTATTCAGCGCTTTTACTGGCAGATTTTTAAAGCCAGGCATAAGCCTCTCGTGAATTGATTTGAAATACCATGCAGAAAGCTATTTACTGCTTCATTTACATCTGTTTCCAGCCCTTTCCACATTCACACGTTTGCTCTGGAAGGGGATGGATGAAGGTGACCCTCCGCAGGTCACTGCAGCTCCCTCTCCTTACCACCTCCCAGCTCTTTACGTGGGATTTCATCACTACCTAGTAACTCGATACACACGGTCAAAATAGGTCATTCTGAATTTAGTTACTGCCCTCCTTTTGTACAGACCCAACCTCCTTATGCTCCTGCAGATACGCTGTGCTGGGCTCACCAGGGGACACTGCTGTGGGACCCAGACCCCCAGATCTTTCACCCAAGATCATCATCCTTACAGTGAGCTCTGCACAGACCTCGCAGCAAACTGGGGCCACTGCCACAGAAGCCTTAAAATCTAAACAAGCAGCACGTGAATGAACGGTGATCTTTATTTTACCAGTGCAAAAATGGAGCACCAAGGGCTGGTGCATCCATCCTAAGCCCGTGGCAGACGTGCTCTAGCATTGTAACACTTTCATCACTTAGCTGTCAGCATAATTTTCTGATACAGATTTGATTTCCCAGCCAGATCTCCGGTCAGCAGGTTGGTACTTGAAATGTATTTGCTTTTTTCTGTGCAGAGTGATTACATATTTTTGCATACAGGGTTTTGCAGGCCACCACAGAGCTGAAGAAATCTGACAGATGAATCTCCGCCTGACCCACACGTGCAGAAATCCCAGCACATCTGGCAATAACACCACCACTCCTACAGACATCACGCAGGCTTGAACACTGCTTAGTCCCCCGTTTAGGCAGTCTCAAAATACCCGTGTAGATGAAAACTGGAGAGGAAACTGCCCCAGCACAGTGGGCTGATTCAGAGTGGAAAACCTGACTGGCTCTTCAAGGAGCAGGAGAGCTTGCAGAAGTCAGTTTTCCAGGATGTCTCTTAAAACAGTGGTCTCCAGGCTGTTTTGATTATGTGGCCCTGTCAGTACAAGTTCTTTGAGCATGCACACCTGACATATGCATGTTTATTTATAAATTATATGCTTATACTGCTGTGCTAACACATCATGTACATTACAAAACATAAATAGAAATTCAAAAAGGATGAGATAGAGATGAAATAAACACTATTTTTAAAACATTACATTATTTTTGTTGTTTATTAATGGTTCAAAGAACACTTTATTCCCACACCTCGACAGATGGTCCTGCGCATCCCTGGGGTGCACACACCCCGCTCTGGATGCCGCTGTCTGATGCTACCAGCTCACTGCAGGGATCCAGACAGCAAGCCATTGAAAGCTGATTAGGAGGGGAAAGGGCCCAAAATAGCCCCCTGCAGTGAACATCTTCCTCTCCTCTAACCTGGGCTGGGGCTCCAGTCACCTTCTTCTGAGTGCCAGCAAGGAAATACTGCCCTTACACATATTATTCAGGAGAAGCACACATTTTCCTGGGAAGCTTCCAACTCTCAAATCTTCTGGAAGTTCTTCATACCGAACTGAGGTATTTACGCAAACATCTTTCAATAATGTAGCCCTCAGATTTAATTTAGTTTGTTCATTCTGAGGCACACGAGAACATAAATTGCTTAATTTAGTTTGAGGTAATACTAAATAATTGGTTGACTGTCAGTTGATATTAAAAAAGGGAAAATATTTATTCCAACTAAGTGTCCTTTGGGAGGGTTCTTGTATTTACACACACACACACATACATATATATTTATATATATTCTTTCATTTAACCAAGATGTTAACAAATTAATTTCTAGAAGGTAACCAAGAAGTGCCATCCTTCCTATTACTTTGTGCTGGGCCATTCTTGTCACTTCACATTACAATGACTGCACTCAGAAGCTTTGTTAGTGGAAATGTGACAACACGCCCTGGAAATATTTCAGCTCTTTTTATAGATCAGTTGCTTTTTGTGCCTGGTCTGATATCAAGATTGTTGCTACCAAGGCCACCTTCCTCTAGGCTAAAACAAGTCCTCACCGTTCATTTCCACATGAACACGGATTGGTGAATTTCAACCTGAAAAGTGAAACCTTTAGTTTCTTTTCAGATCTCACTTGCTTAAAGTTTAAGAAATTCTTGGGGAAAGATTCTACAATGCAATGTTTTATGCAATCAAACTAGAAATTAATCAAGTAATTCCCTAGAATACTTTTTTTTTAAGGAAATGAATCAGACTGCTGAGAAGTGAATCTGCAAGTGGAAACTCCTCCATGATACAGAGTTACAGAGAAATCAGAACAAACAGTGAAGGACTGACCCCAAACACGCACGAGTTTCTTTCTATTTTACTTTTAGCTTCCCTTTCTGTAACTCCCTTGCACACACACTACACAAGAGCAGCAACCAGATTCACCCTCCGGCAACACTCCACGTTTAAAACAACTGGTATCTGATTGTCAGAATTGTTAATAATATACATATTAATATATAATATGGTGATAGATGGTGATATATAGGAAAATATATATAATAGTATCTCCACTACATGTGGGCAGTCACATCTGGTGATACTGGAATGGAGCTCAGCCTGCTCCGAGAGGCAGTAGGGGCCCCACAGCAGCAAATGGAGGAGAAACCATGAGCAGCACAGTGTCACCACCACCACCACCACCACCAGGTACCTGTGGTGGGGCACAACAGGCAAGTGCACAGCCTGGCTCCTGGCCTGCTCCACCACGGTCCCACAGTGGACCTGCTTATGACTCCTGTTTATGAAGAATGCTGATCCCAAGTATTATTAAGCCCTCAGCACTATTAAGCAAATAAGGAAAAATCATCAAGAGTAAGAAAAATGAACCCTAGAACTTTTTTAACCACTAATATCTTCAAAGATTTTTTTTTTTTTTTTGGGTTCATCATTCTCAAGGATCTCCCGTGTTCCCTCTGCCCAGTCTGCAATGGCCAGGCTCCGCTTGCACAGCTGTTGAACAACCTGAGCTCCCACTGCCTTCTTCTGAGTGCTTCACCTTTCCAGACTTCTGGTGCATGGATGGAGACGCACAAAATAAGTAGATGCATTTGATATTAATGGATAACCCATTCTGCCACCTGAGTATTTCAGCACAGAAAGAGTGTCATGACATGACCTAAAGAACCAGCCTCTCATGCTTGTGCTTCCAAAGGCTTGTAAAATTATTGAAATTTGAAAAGAGGAAAGAGAAAGGGACAGAAAACAGGAAAGGAAAAAACATCTACATGTTTGCTGCAGTTTGTTGCCCTCCTTTCCTCCTGGGGATTCTGTTAGCATCAATCTGGTTGTGACCAGACAAATGAACTGCAACAGGACCTGCAGAGATTAAATCTGAGTGGGCTGCTGGCAGCATGAAGATATTTGGTATTAACAAACGTATGGACCTGTAAACCAGAGAGCTGGGGTAAACATCATCATGGTAGGTGGGAGAGGCAGGTGACACAGCCAAGCAGCTGCGCTGTCAGGAGTTTAAATTTATCTTTTCTCCTTTACACTGTCCCACTAATGTTAGTCCCTCTCACCAAGCTGTGATTGTGCTGCTGGGTGAAGAAATATATTTTAAGAAGTGATCTTAATATCGAACTGCATTGAAGGTGCAGATGCAAGATAAACAACAATCCATCCAACAAATTCATCCTTCAGGAGTAGTCTTGTAAAAGTTCTTTGTCCATTCCCATTAATGTCTGATCTTAACCTCTTTTGAAATCAGTATTTCTTGGAAATGAAGCAGGCATTGCTTCCTCTCGAGTATTTGGCCAAGGTCACATTAGCTTAGCATCACACACACTCTGTGCTGGGGCACACGTCCTGCTCTTGTTCAGGAGGAGAAGGGAGCATCAAGGAAATCTTTCCCTTTCAAACATCTCCACGCTCAAGTAACTTACATTTTATCAAACGCAGACATGCTAAAACATGCTATGGCAACACTGAGGTTGTGACACAGAGGAAGTAAGGCAGAAAATTCGGTGTGAAGGATTACACACTGCTTGCTCCTCCTGCTACAAAAGAAAATGACGGTGCCGTGACCAGGCATACCGGCAGCCCAACACCCAGCCTTCCCACTTGTGCCAATGCATTTTACTGTGCTAATGCTATTTAGTGGCTCTGTAATACGTTTTTATGAGGTTTCCTAGGCTGATTTTCAGTGTTATGTTTTACTTCTTCCTGTTATTCATGCAACCTGGGGCCAGCTCATACCTCAAGGTAGCTTACAACTATTAGCAAAAGAGAGATAGTCAACTCGTTTAGAACTCACACTGCTCAGTTAGATCACTTCTAGCAGTGTTTCTCAAACCTTGTACCAACAAAAATCAGGGCATGCTCTGGGCTGGCTCCAGGAAAGCCGGAGCACTGTGAGGACACTGCTTTCCCAACCATGTGGCTCCTTGCAAGGGGCAGGACTGAGCTCATGTCTCAGGAGTCTGGCACTGAGCTGCCCTTTTTGTTAGCCAGTGGTATGTCTGACTGACCATCATGGTGTTAGCATGACATGGGTGAAGTGTCCTCTACACCCTACCCCTACCTACAGCAGGCCTCAGGCCCCTCCTGGGCAGGGGTCTCGCTGTCAGAGTCTGGGAGGTGCTTGTTTTAGGGGACATGTCCCATAATGCTCTACAGGAGGTTGAAGAAAATAAAGTGTTTATGTTCTTCATGACAAATAACCTGTCTGTTTCACCAAGCTGAATTTCATGTGACTGACTGCAGAGGTTAAGCGTGACAGATGCTGGGCTGCAGCTCCCAGAGGGAAAAGTGGGTGAGGCCTCACAGTTTCTTTGGTTTTCAGCCACAGATGCACGCACCTTTATGTTTTACATGCAGTCAAACTCTAAAATACCACCCGTTCTTCCCCCTTCAACTCTTTTTCAGGCAGCTTGGTTGCCTCAGATTTTCCCGACAAAAATTCGCTTTCTAGCAACTTTCAGCTAAGGGCCATTTTTAAGCTCAAATGGACACATTTGAGTACTTTTGCAACTACCAACCCATTTAGGTGATAGCCCTTGGAAGTGACACAAACACGATGGTGCACAGCCGAGCAAAGCGGCGCCGGTTGCCTGGGGACCCGTCCCCAAACAGATGCGGTCACTTGGGTATTTAAAGTGCGGCCCCTCCCGCAGGGCCCAGGGGGTTTCTGAGGCACCTGTCGCTCGCGCGTGTGAAATTTCTGCCCCGAAATGACAGGCTGGGTGCCGTGCTCGGGGCAGTTAATGCTTTTTATAAGGAAGTCGTGCAAGACGTGTGCAGTCCTCCCTGACTCATGTCACGCTGCTGGTACTCGGATCAGACTTCACTGTGCAAGTTGCCAGAGGGACTGTGGGAGCAAAAGTCCACTCCTTCCTAAACGCACAGCAGTTTATACATTAGTGTTTTTCTGTCATTGATGAAGGTGAATTCTGGTTCAGCCATGGAAAGTGAAAAGGCGGGAGGGTAGAAAGGAGGCCTGACATGGGAGAGAAGCACCTGGGGCAGGACGGCACCACTGACTCCCACACAAAACATCATTTCTTGTGGTAAAAGCCAAGCATTTGGCCTCCCTCACTTTCTAGGGCAGCTCAGCGGTGCTTATGTTCCCCAGAGGATGGGTGCTGGCTAAGGCTGGGAGATGCTGGAGCACAGCCACCGCCACCAGCAGCACACCACAGCCCCAAAGCACACCCCTACGTCCAGCACCACCTGCCAGACAGGCTCCACCCCAAGCGTGCCTGTGGAGCTCCTACCACGGACGTTTCGCAAGCAGAGATGAACTTGTGTCCTCAGCTATCATACCTGACTGAAGCCTGCTTTTCATCTTAGAGTTTGAGAAACACTCCTATGCTTTCGTAAGCTCTGCCTCCTTTTCTTTTAGTTTTCAGTAATCAAAACATGAAGGAGATGATTTTTTAAGAATTAGGAGTCAGTCAATTTTTCCATATCTGTTCATATGTTTAAAGCAAGTCTTTCCTATTGACTCGAGTTACAGCTGTGAAGATACAGTTTCTGATACCAGGTACTACATGTAAGCACCCAGGAACCGAGAAATGCCAGGTGTAACCTCCTGTGAGTCCTGCGGCTGAGATCACTCTCTTTGCACCGCTCGAGTCCCGCAGCATTTGGGAGGCATCCAGCTGGCTGGTCGCCTTAACCACAGGGCTGTCCTTTCGCCCCTCCTGCAGCTGTCAGGCCCTTTTGCTGCACACCTTCCAGCTCCTGACAGGCAAGCCACTTCCTTCAACACACAGCCCTGACTCACACACAGAATCACATCCTGCCCAGTGAACAAGGAAGGGTTTTGAGAGTGAAATAACTCGGTCGTGTAATTATCAGCAGCTTGATCTGCCATGTGCACGTGGAAATGCAAAACGGGACTGCTGGCAGTCCTTACTGAATTTTTAATTGTTTGACTTTGTCATCATATTTTCCCTTTAACTTGGCTCTTCTGCATAATTATATACACACATGTCTATCTGCATGATGAAGCTGTTCAGAGAGACTAGAAGATGCTGGAAGGAGAAGCATGGGATCAGAGAGGTGAGAGAAAAGGGAACTCGGAGAGCATCTGGTAGCTGAAGAGTAATTGGAGAGGAGGAAACATAAGGGAAAAATAAGAGAACTGAAGACTATCAGAAAATGCTGAGGGAGGAAACCTGCACTATGCTGCTATGTGGATCCATTAAATGAGTATGAGAATGACAAAAAAATAGAAAAGCACAAATCCAAGTAGAGAAACACAGCTCAAACAATGCACACAGCTCACAGATGATGTATTCTTGGAGCTCACTCTGCAGAGGCTGGTGCATTGTGCCAGCCAAGACAAAAAGCAGAAATGCCACATACCACAGCCTGACTCGGGAGGAACATGCACATAATTCTGCACTGAGGAGCACAACTGAGAAATCTTTCCCTCCAAACATTCAGCAGAGGACAAAGATAATTCTATAAGAAACATATGCCACCCAGATTTTCAAAACCCAAGTAGATAAGCCCGAGGCAACCTGGCCTGACTTCATAGTTGGCCATGCTTTCAGCTGCAGGTTGGACAAGAGACATCCTGAGCTCCCTTCCAGCTTGGATTATCCTGGGAAAGACTACCTAATGCAACCAACAGCTAGAAAACATGCAGTGTCGCACGCATGCTTAGCATTTGGCCGAGAGTCAGACATAACATACATTTCCAGTCTCCTTGGCAGCAGTGGAGATACTTTCAGGAAGAAATTGAGCACAACCACGCTCTTAGCTATTAGCCCAGTATAACCAAGGAGTGGACGGGCTGTGATACTATAAAACGAGCTGTGCCCAAACCACTGCAATCTGTAACCTTCCAACAGGAACTAGAGTTGTCCACGAGACCATCGAAGGCAGTAATGTGCCAATGCAAGCTTAGAATACTCATGTTGCAAATATATTTTGAAAGGTTTTTATGTGCTAGAAAACACAACCACAATTACCTTTATCAGACATTCACTGTACTCTCTGACAACCTAGATTTTATGGGGGCCTAACATGCTAGTGCCTGCCTTCACCGATGTGATGCCATTGTTACAGCCTGGCCTGTCAGCATGTAGCGTGCCAGCAGCGTACCAGTGATTTCTGTACCAGAAAGAAGCAAGCAGCACAGGTACTCTCCCGAGGGAGGTGCTACCCTCATGGCTCATGCTTCGTGGTGCAAGCTGAAAGAAGCCCACAGGAGTGTTGTGGAGGGATCATGTCACCCAGATGTGGATTGTGGGGGAACACCATCGGGATGTGTCCGGTGTCCACAGCACCAAGGAAGGGACAGCAGGAAAATCAGAGTTATAATAGAGTTCTCCTAGGTTTCACTGACTTCTGGAAGCCAGTATTAGTAATCCTGACATTTCTTTGCCTTTCCTAGCAGCTTTAGCTGGCATTACGTAGGCTACATATCAGTGTGAGCTTTCACAATCATCATCCTGGAGATATGGCTGGAAGACAACTCACTTCTGAGTGCCGAAGCTTTGGGCTGTCTGCAAATGAGAGAGCTGTAGTTCAGCATTGTTTCACTTCCGAACGTGAACATCACAGACACAAACGTTTATGTCGTCATCTAATTTTATAAAACACAACTCTAAAATTAGGGACCAGGCAAGAGGGGTAGATGCTTGTTCTGCAAGCTTCTTATTGTTGATACACATGCTTGTAATTTGCCGTTTGAGAGGTGTGCCTTACTAGCACATGTTCTGCAGCATAAAACATAGCTAGGGACATATCTGAGTAATGGTAATTACATGCTGAAGTGTATGCTCACTAAACCACACTCTCTCCGCTGCCACTTTTCACTGGGCATGATGGAGAATTACTATGCTCTGAACTCTCTCAGACCCTGCAGACAAGCCAAAGAGATTTCTAACCTTCATTTCTGTGAAGAATTAGATGAGTTCTCAGCTGAGTAATTTTGCAAGTTTCCAGCAAACCACGCTTCCACTTCGCAGCTGGTACGATCATTCTGAGGTAAAAGACAAGGTTATTTTATTACAGTTCTCTTTCACATGTAGTTGTGTTTGCGGGGGAAGTGGAGGCTGGGATCCACAGATCTCGAGTCTGTAGGTGTTCCTCTCCAAAATGTCATATCTTTCTCAGTGTTGGAGAACACTCTTTGTTCTCTTTCCACTCAATGAACAGCCTCAGTGGCGATGTTGTGTGCACAACTGCCAGATTTCATCCAGGAGATACCTCCACTGGGGCAGCAGCGCCACAGTACATGTGGTAGCTTGCAATTGATTGTAAAACGCTCACAGCAGGAAAGGAAACAAAGGCTGGATTTCTTTTCCTCTAAACATTAATTTGTCACGCATTTATATAACTAAGCCAAAACAGAAAAATAGTGTCTACCTATCCATATATGCAATTGTGTCAAATGCCATTGTGCATATAAAACCCAATAATCTCATGAAATTGGTTTTCTGCTCTATGAACGCCTTTGTCCAAATGCACTTTTTTTTTTTTTTCCTCTGTGGCTACTATCAAAGAGCCACACAAGCAATGAAACAGTGGTGTTTTAACACTTCTGCTTCTCTTAGAACCTTGGTTTAGCTATCTGGTATCTCTGAATTTGCCTCTTCATGACTTTAGGTTTGCTTTGCCTCTGCTACTTCAGGCAAATGTAAAGAGATATGTTAAAAGCACACTTAATTACTCAGGAAGGTTCACAGCTCTTGCAGCAAAAAGGGTTTGCTTCCCTATTTGTAAGTGCATGCCTATGCACACACTATTATGCCACATATGCACATACATACTTACGCAATGAGCTATGCACACAGATTTTGATTTAATGCAGGCGCACTTGCTGCCCTGCCTTGTTAACATCAGAGGAATGTCTTGAGCCTCTTTCAAGTTGTTGTTCACAATCCACATGCCTTCAGCCTCAGGTGCTAAGTCCTAGGGCTTCAGGACACCCTGCAGCAGTCTGCAGGGCTTAAATATTCAGGCGGGAGACAGAGAGTACAAATTCTAGGCAGGTTGTTGATTCGCAGGTCTTTCTGGCATCCTTGACTACTAAAAAATATCCCACCTCCATACCGAAGCAGATTACTTCCCTGATTTGGATAACAACAACAACGTTCCCAGAACTCAGCCGTCTAACTGAACGTTTATTGAATTGTTTCCCACTGCAAGCTAACAAACACTTTCTTGGAAGAAACATCATCAGCTATCTTTCAGAGAGCATATAATAAAAGATCTGGATAATGTCTGCTATAACTTCTCTCCTAGAGGTCTTTAGCCAATTTTTACAGATAAAGGAAATGAGTTGTTCCAGCTGTCAATAGACAGGTTTCCTGAATTAAAAAAATGATGTACATTTCTTCCCACCTTCTGAAATTACTCTCTTGAACGAGGATTTATTCAGCATTTAGTAGCTGTTTAATTTTCTGATGTTGTGCAATGCCTAGAACATTTTTGCCTTGGACCTTGATGGAGTATTTCCTCACTTCAGGAGTACCCTTTTGTCAGAGAAGATTGCTGAAGAGCTGACCGTGCACATACACCCTCCCTAGCACGAGCGAGGTTTGTACGGAGCAGCCCCTTGCAGAAGACACCACAGTAATTTAGCATCAGTCATGGTAGAGATTTTAGCAATTTTTAGCACCATGTCAGAGAATGGTTCAATGACTACGCATAAAATCTTAGCTGCTAGAAAAGACACAAAACTAGATTTGTACTTGCGTTTCTTTTTTGGGGATCAAGGCTTGCTAAAATTACTGAGGTGGTATTTCAGATTTCTTTTCCAGCCTGGGAGCTTACTATATGTGAGCAGAGACAGTGATGTTCTATCTATAGTAGCTGCCTTGTGCTGCTTTTTGCCACCAGCACAGTAACGATACTTCATTTTCCCACCAAGCATTCTTCCAGCACCCTCTCACCCCAAAAATAAAACTTACTGCTGCCTGCTAAACCGCTCAGGCTTTGCAGTAGCTGCATGCCCTTTATTTGCTTTCCTTCTGGGCTGTTTCTGGCCATGTAAAACTAGCATTGCACAGTTGAAGACTAAATGGGGAAGAGCTCAAGGAGTTAATAGAAAAGACGGGCACCCCACCAACTCACATCCATACCACCTGTGGTCAGACCAGTGCGGTCAGGCACCTTGGCTGGTATTTCATACCTCCAGATGATGGCCCAGCTCACAGCAGGCAGCCACCTTGATCCACCCCCTGCCTCTGCAGGCCCCGTTCTGGGGAGCAGGAGCGTGGCAGCTGCTGGTGCGGGGGACGGAGGAAGGGGACTTCTGGCAGCAGCCATCACTGTCCTGTCACTGTTGGCTGCAACAGCAAGGGCCGAGGGTGTGTTCTTGGCCTTGTCTCTTGCTCTCACTGTGGCAGGAACAAGCCCAGGCCTTTGTCCAGCTGCATGGAAGATGCACGATGTTGGGAGTGACTGCTCTGAGGAGCCCATGAACAGAGGGGATGGCAACACATCCATCCATGGAGTACCTAATTCGCTCACAGCCTCTTAAAGTCCTACTGACCATCACATCCTCCTCCTTTCAAAAGATCCCTTCTAGCCCTTTTCCCTCTCCTGTTCCAAAACATAACCCCCTACCAATTCAAGATTAGATTTTATTTTGCCTGCTTTGCCGAGAAACCTCCGGCCAGCTCTGTGAAAACAGTGCTATTTACTCTAAGCTCACAGAGGCCTAATTATCCAGCCACGACGAAGTGAGCACTCAGTCTGGGTGTGAACAGGGTCAGGGCTCAGACAGAAGTGAATTTACTTGCTTCTCCAGTCCCACCAGCAGGTGCCTGTTGTCCCAAGATATTGTTCCTTGTCCCAAGATGCAACCCTTGAACATTCGGTGTTTCATTTTCTGGAATTATGTATGTCCAGCCTCCTTTTTTTTTTCTGTTTATTTAAACATTAAATGTTTCTTTAAACATTTCCATATTTAATTCTGGTTATTAATATGTGTTTCTCCAGTAATCACTTACAGATTTTCATAATCACCTATTTTTAAGACACTTTCTTGAGCCTGCTAGGAATTATCCCCTGTGGTAGGCGCCCCTCACCTTGTTCATGGCAAGACAGCCAGGCAGAGCACACACGGTCAAGGCACCAGGAATGCTCTTCCCAGCTTGGTGGTGTCAGCACACGCCTTGAGAGGAAACACGTGCAGTGCCACATGCCTAGTGTTAGCACATATTTCCACAGCACAGGAGGGCAAAACAGGTTCACGAAGCAGTGACCTGGTGGATAAAATAGTGGGATGCAGAGACTGAAAGAATGACACATTTTTAAGGCAGCTTTTCAGAAGCCACAAAGTGCAAAATCAGCAAGTTTGTTAAGCATAGGACCTCATGTTTAATCAGAGGCAAAGTTTTACATACCTTCTGCATGGGAAGAAATCCAACATGACTGACTTTAGGACAAGATTTGCTTACAGAATCGCCACAGCTTACGCCAGCAACTGTTCTGTATGCATCCACAGCCTCACATGAGACAAAATATACCATGTGCAGCAATTTATGGAGCCCAAATCCCACATTGTGGAGGAGACCAAGCAGCGGTGTAGCAGCCTTACCTCCCTTGAAGAGCGAGGCCTGGCAAGGGCCTGCTGCTTAAGGCCTGGCAAGGGCAAAGCCTTCCCAAGTGCTCCCCATTTCAACACAGGCTCGAGGTTAGCCGCAACGGCAGCAGAGGGTTAGCGGGGTCCAGGAGCCTCCCTGGAACAGAAAACAACCACGGCATGGCTAGAAAAGGGTCGCGAGGGATGGAGCAAGAGTGGAACAAGTGTTTTTGGACAGGCATCGCAGCTCAGCCTCAGCACCAGGCCTCCCTGGGCATTGCTGGCAGAGGGGACACCCGCTTCGGCCACTGGTACCAGCTGCATTGGGCGAGGAGCCACTGTTGGAAGAGCACAGCTGAGCAAAGGGAGCCCAGCAGAGCTTGGAAGCTCACCCCAGGCATGCACAGAGCTGGGGATCTCAGCAGGACTGGGAAAAAATTTCCTGCCAGAGACACAGGACAGAGCAGACCTTAGAGGGTAACATTTCACAAGCGCCAGATCTATTTTCCCACAGAACTGCTTTCCAGCAGATTCACATTTCTGTCTCCAGTATTCATTTCGCATAGCGTTAAGCTTTTTAAAACAATAGTTACCATCTTGAAATGCAGGGTTTTGCAAGAGTGCGATTGTGCAGCCTGGCCCTGCTCATAACACGCACCGAGGTCATAGAAACCAGGAGGCGAACAAGGCCAGCACCCCTGCAGCCGAAACTGGAGTCGCTGCTTCCCCCAGCTCTCCTGGCAGGCAATTACCACCTCTCAACAGAGTTAATTGCAAACAGATTTGGCATGTAGGCAACACTGATTTGATTTAGTGAAACAACCAGTATACAGCCAGAGATGGCTCTAGAATTTCTCATTTTGTGCATCTTAGTCTGTTTTCCTGTATATTCTGTGCCACAAAGAAATTACAGCTAACTGTAAGAGTTCAGCATGTTGAGCGATGGAGAGAGAAACGAAAAACCAGGACAATCCATTGGTCAGATGCTACCACCTTGGTGGGCAGGTGGAAGAACTGTATGATATATGACATAATAAATGTGTTACGTGTCCCGACTAGCCGCTAGAGCTGCTGATAGCTAATAAAGCATAGGATGTGATCGAGCCCTTTTTCCGTGGTTGCAAGTAATCTAACCCTAAGTGGACTGCCTCACACCTAGTAAGAGGCAAGCTCATGCTGATCCTTCTACTTCAGCGGAAATTGCTACTTGGGTCCCTGCCTTCTGCCCAGTCTGTGGAGAAAACTACAGACGAGCATCATCTCCAAGACTGCTTTATTTCTGCTGGATGTATTAAACTGGCCCAACATGGTCAAAAATTACTGTGGAAGGACAGACACATACAGTACGGCTGTGCACCAACATCAGCCTCATTTCCCTAAGAAAGGAAGCTACAGAAACAGAAATTTTCAGTGGTATTTTCTTAAAGCAGACTCTACATATATGAAATTACCAAGGTCACAGTATACTGGGAGCAAAGAATCTCAAAATCAGCATCCCTGGAGCCAGATAACCCAAGCCCTGCTCCTTGCTACAGCACAAACTTCCAGAGGTGTCTTTGAGATGGCACCGAGTCTGTGCCTTAGTTTCTGCGTTTCAGTAATGGAGCAAATATGTCTTTACATCAGAATGGCAGCATTTGTACTAAGGTCAGTCCTGCTGTCAGGAGGAAGTATCAGGGACACGTAGAGCATGGCTGATTCATTTTCCAGCAGCTAACGATGTGGTAGATCCACTTTAGCAATCAGGTACATTATCTCATTTTCATTTTCCAGCTCAAAGCGTAGCGCAAATTGCGGGGTGTTACTTTGGAGAGGCAGTAACCACTTACGAGGAAGAGGGAAAAAAAAAAAAAGTGTGTGTGTCATCTTATGTTTAACACAGGAAGGGAAACAAAACTGTGGCCACATCTGAACTGGGAAGGAGCAGATCTTTAGAGCAGAGGAGTTGGTGCCAAGGATTGAGTCTATACTGCATACTTTTGGGGTAAAGGAGTGGAAAAGAGAGGAAAAAGGCTTTATTCATAACAACTTACAGTTTAGTCCCGTGAAGCGAACACCCATTAGTGGTCAGAGCCTGTTACGTGAGCTTTTGAAGAGCATCTTTCAGCTTAGTTTCATTCAAAAGGAATCCAGGTCAGGGACTGAGACAACTCTGTGATACGAACCAAAACACACCAAGCGAGGATGGTCAGGAGACTCACTTCAAAAGCATGCTCCTAACCTGAACCATGGCATCAATGCTGGTCCCGGCACGATGTGGGATGAGCTGCTGTTTGGCTCTGAGCTTAACACGAGGCAGGTCTGAAATAAGCCATGTGCACTCCTGATTTAGCGACGCACTGAGCATCTCTCTCAGAGGATGTTTTTTATTTGACAGTAGGTCCTGATTTATTTTTTTTTCCAGCTCCCTGGAAATCACACATTAAGTGTGAAGAAAGATGCATGATAAATAAGACTTTGTATTTCCCTTAGCAAAGCTGCATATTTCCCTTAATGAAGCCAGAAAAAGAGAACAGCACTGAGTCCGACAAAACTCAGTCTTACAGGTTGGCAAAAAAACAAGATTTACCAGATTACAGCTAACAAAGTTGCAAGAAATTTAAAATAGTAAAGTCTGGTAGCTACACGAGTGAGAAGAAAGAGAAGGAAAACAGCAATAGTCCCTGTGGATCATCCACTGAACGTTTTGCTTCACTTTTGTTAGGATAATGTTTTATGTCAAGCAAACAAGCAGAAAAGTATCTAATAAAAACTGGAACAGGACAATATAATTTATGATTTTTCAAGAGAAAATTATTTTCTATATTTACCATAAAAGAGGAAAGACTTGGGAAGTTAAATTGCATGCTCAGTTGCAAAACTTTTTTGTTTGTTTTTAGTATACATACAATATACAAGCAATGGAACGGAAAAGGAAGAACTAAACCATTAAAAGGTTGGTTTAGTCAACTGAATTATTTCCTGTTCTTTGGTCATCCCTCATCCTTACAGTTAAGAAAGCTTGGTTCTGTGTATGTGACTTTTCTCTTTGCCTTATCACCTGAAGGTTAAGAGGATAATTGTATATGTATGAAGGATAAAGAAGTGCTGAAACTATTAAAGGATCAAGCATACAAAGCTGAAAATATTGAACGGGAATTAAGTTCATCAGTATTGGAAGACTGGAGTTCCAAATAGACTTCTAAAGAGAAATTTGGCAAGGAACTTACAACTTGATAAATCTTCAGGAGATGTGACGGAAGGAACCCTTTGAACTTCAGAGAGGAACCAGCATTTCTTACAGCCTCGTGAGAGACATGGTTTCCATTAACATCACAGCCTTACACTTCTGGCAGGCACTTGCAGGGGTCAGAAAGTAATTCTCTTTTCCTCCTGTGTGCATAACAACATCTTCGTCCATAACTATGTCCACTCCCATCAACTCTGTCTCCCATTTCTTTTCTGAGTGTCAGAGAGCAACAGCAAGGTAAGTTTTTTGGGGGTGGTAGTGGTGGTAAGGGATTCTTGTTTTCCACTGTGCATGGTGTATGGCCCTCTGAATATTATGTGGGGGGAAAAAAAAACACAAATACATTGCTTTTGGCAGAGTAATATCCCATATGCTTGGCCTTTTTTGCCCTCTTTCTGTGCTGCTTTGTACTATGAATCTTGGTCTTTCACTGACAGCCAGCATATATTACTGACAACAAGCATTTTGTATGGGTATAGAGCTAGGGTGGCCAGCACCACTCCTAGACGAAACATTTAGGATCATCTGCAACTGCAGAGGGATGAATAACAACATGAATGATCCTTTCTGGTTTTCCCCTTTCCTAATGAAGAGAATCTATATTCAACTCATTAAGCCATCTGTGAAACAAGCGTGTTATTGTGAAAGCTCTGGATCAGCTTTTCTCATCCAGATCATCATTTTTGTGATGTTTGTTACTGACCAGGCCTAAAACTAAAGTTTCGGCTCTCTGAAATGAAGTGTACAATGTCTTTAAGGATACGATTACGACAACTGTGCCTATACAGACCTTTTGAAATTATGATGGCAATGCTCTTCAAAGTCCTCCATTCTTTATTTCCTCTTAAGAAGGATCTTCTCATAGAGTACTCCACGGCTGAGAACACAATTTCTCTACTTTTTTTTTTTTTTCAAATGGTGCAAGCAATAGGGAAGACACTTCACAAGCCTGAATAAAATCAGTTTGTTCAACTTTCTTGAAAAAGTGTGTCTGTTGTTCATTTATAACAAAATCTGGCAAGTTACTAATATGCTATAAGCTAATACTACCATTTTCATGGAGTTAATAGCATGACTAACTGCATTTTCTAGCAACTGGCTTAGATAATTTCTACAGATATACAGAAATTGTGTCATTCAATTTAAACCTTTTCCTCACCACTACCAATTACCAGAACTTCAAGGTTTGGGTGGATCACCATTTCACAGTAAGAAAGAGAATTAAACATTGAATTTTGCTTTAGGTATAATTCCTAATGATGTGACAACTGAAGTCTAAAGCTGCAGCATTGACATTTAATTATTCATACTCAACGCAAAAAGACTTACCAACCAGTATTGAGTAACCCTAAAGAAAACAGATGTATAGACTCAGACAGGTGTTCTCCAAAACATTTTAATATAATCTGCATTTGGAGCCTAAAGGGAGTATGAGCAGAGAAATATGGTTGTTACTCCTTTTTAACATTACTGTTAAAGTTAAATTACTTAACGTAAAAAATTAACTGCAATATTTCCATACATGGAGCTAGCCCTGCACAGGAAATTTGTGGTAGAATGGAACACAAACAAAATTAGTTAAAACCAAACGAACAGTAACTTTTCATTCTGCCCTCACTGAGGGTTCAACAATAAGGACAGTCTAGTAGGTCTCCCATTAATTTCCTCAAAATTATTTTGAAACATTAAATACCACTTGACTTTATTGCAGTCACAAAAGATTGAAATTAGTGTTAATTCTATGTAGTCATACTTGTGAACATTTTAGACCATAGCATGCATTTCACTCCGTATATTTCAAAGCGTGAGGAAGCTCTTTCAACAGTAGTTATATCTTGCCACTGTCACCTTGCAGTTGATATAAAAGTGAGGAGAGGCACGTTTTTCCTAGAAAGGTTTTTATCATTTTTTAAATACATTTGTAAGGATTTTGCTATGGCATCCTATTCCTTTTTTTAAAGTGACTGGGTTTTTTGTTTAGTGTTTTGTAAAAATGGAAAGAGTTAAATTTTAACCAGTTGCAAAACATTTGTTAAAAGAGAACTTTTTGAGAACTACAGAAATGTACAAAATTACTTCATATCCAGGGACTGCTGTGAAGTATATATGGAAAAAGAGCCACACTGTTGCCTTGCATTTCAGAAAGTGCCATTACCTCACACTTAACAAACAGAACAGATACAGCAGGCAACTCGAACCTTGTTACCAGAGTAAGTGATAAAAAAACAGAAAGAGAACTCTAGGATTTGGTAGGAACAGCATTTATTTTTTATTAGAGTACTCTTCATCTACCTGGCTGAAGTATTTCAGTTGAAGTCCAAGATGATTGGACAAAAAATGAGTATTTTTATCCCCATACCCTCCTTCCAATCCCCAAATGCACCTTAAGAGGTCTCAACAAGCAAGGAGGTATCATTGTATTTAGGGAACCACACTTGTAAACTGTTTAATCAATTTTAAAACCTGTTTCACCTCTGCAGGCCATACAATTTTTTCCACAGTGTTCTCATTGTGTTTATGTGTTGGTAGCTCAGAAAAAGCGCGTTTCATCACAGAAAAGCCCAAACACAAAGAAAAGAAAGTTAAAAATATGACAAAGATTATTTGTGTTCTGAGTGCTTTTTAGTTCCTTGTCCTGACCACAGTGAGTTCAGCTAACAGTACCTCTGTATTTAACATCAGCATGTTTCACTGGAAACATCTTAACGGCCACCTCTGAACAAGTAACAAGAGTAAAAGTAAAACAAACAAAAAAATCTGGTCCATCAAACTTATCTACTACTGAACTGGAGACAACACCGGGCTGAAACAAGGCCTGTGGGGGCAAATCTGTTACTACCCATTAGCACTGGCCACAGTGGCACAGGCATCTCAGACAGGCGCTGCTGTCCTGACCCACCCTCCCAAACAGCAAATCCTGAACTAATCCCCCAGCATATTACCCAACACAGGCTCTGTCCTGGTTTCTATTAAAATGAAGTAAAAAGTTAGAGAGTAACATAAGCATACGGGGCTATGGAAATGGAATTAAATGCATGAACTCATCCACCTGGAGACCTAAGTCTGAGCATCTGACAAAACCGCCACTTTCAAGAGTTCAGCAAACAGCCTCAACACTGTGAAAAAATAACTTCTGAATGGATGTGATACACCTCAAGATTGATGCATGCTGGTAGATACTTAGACAGAACTACATACAATAAATCAGTACTTCTATTATGTGTTAGTTGTTAGAAGAAAAGCAAAAAGTTAACAGAATAGGCCCTCCCCGTAAGACTTAACAATTTTCACTAGATTTATGTATTTTTAATAGTGATATGCTTTCTCCTGAAAATGTTTTCCATTCAAAGATTTGCTAACAATTAACAATTTTTAGGTTATATTTCTGGACTCAATGTCCAAGTAACTAATTTTAAAGAGGATATTAGACAGTGATAATGACAGAAATTTAAACTAAAACCACTAAGGAGCAAACAGATTCCAGAGTATAAAGCTCTGAATATCTAAAAATTCCTTTTTCTTTGACCTATAGAAAGAAGTATTTTTGTGAACTGCTTTAATGTGGGCCATTTCTACTGTGGCATGATTTCTTAATTACCCCTGCTTACAAAGTAATAGAGAAGCATAGGAAATTAGAAAACAAGGAATATAAAAATCAAACTACTGTTCTTACAAATGACAACATAGGTGGCATGTTTTAATTCTAAGGAATCAGAAAAATCCAGCCAATTGAATAGAAATTTATGGCTGCGTATTTGCAAGAGAAACAAACAGGATTTCCTCGTTCTCAGAATTTCTTACGATGTACACATGGCATGGGACACACATGTGAAAGATGCTTCAAAATACAGTCTGAAAGTGGCAATACAGCAACAGCACTTTCAACATAGCTTTGTTTAAAACCATCCCAGTATGTTCCTCAAGAACGGCTAAACTAATAGGAACACTAATCGGAACCCTGAAACAGCCAAAAAACAAGGAACAGCAAGAAACAATTCTCAGATGCACTCAAGATATATTCCTCCTCAACCTAATTCACAGAAGACAAAAATGTTCCAACATCAAATTAGAAATAAAAATTGAAAATGGCCCTCCTATAACAGCTTCACCTTTATCTAATTAATTTGGCTTTTAAATATATAAAACTGACAAAAGCCTAAACAAACTTGCTGAATTTCTGGAGCACGAAACCCATAGATACGCTTACTACCTACCATTGAGATGACACCTCAAGTCAACAATATCCAATATGCTAGGCCACTAACCTTGCAAGTAAACTGTATTCTACTCAACAGAACTGAATTTGACTTTAAGACATTTGCAGGGCTAATGTGCCATTATATATTCTGCTATTAATCAACAGTAAAGTGCTGAATTGTATGAATTACCTGAATCGCACTCACATTTATGATCTTCAGTTATAGATTTCTTATCAAGTCAAAAGAGCCCTTTCTGTTGTAAAAGCTAAGCTGTTGTGCAAATATTATAAAAATAGGTACTTTAATCAGGAGCTATATACACAACAGAACTTCAGGTTTTCTTTAAGTACAGCTGACACAGTAGAGACGTAAAATCCATGCAAATATTTATAAAGATATTTAAAAATGAAGAAAAAGGGACACTTCTATAGAACTTCCAATACCCTGGCGTACAGCCACTTACTATGTTATAATTATATTAGATGATGTCTAGATCTGGACTGAAAAGCATCATGCCACCAACATGCTTTAGTTTCTTTTGTAGCTAAAGTTGATTTGTAAATTCAAAATACAGCATACGTTTGATCTACTTCTCATTAAAGTGTATCATTAAGTTTGAGGTTTAACTCTGAGCAAACTTCACATCTAGTCACATAACCAGCACAAGCAAGACATTAGTGCATAGGGGAAGGTGTCAGTTGTACATAGCGAGGACTCTTCCCCTAACTGCACGATGCAACAGAATGATTTTCAGATTTAAAATTCAAGTGGATTACCAAGAGAAAAAGGGATTTTCTTCTCCCAAATTTAGTACAAATTTCCAGAGGATCAAGAGGAAAGCAACCTCAGTAACAGCACTCAAAAAAGTCAAACCCAAGTTTGGAGAACTGGTAAGTAGCTCCAAAATTTGTCATGCTATGAAGACAGCATTCTCAAAAAGAGGTCCAAACAAACTGCAAAACGAAACTGACATTTAGGTCAAAATTGGCCAACTGCTGCATAGAAATATGCTCACACACAACAGTCATGATTAAGCCAGTGCATAGAGAAGATAAAAGCACTTATGGTAGTTGCAAATGTTAACAAGTCCATCCAACTTCAACAGTTTAGCAATGAGTCCATAGAAAAAGAATAGAGTAGAGTAGAAATGCTCAAGCAAAACCAAAAAAAAATGACCTTCCAACTGTATAAAATCCACATAACAGTTATAGTATAAAGACATCAGTGGAAAATACTCAACTCAGTCCCAAACACCCAACAGGCAAATAAGACCAGAATAGACAAGCCTTTGGCAGACAATTTTAAGAGTCTAAATATGGCATTACATTTCTAATTAACCCACAAAATATATTATATGGCATATATTAAATACTGGGTAACCAACTCTGCAGATCTGATGCTAACAACACTTTAGCCAATGAAAGCAAGATGGAGCAAGCTAAGGGAACGCTGGTGTACCACAACAGTGCTCAAGGAAAACACAGTCACCAAATCGTGCTTCAAAAACAGTACTCTAGGGCTCCGTGCTATCATCTGTGGAGCAAAACAAAGTCCTCTAGTTTTTCAGGGATGTGGCCTGTGTAGTATATGTTATGATTTGCTATAACACGAGCAGCCAGACACTGCAACGTAGTATGATTTATGGGCTGGATTAAATTTTTTGCTATCTCCTTCTCATCCAGTAAATCACTGGCAGTTTGTTTATGTGAGTTTGTGGCATCGAAGTGTGAACCTGACTTGATGAGAATATTCATGATGTCTGGATGGTTGTTCAGTGCAGCAATGTGTAACGGACTGTTGTTATCAGAGTCTCTGACATTTACATCAGCACCACATTCCACCAGGATAGCAGTAACTTGTAGAGAAGGGAATTTACAGACTGGGTAGCGACCCACACATGTAGTATTATTGTCAACAGCAAGGTGAAGCGGACTGAAGTTATTTTTCCCTCTAGGCTGAAGCTTAAGAAACTTGTAAATAGTCTGTTTCTTAAAATACTCCTGTTCTGAGCTGCAAGGTACTTTCTCCAACAAGCAGATTAAATGCAAAATAATGGACAGGGCTTTGTTCAACTGTATTGGATCAGGAGGACACTGGGTTTGTTTCATGGCCCGCTCTATTTCTAGAACGCTTTTGCACAGTATGCCCATCAGATCATCAAATGTAACAGTAGTGCCCAGTAGGCCTTTTGCCCTATCCTGCAGCATGAAGGAGAAAAGCTCAGCAAATGACAGCAAACTGCTGGCCGTCATAGGGCTCAGCGGATCTAAATTGTTCTGCTGCATGTCCAAAGCGTATTTCCATAAGTTGATGCAACGCTTAAAGTTTCCAGAGTCTGCATAGACAGCACCTCTGTATCTAATATAGTAGGATGTATCTGGGTGAGAAGGGCCAAGAATACGTTCTCTAATCAATAGTGCCTGCATTCTCATTTCGTCAGGGTCTGCAATAAGATTTTCTAGCTCTTCTGAGCTATTCACCTCTTTAGCATAATCATAGGCCATAATTAGTGTTTGTGGCACAGGTTTGCTCAGGATATTAGTCCTGTCACTGTATCTCATCTCCATAGCTCGCTTCCAGTATTTCAAAGCACCAAGCAGATCTCTCTTTTTGTCCACAAACGTTGCTCCTAGAAGTTCCAGAGCATTTATGCATTCAGCCTTACTGGTCTGTACGTGCTGGGTCAGAAAGTCCACAATATTCGTGTGGCCTGTCACACTAGCTGACAGCAAGGGAGTCATTCCATAACCATCCTTTTCCATTTTAGCACAATACTTGAGAAGCATCTTCATTATCTCCAAACTTCCAGATTCTGCACAATCGTGTAATGCGGTGTTTCCTAGCAAGAGAAAAAAAATCAATTACACAAACAATTAAATTATAGCCTAAATCCAGCCACGTTAAGAGTTAAAAAAAAGTGCTTTGACATCTACAGACTATGAAAGGCTTAAATGAAAAGTTAAGATATTTAAGATTGACTAAAATACCAAGGCTACAAGGCAGTTAAACAGACAAAAATGTTTGATATTATTGCCTGAAAGATTTAAACAGCTCTTAAGATCCTTTTTGTCTCATTATTCCAAAAAAAAATAAAAAAAGAGTAAAAACAGAGTAAAAACAGAATCCTCCCTTACATATGAGATTTTTTTAATCTGCTTTCAAATATGAAACAGAAACCTAAGCTTGTTAATCTCCATGTTGTTGTATTTTCCCTTCTCCCCTCATCAAATTTCCTTCCTCCATATCTCCAGACATAATTAAAAATATGATCTGCATGAAAATTAAAGCTGGGCTAACTCAACAAGAAGAAAAAAAATGTCTTCAGCACAACATGCAGCCATCTATCTTGTGTCTTATCATTTACATTCAGATTACTCTTCGTAAGCCTGTCATTGCATATTCTCTAATTTAAAGGCACTCCAGTACTAACACTGTGTTGAGATTTCTTGCAAGCACTAAAGCCACTTCATTGAAAATCACGTACACAGCAAATTAGAAAGAAAACATCGGGCACAACAGTTAAATATTTAGCTATTATGATTCAAATAGATGAAAATTTTGCTCCGTTTCAAATATGAGCACTTCACTGGAAGAGAAGAGAAGAAGATGGATGACAAGCTCTCCCAGTCCTCTCCCAACATAAAGCCTCACGCCACTGATTGTTCTTGAACCACACAATTGAAACCCACCTTGTTCTTTATACATATTATATGTACTACAGATTCAGGCTTACGAACTTTTCAACCTCCCACTAAATCAACAAGAAATAATTAACAGAAGGCTTGTGTAACTACCCACCACCCCCTCCATTAATTTTTCTTATATCATCAGCACTGCAAAATCCCAGTTAACCGGTTATCAGACCATCCATTTCTGTTGCACTGCCAGCAAGTTTCTATATTCTCAAATGAGACCTTACCCAAAGGCTGTCTGTCCATTTATAGTCATCAGCTTTTGCCTTTAAAAACTGAAAGAAAGGTTTGCTAAAACTTCTGTATTTGCATTTTTGGCAGGCTTTTTTATGCCGACAGTGATTTGCAGTGAGCTTTGCTGTTTCTAGATCTACAACAGAACTATAGCAAGTTAGGAAATAAATTCTTGAAATCTTCAGCCAATGTTTGGGAAAGTTTGTAGTTGTAGATACATAACTTACTAATCTGAACAGCTTAGTTTACCTTCATAGATATCTTTTTCTTTTCCTGGGATCTGATCTCTACAATGTGCAATTCATTCTTCTTATTACCCAGCCAATGAAACAAATTAAAAGCATGTCTGAAATCTGTCTGAAGAGCTGAACGCTGTATGTAGACAAACTAAATGGAGTATTACCTCCATTCTGCTTTCCACTGGCACATCTTTCTGCTGTCTTAAATACAATAAATTCAAATACAGAACATTTGAAGTTGGTACATGTATGTCTCTATATATAAGAAAAAAGATTCATAGTTATGAAATACATTTCAGAAGTAGTTATCTTCCTTTCCCATTTCAATTCTAGGAACCTCCTGTAGATCTATACAAATAATGTTAACATCTTCTAGTTTTCTAGTATGTGACTTCGGAGGCCCCCCCCCCTTTTTTTTTTTTCCTAACAGGACACAGTAAGAGGATATGAAGTTGAAGTATGAAGAAAAATCCCACAAAAGCAAAATTGAGAAGTATCTGCTCAAGCCATGATGATTGTCCTCTAAATTCACAAGCAGAACCAGATACTTTAGATTCACAATGTGAACTTGTATTCTGTCTTTTGAGTTACAGCTTACTGTGTAGTAGTCCGCTTTTATCTGTTGATATGCCCCCAAGACAAGAAAATATTTACTGAACACTTTTTTGACAAGTCATGGATGGGTAAAAAGCAGGAGGGTGTGACTGAGGTCCTAGTGGGGGAACCGAGGCCAAGGTCTGTGTACCCATTAGAACACTTTAATCTAAACATACTTCTGCTATCCACAAAAACTTTCTCAAAGCTTTACATGTAAATCAGTCTGCTGCTTTTTCCTCTGACTGGTTTGTGTACCATCTGAGGAAGGACTAACAGCACATTTTAAGACCTCTTTGTTGCTCCCATTCGCAGTAACTATAACAGTGAAAAGGAGGAACAGTAGCTATTCAAGACAATCTTGATTCAAACACACCAGATACTTTACCTGCCACACTAATCAAACCCATACAAAAGATGTGCAAATTGCTATTTTCAAAAGCTGAAATTTAATAGTTTTTTTGCAGTTATAGCAGAAAGACAACTACAGACATATTTTATCAATCAACCAGTATTAACTGCTAGTTCCAAACAAAACAAACAAAAAACTCAACAAACAAAAGAAAATATCGTATTTCATACAGTGAACGTAACTTGCAAAATACTATTTTCCTGATAAATTTTGCAATAGCTGCCAATTATTTTACTATCACTTCTTAAAAAGTAAACAGAGGATGACACCCAACACAAAGTGGCACCTGAAATTATCTATTAGATCAAGACTCATGAAACTAAATTCAGGTCATACAGCGGCAAGTGATTTTCAAATGTTAATACCTTAGGCAATTATTGTCAGTAATGGAGAGTGTTAAGTCAGCACTGGTTTGCTCACACTACAGCCTCTACCAAGACTAATAAAGATTTCAACCACAAGAACAGATTTTTTCCAAATTCAGATAGATTAAAAGTTTGGCATGTGTAGTTTATCAAATGTAATCCCCTCTCTCTGTACCTCTATACCCCAATATTGACAGGCATGAGACCTTTAAATTCCCAAGATGGAATGAAGTCACAAGCAGACAAACACACAAGAGGAACTTGCCAAAATACACACGTTATGCAATTCTTCTTGCTGTGCTGGGGAAATCCAGTTAAAACGCAACTACAGCACCCAAACTGCTGCTCCCTGGGCTGTCGGCACTTCTGAGCTTTGTGATGGCAGCAAAACCAGACGGGTCTGGGTGCCAGCTGCGCCGCCAGCTAATACGGCCGTTTCAAGGTGTGTTCAAGTCCACATCCCATCCTTCACAGCAGAGCTCCAAAACACTGGAATTGGCACCCGTTTTCTACCTTCAGGTTAACATTTTTAGGAAATTAAAAAAAGTCGTAACACAGAAGTATGTTAAAGACTAATCAGGCAAAATGCCAGAGCATCACTGGAGTTCTTACAATTGCTTCAACTATTAATACACTTTGCTGGCTTTGACAATTGAATCCATGGTAGCTATTCATACCACACATTGCAGATCCATCACCATATAATGCTGCTCTTGAAACTCTTATCAGTTGCCAGGCTTATATGCTATGACACATTAATACTGCAAAAACCCACACACATTAAGCTTAGCCATTGTCTGGGTAAATTCAGGCCCAAACCAACAACTTAGTATGTCACTAACTTACAGCGCAGCCTTGCAGGACATGTGGGAGTATGCCTAGAACCCCAAGAACTTCATTACTCTTTCCAATCAGACTGTCCTTCATTAAAAAGATAAATTAATTTCTTAGTATTACAACTGACTTAAACAGTAGTTACTGACAGCGTTATCAGAATTAGGGTAATTTTTTCTAGCTACTTACACTGCAGTAGCCCTTGGAGACCTACTAGAGCTACTTCTAACAATGTGCAGACTGAAAAAGGAAGACCATCACCACTAATTTTTAGCCGCTGCACCTCACTTACTTTGACTGGATGGTGTAAATACAGCAGTAGGAAGGAAACACTGCAGTACTTGAGAGATGCTGCAGTGGCCTTAAAGATATTACTTCTGTGTTCCAGATACTGCCCAGGAGTTGAACAGTTCAAATAAATTAACCATTATTATGAATTTAAAAATTTCATCCATTTCAGAAGCCAATCGGTCTAACTTTTGTAATGTATCTACTGCTGTATTAAAAAGGAAAAAGATTGAAAATAAGAAAGTTATTTGAAAGTCATTCTCTGATAAGCATTTTTCTAAGGGACAAATAACTTGAATTTGACCATCATCTTTGTTATGTGGCTTTGTTGTGGGTTTTCTTTATTGTTGTTTGTTGCTTTTTAATTGTGCATGAATAATTCAAAAAAGAATTACTTAAATTTTGTTAAACTATTTTCCATTCTGAAATAATCTGCAGGAATTTGATCACATATAGAAGACTGAGCCTTTCATGCTGCTTAATAATCAGCATCATTCTTGCACAGGAATGAAATTGGACTGGCAATGTTACAGTAGGCATGGTACTTCTCTGCTAGGAATTGAATGCCAGGATACTGCATTGCTAATACTGCTTACAAGCTGTTTCTATCTGTATTAAAAAAAACACTATTCACATTACCTAATAACTTCCTCTAATTAAGAGGAGCAACAAAATGAAAAGGAATAACCATCACCTTCAGCTCTCCCAAATCTTGCAAGAGCAGATAAGGAAAAAAGTTACGGTCAGTTGACACCATAGCTGCACATTTCATTCCTTCGTTATAGTCCTTCTTTAAAAGTATTATGAACATTACACAATCATTACTATGTATCCCAGATTTAATTACCTAATTTTCCAGTATTACAAAAAGCTAATTGGGGTGGGGACTCAAATTTACAACGAGGTTGTGTCTTTGTTTCAAAACAAATAATTCCCCAAACAGACTGGTAGCTTGTGACACAGCAATTACACAAAGTGATTTGACTTGATTTGCAAACAATATCAAGTACCTCCACTTCTTTATTATGTTTTTAATATATATAATATTACTTCCTTATTTAATAAATAAATAAATAATGCCTGATCAGATTTCTGGGTAGTAAAAATTTATTATCAGTCTGATTTCATATCTGGGATCTGTTCCTGAAAATAAACACTGAGCTGTTCAACATCAAATAGAAGAGAAAAAAGATTTGATTTGAGTGACTGACCAGTGTGTAAAGCTAGTCAGATACATCTATTTTAGCAGCCTTGCAGATAAAATTAATCACTCTTTTAAAAGTGTAGCTGTTCACGTAACACTGATTTTCAACACAGTACTGGAAGCAATTAAATCCTTCAGCAGCTGTACTTTTGTTTTTTTCATATGTATTGATACATACATACAAATATGGACAGTGCACAAGAAATCCCTTATACATCTTTACATTCAGTAAGCATAACAAAGAAAAGCTAAAGGTATGTCTTCCCTTTATGAAGAAATCAAGTAAAAATTGCAAAGCACTGCTAACCTCAGCAAGCTTTAATCTACTTTCCATGTTCTGTAAAAGAATAATTGCTCCCCTTGCTCACAAAATTATTTCAGGATAACTTGTATTATTAAGATTAACAACACAAAGCTCATTTTTAACCATTTAATTTCAACATAATCTCCTTTTTAGTTGAAATAAAAAAGACTTTTGTTTAAACCGTTTCCTTATTTAATCTTATTTACAGACATTTTTACTGAAGTTATTTCACATACCATCACACACAAAATATCCACAAAATGCAGTGCACTGTGTCATGCAATATTAACCAAAAAAGGAAAAAAAAAACAACCAAAATAATAACGAAAAAAAAAGCACAGGACACTTTTAGAGCAAGGCTTTTACTCACAGGGGAAAAAAAAAAAAAGAGATCTCCTTGCTTAGCTTTTGTTTCCCCAAAAAATGAATCTTGGCAAGTATACAAGACAAAAAAAAACAAAACTCAGAAGAGAACAAACCTGTCAGACTCCTTAATGTTTACTGCAAGGGAAAATTAATTATTTTTAAGGCGTACTAAACCACTCTGATCGTAGAGCAAAAAGTGGGAATCTACCTAATCCCTGTATTTCTTAGCCTAATTCTGTAAAAGATTTTCTCCTTCTCAAGAGGTTTGAGCATTATGCTTTCCAGTCTCCCACACGAACAATAACATGGAAACAGCAGTAGCCCTTGTCACAGCACCGCTGCGTGTATAACCTTGATAAACTACCTGCAGTGACTGAGGTCCGTACGCTTCTGTAGTTCCCAAACTGAACAAGCAAAGCGAACAAGCCTCATCCTTCATGCTATGTTATAAAGCTATTCTAATATACGCTATATATGCTAATATGTGCTATATGTAGTATAACTTAGCAAGATTTTGAATTGCAGTGTTATTTTGCATTTTCAGAAGGCATGCTTTCCTCCAACTGCTACAGTACGGTAGTATGGAGGACCATAAATGACAAAGAAACTGTGCTTTCGACTGAGCATTCCTGTGCAGATCTCAAGAGGATCCTAAAGGAATGCCTCGTCCAGCAGTTCTTACAGCATTTTCTAATACTTTGGAGGGTCAAAAACTAGTCTTTTGGCTAGCAGATGTGTCTGCTAACAACAGGAGGGGGACTGGGTTAGCGAAGACCATCAGTAAAATACAGGAATATGATGCTGAAGACAGAGACCACATTCCAAGCGGCTGAGCAATGGAAAGAGTTACAAGCCATGTTCAGAAAAAAAACCACCTCCCTCCCTTTCAAGTAGATACTCTGGGAAAAGAGTCCTTATTCCCTGTGCCATTAAGACCATCCAGGCTATCGGTGCTTGTGTACCTATCTATTATTCAACTTGTTAATTGCAGAAAAGAAAGGAACAAATCTACATTATTGCAGCAGGCCTGGAAGAGGAGGATAAAGAATAATGCAGATTATCAAAACATGCATAGCCAACGTTCATAATGCAAGACCTATGTACTTTTGACTCCAGACAAAAAACACAAGATCTCTTTAAAATGGTCTGCAAGCAAAATAATTTTTTGGGGCAATTACAAAATACTTTGATTTAAATATAAAATCCAGTTCTGACAAACACAACCCCATGTATATCATCAAGAAAGCCCAAATCTGTTGTCTGAAGACATGGCCAAGACTGCTACCACCTGAATTACAACAGTAAGCATTTTTCTCCCTGTGCTGACCTGCTGGCCTCAAGACGACTGTGCGCAGAAACATCAGTGAAGCTCTGTACTGAGCAAACCAGAGGACTTTTCCTAACACGGTAAGCCAGCACTGAACTTACAGATTGCTGGCAAGATTTGCCATGCAGGCGAACAGAAAACCGCACGCAGCCAAAACGCAGAAGGTTCCCTCCTCACCCACGAGGGTCACCTCTAGGGTTCCACCTCCTCAGGAGAAAAACTTCAGGTTTCTGCTACTGTAGTATTTATTAGTCGTGTTGTCCCTCCTTTTAAGAGCAACTTAAGAGCTTTAAGAACTTTAGGATGTACTAGTTTTTTTTTTATTTCTTAATAATAATTAGCTGTTTTAGACATTATTTTATACCATTAAAACTTGTTAAGATTTGTTATTTTTAGTTTATAGCTTCTCCAAACAGGAATAACATCTCTGAGAAGCCTCTGAATTAGGAAGATTAAGCTGAATTAACTCACTTGGGAAGTGTTGCTTTGGCTGTTTTTGCTTTTACAAAAAATAAGAAAAATAAAAGATACCTGCATATATATTTATTATTTCCCACAGTGCTAATAGGAAAAAACTACCCTTCTTAACCCACTTATGACTTTTCCCCCCCTTGCTTATGTGGTTTGTGTAACCTATTTTTTTTTCTTAATCTTTAGTTTTCATTTTTGTTGCCTACATTCTTCACAGAACTTTCGGGCAACTGTGAGAGTCAGATCTGCACAAAAGCAGATCAAAGCCAACAAAATGCTCATATTTTAAATACCAAACTACAGCCCATTTTTCCCAGTACTGCACTTACATACCCCAAACAACCTGCTACCACCTTCTTCAACACCATCTCCTGAAAGACTGTGCCAGACCTACACCTCACCTCACTGTAGCCTGTTATCTGACTCAGACTCAAGTCTTTACGAAAACCCTAATCATACCCTAGACGTACTTGTGCACTTCCCCAACTCTCCTTCAAGAGCCTTTGCGTTCTGAATTTCAGTAGTCCTAAACACTGTTGCAGGATTTTACCCGTATTTTAGAATTAGAATTTCACTACGTTTTTCAACTGACCTTTTACACCCTGCCTCAGCAGTCATCCAGATTTTTAGCAATCTTTGACCATACCCATTTTTTCATCTGAATGTATTTTGAAGTTTCCCTGGAACTACTAACATAAACATCTTTATATCTTTCCCAGCCCTAGCACTTCCCCGTTCTGAAAATGTGAATAAAATCCTATCTTAGAATATCAAATTCCAGTGTAAAAAACACAATGGGTGGCTCAAACTCTTTCCTGGTTTTGAGAATAACTGTAAAACAATCTGTAATTATCTCCCACAACAGCACTTTTCCAAACCTACCTCTATGAAAGCTGCATAGCTTTGTTCCTATGAAGAGCTTTGTAATTCTAATTGCTGAAAAATTTCTACTACGTAAAACTTTTACTTCTTTCACAGAAAAAGGCTTCCCCCCGTGAATGGCCCAGGAAAGAGCCTGTCTAAAGTTCAGATACAGGGACTGCAACAAGTTTTCCTACTCTAAAACAGACCACTCAAGTTCTCTTTACCTCCCTACTACACCACCCCTATGCTTTGTCTATTCTTTAACGAACAGCCGGAAGAAGCAAAAAATGAAAATAACACAGAGACTTAGAGGTGGAATATGATAACGTAGAATAAATCCTGATGGAAATACTCATTTTGAAACTAACAGCTACTGAGCATTTTTTGCAAACCAAAGTTCAGAAGGTGAGCTGTTGAGCCTCAGCCACCACAACACCCATACTGCTGTAAAATTTAAGGCTACCCAGTTTGGCTCAGTTCTTTGTCTTTCCGCAGCTGACATTCACTTTCAGGTTTTACACTAGTTACTTTCTCTCTTCCTCTACATTGTCACTGCTTATTAAATAAGTTCAGAGATCAGACAGGCTTAAGATGTTGAAAAGAAGTATGCTCCTGTCACGTGAGAGAGGATTTCCAAACACAAAAAGGCAGACCATACCTGACCAATAGGTATTATTTACACACAACCATATGTGCGCTCTGCAGTTCAAAATATAAAATGAATTTTAATTATCTAAAACATATCCAATCCAACTTCTTTATTTTTAATCAGTAAGGATCGATTATACCATGGGAATTTTTGGTTATGGGCTCAAAATGTGAGTCACACCAGAAACTAAAAGAACCATAGAGAGGAAGGAATTAAGATAACAAAGAAACTGAGAGCAATAAGAAAATCCTTAGGAAAGCACAGCTGCCTTTCAGTTTTTAAGCAAAGAAGCAAAAAAAATTAATGCAGTAGAAAAGTAAATAAGAAGGACAAGTAAATTAAAGCCTACTCTACTGACACAAAATGAAGGGAAAAAAGAGCCACAGATTTTTTTTCCTGTTACATCAGACACTTAACAGCTCTGTTCTACCCATACCTATCATATGAAGGAATATATTTTAAAAAAGATGCACATTTTATGCTTAGCTTGTTATTCCACGAACCCTGTCTAGAAAAATGACATTTTTGTCCTATCACAAGTCCATGATTCATAAGCAAACTTAAATCCTTACAAAGGAAGATTTATTTTGCTCTGCCCACCTCTATGACAAATTGGTAGTTTATCTTGATTTACATTAACCCCGCATATCTGATGATTTGCTGAAAGAAAGCAGCTTTTTCAAAGAGATCACCCTCACATTTGGCATTTAACAGTATCATATAATAATTTAGACACAAAGTAAATTTTGATATAAATTAACTGTATATTATCCTGTTACACATATAATTTAGCCTTAAACAGACAAAGTATTATACTACAGTAAGGTGTATTAACAGATTAGTAACATATATAAAAAAAAATAAACTGCTGAAACACAATCCTGCCTCAGCGAGTTAAAAATTAACTGTAACCTGAAATACTTGGCATGTTTTTTAGGCCAGTATCACATTCACATAAGAGTCCGAGATGTTAAAAAAAAAAAAAAAGTGGTTAAACCAAGGAGCCCACATACTTACAATCACAACAAAGTGAGAGAAATTGTCACTTTGACAGTATAATTGCAAAACAGGGGCAGAGACACGTCCTTCGTGATCTGTGCAACCCTGGAAGTCCTTCTGTTGTAGTCATAGTCACCTGAAGCCTCATTTCTTTAATCCTAATACATGTTTTTGTTTTGACATGGAAGAAGGGCCCAAAAGGATTCAAGAATTTGAAGGGAGAGGTGGGTGAAGAGCAAACTAGTTATTCATTTCCAAAGTAGAAAATATTTTTTCTTTTTTATGCGTCTTTCCCCATTATAGCCTTAGTGGCATAGGCCAGTTTTAAATACAGCTTGTTTGTTTTAAGAAACCGCAAGAAAACAAGAATATATGCTTGTATATTGGACTGTATTACAACATAAACATACAAATGCTTACACAGCAAAAGTTTATTAGCTTTTCCCATGTTCGCATGACTTTTTAAGAATTTGAAGCCTAAAATTAATCAATTTAGAAAGAAGTTACAGTCAGTGTTAACAAGGAAGTATGCTGAAAAAAACAGTAAAAACATGGCTAAATACACTTCATCTCTTACTCATCCACATGATGAGACTAGAAGAATATTTTTGGGTCCTCACAGCCTCCTAAAGGAGGAGGAGGAGTTCTACCCCTTTTTGCCACAAAATATAACAATTAACTTACCTTACCTGAAAATAAAGCAATTAACTTACCTTTAACACTTTTTCTGTTAACATCAGCGCCTTTTTCAAGCAGATACTGAGCAATTTCTTTGTGGCCTTTGTAGCACGAAATCATCAAGCATGTATGCCCGTGGCGGTTCGACACCTCCAGGTCTGCTTTGTGCTCCACCAGGTACTTCACTATCTCCAGGTGGCCGTCGAAGCAGGCAGCTCGGAGCGGGGTCGAGTTCGTCAGGGTCGTGTTGTTGACAGAAGCACCGTGGTCTAGCAGGCACTGAACCACCTTCAGGTGGCCGGCAGCCGACGCTGCCCACAGCGGCGGGGCTCCCTCGATGGTCTCGCCATCGAAGTTGACCGACCCGCCGACCTCTATGGACGCGGCGCAGTGCTCCAGCAGGTACTCCACCATCTCAAGGTGACCGTAGCGGGCCGCCATCAGCAGCGGCGTGGCCCCGTTGGTCTTCTCCGACACCAGCACGGCCACCTCCTCCCTCGTTTTGCTCGCCAGCAGCTTGGAGAGGAGCCGCAGCTTGCCATCGCGAGCTGCGTTGAACACGGCGGTCTTCAGATCCATCTAGCCTGCGCCCCTCGGCTCCGAGCCCGGCGACCAAGGAGCCTACTGGCGGCACGCCCGCCGCCCGCCGCCTCCTCTCGGACGGGACATGGGGGGGGGGGGGGGCTCCGCGCCGGCCCCCAGCGGCCTGCCGACGACCTGCGGAGCACACAGACGAGTCGCGACGGCCGAGTCGCGACCACCAACGCCTCCCTCTCCCCCCCCCACGGCGGGACCCCCGCGATGCGCCCCTAGATGGCGGCGGGGAGACGCGGGACCTGCAACCTCCGGCTCCCCCCGGCTCCCGGCTGCCGCCCGCGCCCAGGATCCCTCCCCGCCTGGCCCCACCGGGTCCCGCCGAGCCTCGTGAGGAGCCCCCAGGGCCGCCGTTACCTCCCCGCGGCGCCGCCGCCCGCCTCACAGCCCAGCGCCCACCGCCCCCCGCCGGCCCGCCATGACAGCCCGACCGCCAGCCGCGGGTCTGCCAGCGGGCGCGCCGCAGCCCGGGGGAGGGGGGGAGCTAGGCCGCTGCAGCCAATGAGAGAGAGGCGCGGGCGCCCGCCAGCCAATGGAGAAGGGGAGGGGGCGGGACTACGCCGCCGCTCCAGCGCGGCGGGCGGGCGGGCTGCCCCGAATGGCGGCGGGCGGGGCAGGGCCGTGAGGGGAGGGGAAGGGAGCGGCGTGGGGGGGGGGGGGAGGCGCGGCTGGGAGGGAAGGGGTATCGCGGCTTGCGGCTCCTCGGGGACCGAGCTGCGGGCATCGACACGCCGGGCCTGCAGAGGGTCTGCCAGACCCGTGGGTGGCGGGTGCTGCCGCATCCTTCCCCCAAAGACCGCCCGATTTCGAAAAGGCTGCGGGTGGAGGAGGACGGACCAAGCGGGGCCGCCATGGCGGGGCGCTCACCTCAGGGCAGCGTCCGGGTGGGAGGCAGCAGGAGGGGTCCTCACCTCATGGCCATGGCATTAGTGGGCTGCCTGCCTGGTGTACAGCTCGGCATGGCTCTGACCTCCTGCCCCACTAGCTCATGCCACTCTGGCAGACATTTTACTGTTTTATCCACAGCCCTGGCTCCAATACTGTGAGGAAAAACACAGGGCACCACACAACACCTGATGGAGTGATAGGTCTGGACATTTTTTTTTTTTTGTACAGAGTTTGCACAAACTCCCATTGAAACCATTTTGGGACTCACATTCAGTTTCCAGCCAGAGTGCCTGTTGCAAAGCCCTGTATTATTTCACGTTGTCCATTCAGTTCTTTATGTCCCAAAGGGCAGAGGAGGATGAGCGCAGAACTGTAGGTTCCCTTCTCACATCAGGCAGTGCAAAGGAATACACCTAAGAAAAACCTAACCCACACCTCAGCTCTTAGCTTAGGCACTAAAAGCAACACATCTGTTTTAACATGGAAATTTCTGCAAATTTTTGATCTTGCTTTTCATCACGGCCCAGGGGGCACCCCCAGTGTGGCTATACTTCTGCTAGGCCTTGAGCTAACACACATCTCCATTATGCATTTTTGCATTTTGCAATTACACCTCTGCATACAGTGTGTAGCTCATGTCCTGCCTCTGCTGGTGCCCAGTCCCTTACACCAGCCTGGCCGAGGGTTAGATCGGGAAGCAGGTACAGGACCCTCTCCGGTGGCAGAAGATGCCCATGCTGCGTGAGCTGGCCAGGGGGTGCAAACCTGTGTCCCCAGGCTGGAGCGAGGGCTGATGTGGGTGGACACAAGCTGAGAAGGAGAGGTCTGGTCCCCAAGTACCTCATTTCAACAGAGAAACGAGCATCTCTGCCTGTGTGCCCAGGAGAGTAAGGATATCACTTTGTTTCCAGAGAATTCATCTGAGCTGAGATTTTACTTCCAGCATCTCCTTGAAAACCATTCCAGTATTTGGCTCACTGATTTTCTGTGGTCGTATTGAGAAATCAGAGAGACAAATAAGAAAATGATAATCCGTTTAGTTCTAATTCATAAAAAAATTTGCATAGATCATACCAATTTTCTATGCTATTAAACTATATATATGCACATATGCATGTATGTGTATACAATGGAGATGGTTTATAGGTTAACTTCCCTAAAATATGCACAGTGGTTTAGTGATGGAAATATACTACAGGGGACAGGTGCTGTTCCACGTGATGTGGGTATTTCTGAAAGGTGCAAACAAGGCAAGCTTGCAGATGTCCTCATATACGTGCTTTTTAACAGCCTGCTGATGCTCTCTCCTCTCTCTCCATGGTCTCTGGTGCTAATTCAAGTGGCTGAAAGTACATTTACAGAAGTTGCAGTTTCCAGGGATTCAGACATCTCTGCTGTTAAAATTGGTGGCAGATGTGCACCTAGCTTTAGGTCAGTATTTGCCAAGCTTGTCAAAACAGAATTTCCCTCTAAGAAGGCAAACTCAGTTTTATTCCTCTGCTGGCAACCTGTGAGGAGAGGCTGAAGGAGCTGGGACTGTGCAGCCTGGAGAAAAGAAGACTTGGGAGGTGCAAAGGAGATGCGGTGCTCTCTTCAGTGGTGCCCAGTGGCAGGACAAGAGGCACTGGGCACCAACTGCCACAGGAGGCTCCCTCTGAACACCAGGAGCGCCACTTTGTTGTGCAGGTGACCAAGCACAGGCACAGGCTACCAAGCGGCTGTGGGGTCTCCCTGCTTAGGGACCTCCAAAAGCCCCCTGGACGTGGTGCTGGGCACCCTGCTCTGGGTGGCCCTGCCTGAGCAGGGACTGGAGCAGTGCCCCCAGAGGTCCCCGCCAGCCTCTACCATGCTGTGACCGTGTGATTCTGTGTCCTCCTAGCATGCATTGTGAATGACATGCACGTCTGAATTCGTGCATCCATTCATACACTCCAGCTAGCCTGTGCGTGACCATATGTTGCCTCTCCAATGACAGTATTCTGGCTTTTTGGGAGAGGCTGCGGTAGGCTGCATAATAGATCTGAAGCAGTAAAACCTGTAAATTTGACACAGCAGAAGTTAAATGTAACAAAAGCAACTGCCAAAAAGAAATTATCTCCCAAAGCAACATTTGCCACTTACAAAATATTCTCATATTCATCAATATGGTTGTTTCAAGTCATCAGTTGACTAAGCTGTAGATAGCAAATGGGTTAAAAATTAACCTGCTGTACTCTAACCATGCCATTTTTAGACAGAGCCTGTGATGTTCATGCTGCTAGGCCAGGAGCAGATTGTGCTCTGCTGTGGTGGGATCCTCCACCAGAGCAATACAGGGCATGCACAGTGGCTTCACATACAGGCGACTGGTGAGACTAAGCCTTTGCTCTGTTAAAATCTGGGTCGTGCCCTTGTGATACCAAAGGCCTCTCGTGTCCTGCAGGCTGTACCTGTTCTGGTATGCTACACAAGTGAAACCCCAGAGGAGGCTGCTCACCGTCTCTACGCTGCTCTCCTTTACCCCATCCGTATTGTCCTCCTGCTCTTTTCCCTCCTTTGCGCCCAGGCTAAAGCAAGGACAGGCCTGACAGTGCTGGTGAAGACACACAGAACTGTAGTTAATAAACTCATGAGATTTCTACAGTGGGTGGAATAGAAAATACATAACATCCTCTGCTTTCTAAATATAGAACAGACATTTCACCCACCATGAAACCTCCCAGGCTAGAGGTGGCATTTGGCAATACGCATACTCAGCTCCCATACATCAGAGCAGCCCCCTCCACTGATTCCCCAGAATACATCCAGAAAAAGAAGGGAGCTGAGGCAGGCTCTGGGGAGTCCCAAGCGTTGGAAGCAAGCATCTCTGCGGTAAAGCTACTTCCCCACAAGTAGATGTCAGCAGAGGGGGTAAGCCAGAGAAATGCTGCCTTTACTGAAAGCAATGAGGGACAACAAAACAGCATGAGCACCAGGCAACAGCCACAATTGCGACACAGGCATGTGGTGGTTTCTGCAGGAGCTGCGGGGTGGCCGGGAGCACCTTGAGCACGCTGCAGTAATGCCAGCCCTGGGCCTTGGCAGCAAGTGCCGGTGGTGCCCCTGCCTTTTAGCCATCCCCAGCTGCCACCAGCAGTCCACAGCAGCAGCTTGCAGCTTGGACGAGGATGGTGGCAAGGGCCACCAGCCCACAGCAGTCTCTGGCCCTGTGGGTGCATGCAGGAGTGGGTTTCTGCTCTCGTTTTCTGCCTTCGGGCAGTGTACGCCAGCAGCTGGTCAGATGCAAGCCTGCAGCCTCTCAGCCCTGTGAGTTGCTTCCTTATTAGACCACGAATAGTGACTTTTCTGTGCATCTGCCTCTAACTGTAGGCTCAAGCTTGCTGCAGGAGAAGCAGAGGGCATGGGACTGTCAGAAAGGGACAGTCGGAAAGCTGTTTCTGAGCCCAGCCTTGCTCTAGGTTAGGAGGCAGTGGGTTTTTTTGTGACTTCGGGTCACCCATTGACTTTCTCAGTTCTCTTGTGCAGGGGCGTCTCCTCCGCCTGTCAGTCTAGTGGTTTTCTGCTAGGAAAGACCAGTGACATTTCCAGGGTGGTTCTTCTCTCGGAGCTGCTGCTGGCCATGGCCAGCCCTGGACACCCAACCTGCCTGACCTAAACCCTCAGGACCCTCAGCAGCATGCCAGAATGGTTGAGGTTGGAAGGGACCTCTGAGGATCATCTAGTCCAATCCCTTAGCCAGGAGTTTTGCATTTCTGAGCCGGTCTGCCCTGTAACTCGTTCCCTGCACATCTAGGCTGCATGTTCTATTCCTCCAGCATATGAGCATCAAATCTTTTTTCTTTTTTTTTTTTTCTCCTGCAGATTAGGTTACTAAAACACATTTTACTAGGGCTTCTTGCAAACATGCCTCGGAAGACGCACTTGGAGCAGATTGGAGCTGCTTGCTTGCTTTTTAACACTAACAGCACTGAGCTTATTAAACATGTTCTCCACAGATGGCCTTGGTTCATTTAGGAGTTATAGATTTCTTGGATTTAAGCCACTAGTACCTTGAGTACACAGCCACAGTCCTTTCCTTAGGTACCCCAAACTCTGGCTGTCAGCCAGGGAGCTCAGGCAAACCATCCCCAGCACTGAAAAATGAGGAGAAGGTGTGGGAAGGGTGAGGAGCTCTATCTCAGTGAGATTTTTTTCCCATTCTAGTGGTTATGCCAAATCAGAATGACAATTTGCCGAGAAGAAGAGTTTCTAGTTTTACCCTGCCCTTTCTCTACGGGAAGAATGCAGGGCTGGGTGACGTGACAGTCAGGTTTCACGTTTGCCACATGCCAAGTAGATTGGGAAGCATCTGAGACGTGCCAGAAATTTTGCAACATGAATGTACTTTTAAGAGAGAAAAAGCAGCAAATGGCTTATTCCACTTGATAAATCTTGGCAAATAAAACACAGGTGGCAACATAAGGATCTCTGTCCCTGCTTAACAGGTGCAGATAGCAAGACACAGAGGTTGCTGCTGAGCTTTCAGAGCTCTTCAAGCACCTAACCCACTGGGGCAGAAGGGATGCAGCACAGCAACTTTCCAATGTGCTTCCTGTGCTTTTCAGCACCTGGGCACTAAGCAAGGTGCTCCTCATGTGAGCCACCCAGTAAGAGGTGGGTCAAACTGGGGGGGGTATCTGTAGCCCCCCTGTCCCACACTGCAGTGTCAGGAGCCCTTTGTGATGCTCAGGATCCCCAGGATCCGTCCCAGTCTCTCACTTTTGCCAGGTCAGGACATACAGAGGGGACAGGTGGTGGTGGGGTGACATCTGGGACCTCCAGAGGGAGGAGGTGGTGCAGAGGCTGCCGACTGCAGCGTGCTCTGATGCAGGCGGGAGTCTGCAAACGCTATAGTCATGGCAACAGCGCTCCAGATTCTCCCAGAGAGAGGTAATTCAGCTTGAGGCTTAATTCCATATATCTGTTGTGTTGTGCAGTGCTGTTCACCCAGCAGCATGCTCACAACTCTTTTACCATACCGGAGGTGGGGTGGGGTGACCCAGCTAGTTTCTCCATCAGTCGCATCCACAAGAGAGAGACATGGGCAGGTCACAGCTGGGTGACACACGCATTCCTTCATCATTTTTAGTGCAGGATACAAATTTCCTCCTTTTGCCACAGTACCCCTGCATACCCTTTTAACACAGGGAATTAAATGCTCTGGGAACTTTGCAGGTAGCAGGAATGCAAACACCTGCAAGAGGCACAGACAAGCAGCAGTCTGCAGAGGGTACAGCCCAAAATGAGTGACAGGAGCTTCATCTGGCTGGAGTCTGTAACACCCTGGCAGGTTCTCAATGGCCAGGCAGTTGTCCCCCGAGCTGGGCAGAACACCCAGAGTCCTGGTAAGTCCACCAGAAGGGTTGGCTACAGGCACCCATCGGGCTATGGGAAAGGTAAAGGTTTCAGAAATTGAGGTTGGGTACGGCACCAGTAACGCAGTATGCAGTGGCAGCATGCTGTAGTGTGAGCAGACAGTAACACTTTGCAGGAACAGTTTTCATTTGAAATAGCTGCTGAAGGAGAACAGCATCAAAACATGAATGACCTGGGGACTTCTGCCCTGAAACATTGCATGGGAGCAACATGGTAGGATATTGCCTGCAAGTTTGGGCTTCTTACCGGCAAAGCAACTGGTATCTCCTGGGAGCAGCCTGAAGAGATGGTCTTACAGAGGTGGAATGGTTTCACAGAGGTGGAAACAACAGCTAACAGCAATGTACTGACTTGGTAGCTCAGGAACAGGAGTCTTGGGGTTGCTGAGGTTTGCTCTGAGCCAAAGAATGAGCTTCCCTTTTTGGAAACGTTTGGCTGCATAACAGCCCAGGGCAGACCACTCCTCCTCCCATTTCTCTGAGACTTTTTCCAATTCTCCTTTCCTTCTGCCTTCTATGCATAATCCTCCCACTAGTATGGTTTATATGCTGTACAGTATAGATATGCAGTCCTACATTTACCATTTCAAACATCACAGGAAAAAGTCAATTTACACCAGGGAAAAAAAAAATACCGTAAGCAGCACTTAAATGAATCAGCACTGACAGAGGAACTCAGAAACCCTCCCGCAGCTGAAACCCTCCTTGTGGCTTTGCTCCAGAAGTTCTGGTGGCTCTGCCAGTGCTGCTGTGATAGAGAGGCTTGGGAGCGCAGCACATCACGCCCCTGACCATGGCTTCTGCTTGCAGGCAGCTGCCTGTTACCAGTGGGCATTGCACCCAGCACCAGGGGCAGTAGGGGTGACTGCCTGAAAGCCCCCTCCCTGCTCAGGGCTTGGTGGGGCCAGGGGACTGCAGGCACCCAGTATCCCCCTGGATCCATGCATTTGCTTCCCTGCGGCACTGGGGTACGACCCGCAGGTGGAAGGAGCACGCGGTGCATCTGTAACTGATTCTCACCCTGAAGTTTTGAGGCAGAGATTCGCAGATGTTATTCTGCTCGCTTGCAAAATAGGGAACAGAGGCAGAATGCAAGACACCATGTCCAGTCATGCTGCATGCAAGCAGCGGCATAGCTACCATGCCAGCTGCCTTCCCACTGGTACGGCATTGACGCCAATCCTGACACCAGAGCCCCTTTCATTGTCTTTTCTCTTCAGCAAAGCACAAATTGTTTTAGTCAGAGCTGACTGTCCTCACATTCAGAACAGGCGTTTTTCAGTCACTCAGAAAAAAAACAAACTGCCGTGTTCTAATTGCATTTCCACCAGAAAAAAAAAAAAAAGGCAAAGATTTCCAATGCTCTTTTAGTAATTACATTCCACATCCACAACACAAAACTATACTTAAATCTATTGTAAGGTGGCTTAGTAAATCACAAGTAGCAGTTTTATCAAACATAGCAGGAAAAAAGCACCTTTGAAGATCCATCTTAAATCTATTCATACTGGCTTAAAAGCTAGGATATTTGGAAAGCAATTCAAAATGGAATTGATTCAAAAAGATGCAGTTTCTGCGGCTCTCCTCCTTTTCCAACTTGAGCTTAGAACAGTTACCTTGAAGAAAAACACAGTCTCCCTCATTATCTCCAATGTAATTGTCTATTTTTTCTTCTAAAAATGTACCAAAAAAAAGTTCAGTCAAAATCAGCCAAGATGTTTTTTATTGAAATTACAACACACAAAAAATGTGTTTTTCTATATAAATAACCACAAATGTAGCAAAACCAAAATATCTACATGCCTGTTTCTCAAAACAGCAGCATTCTTCAGGGAGTGCCCTTCATAATGTATAGTTTTTCTTAAAGGACTAATATTTCTTCTTTATTTACATGTTCCAGTAACAAATACAGGAAGTGAAGAACTGTAGACTTTTAATAGAAAACTATGCATTTCTGGCAGAGCACACAAGACAAAGAAAAAAATAGCTAGGGATTGGGATTGTCAGCCCTGTAAGAAGGTCCAGTGACAGTCATGCCTTGATATACAGCATGTGTTCAGTGGTACTTTATTAACATGCTGTTGCAGAGAATTTTACCATTAATTTTGTCAAAAGAAGAGTTTCCTTTGTTAAACAAGACAATAGAACACCACTTCTGCTTTATTCTGAACATGGTCTGCCTTCACAGTTATTTCACCATAAATGCTTTAGTTTCTCTCTCATCCTTTCCTGCCACCATCTCTCTCTCACGGTTGCCTACCTGTAGGCTCTTAGAAAAATTTCCCCACTTCTTTTGCAAAGCCTGGACCATCTCTTTCAGTGTATCAGTAGTCTGCAAGGCAAAAGGAGTCTTCTCACAGGATAGGAGGTTATTCAGCTGCCTTGTATGTATCAGAGAGTTGTAATTGATCCTGTTTGCTAAGAGCATTGACAAAGGAGGTGTAAGACTGAAATGCATACAGATGTCCACTCAGATTTTCTGCCAGTAACATAATAGTTATGCTTAGCCATTCATAGCATCACTTCAGTTTTCCAAGATTTGTTTACTACAAGGCATCCCTGCAAAGTTTGTTCCAGGTTTAACACTAAGTTTGTTCTGCAGCAGGTTCTGGATTCAGGTGGATTCTTCTACATCACCTCAGAGTGCAGAATCACAACAGAAATCAGCCTCAATATTCTCATTACCCCCACAAACTGTTGGAGCTGTGCTTGCAGGCTCCCAGATTTTGGCAGATTGGCCATGCAGTTCATTAATTAGCTTGAGGTCTCTGAGTTGTATTCAGGTTGATAGGCTCTTGCTGCTGCTGTTTGGGGTTAGTACTGCCTGTCACAACAAGCACACACACCTGGGACTGATTTGCTGACATGACTAGCATCTGTTTTCTCCTTTCTAAAAAAGGAAAAAATGAAAAGAGAAAGAAAAATAAAATAATAAAAAAAAAAACATCCTACAAGGTATTAAGACAATGTGAAAGAAGAAAACTTTTTGAAACACCACAAATTAGTTTGAATGGAAGAAGCTGTCATGCTAATGAGGGAAGGCAGAAACACTAAGAGAGAAGCTGCTGCTTCCAGTTCAATAGTTTCCAGCCATTTTCCCTGATGAATGGGACACAGGGCTCTCCTGATATGGCATCTATCCTGTGAAGGGACATTGATGGGCTTGGTGTTGGGACCACAGGCTGGAAGCTTGCCCACTCTGGTGTGGTCCACGCTCTTGCTCCAGCCAAAGTCAGTGAGGGGGCAGAATGTGGAAGTGTCACAAAAAGCATTTCATTCCTGTTTCATCCTTTAATAGTTGTTTGCTCAGCTCAAGCTAAACATAGAAGAGCATCCTCCCTTTGTGCAAAGAAGCTGGAGAAGCTGAGGTTTTTAATACTGGTAATACCCTTTACAGACCTGAGTAAATCCACAGGTCTGAGTGGGGCAGGACCGTGGGTGGGACCACAGGCATTTGGTCCTCTCTTGGTGGAGAGGCTTCTGTGCCAAAGCATCCCGGTGCTGAGGAGGGCTGGACCAGCCCTTCCTTCCCCAAGCAGTCCACCAAGGGTGCCCCCAGCCATGCCTTGGGCTGACCCACAGCTCTCCCTTCTTTGTACGCGGGGTTAGGCCCGTATGAACCCACTCATGTCTCAGCGTGGGGCCTGTGGCAAGAGTCACCGACAGCTTCCTGCTGTCCCCACAGTGTTAACACCTTTCAGCGCTGCACAGACTGGATGGGCCTTGTTTCTTCTTCTTCCATCATCAAATGTTGGCTCCGGCTTACCCCTGGATCCTCGGGTGCTCTCCAGTGGTGGGTGAAGCGCCAGCTTCTCTATGTGGAGATCTGCTCAAATAGTGATTTCATCTTTCAATGCCAATGGTTTGAGCAGGAGGTCCTGCTGCCCCCTGGGGCAGGGCCTGAAACACCGTAGCTCCTGTTGAGGTAGAAATAAATTCTGTATTAAAACCAACCAGATTACCTTTGTTTCTAAAACACGTTCAGCCCAGGTCCTGTCAATGGTTATTGGGATAAGCATATCTTTAAGGATATGCGATGATCTGGCCATGGAGCCCTGCGCAGGAAGATGATAGCTCTGGAAATCACAGGAACAGTAGATTTGAGAGACAATACTGTCTGCTGCACAGCAGGGTAATGGTTTATCAGTCACACAGTCTGCAGTAAGAAGGTGACAGCCTGAACAATGAAGATATCTACCATTTTGAAATAAAGCCGTAGCACAGCTTTACACACCTCTTTTGTTCATTACATGCTGTTAGTCCCTGGCAAGCTGCAGGAGTGGGAGTGCAGACAGAAGGGATCTGTGCCTTCCACAGAGTCCCTGGAGCAGCCTCTGGTGTTTGTTTGATCATGCTTGCATAGCACAGAGCTGGTTTTCTAATGAGTCAGCAAAACTTTGGGCCGATTTCTTTTGTTTGAAAGCATACACAAAGAAAAGAGAACAAACTGAAGGCTTGATTTTGTAGTGAGAATGAATTAGCAATAAGCTAAGTGCTTTGAGCAGTAATTACAGTACAACACAAACACAGTTCCTCTACTAATGACCCCTTGAAAAAAATCCCGTGTGACCTAGCATGGGGCAGGCATACGGTTACTGTGCTCGTTTGCTGCCCTCTCTTGGAAGCAAAGACCAACCTCCAGGAAAAGAAAAGCGGAATAAAGGTTGTCAAGAGAAGGACAAGCAGCATATACACTCACTCCAAGAGGGTGGAATAAAATAAATAAATAAATAAATATATACACTCACACACCAATATACTAAGTAAGTAAATATACCAAATAATACCAAATATACCAATAATACAAAAACAACAACAACAACAACAAAAACTTTTCCCTGCATTGGAAAGAATAATGAAATGCTTCTAAGCATCTGCTTTTTTTTTTCTAAGGCAAGATGTGTGACAGAGTTGATCTCAGTGATGAGGCTGTATGTCACAGATAAACATCACCCTTTTCTACCCATTATTTTATACACCTAATAAAATATATATCTTACCTCTCCTTCCCCATAAAAGTGATTTTCTAAAAAAAGAGTGATTTTTGCTTTTCAAACCCTACAGAAATATTTGCGCAGACCTCCAAGGCATTGCCTCACTTGCCTTCTGCAAAGATTTCTGTCTGTAATGTCATAAAGGCTGAAAGAAAACTGGATCCTGTGAGTAATGGCAATCATTTGCAAGAAATAAGAGTTCCACTTTTCAGAATAAGTTTCCTTCAGCTTTAACTTCAGGCAAGGGAGTCTGTATCACTGAGGATCCTGTATGCACAATAAAGATCCAGCTGGTGGGCCCACTGGTGCTGCTGACTCTTTGCTCCTTTGCCAAGTATAAAGCTCTTTCCCTGGACAAAATGCCCTGGACACAGTGGTGGCAACAGAGGTCTGTGTGTCCCACAGCATTTTGCAATTGGACTAATTTTATTGGAAAAGTTTTTATCATGATTAAACTTACCTCAAAAAAGAAATCTTAATTATCAAAACTAAAACAGGACTTGTGTCATCTCAGCAAATTCCTGAGACAGTTTTCTCCCTTTTCTGACCTTCTCAGCCTACAGCTTTGGAGAAGGTCAGCAAAACCTCAGTAAATTCTGTTGATAAGCACACGACTTGGTCCTGGAATATTGTTCCCCAGTTAGAAATCAAGATACTTCATATCCTATGAGAAGAATTTATTTTTATTTTTATTTTTAATTTTTTAATCTTTAACGGTATATGAAGCAAAATTTGAAATATATCATGTGACAAAACAACAACAAAACAAAAAAATATCCAGCCCTCTTTAAAGACTGTACCACCTTCCCCAAGGACATAAACTTTTGTACCCCACATGAAGCACATCACTATTTAAATTGTTCCATAAACATAGCCAAGCAGCCTGAACTCCACCTGGGTCTCAGTCCTTAAAAGAAAATATATAAAATAGCTGATACCCCATTTTAATTCTGATTGGAGATCAACTGCCAGGGATCTTTAATGAAACTTCCATGGAGGGCCATGGAAGTCCTCCCATGGAGGATCCATTCCTCATCATCTTTACGTATAGTGGAGGCTTCAACCTTAAGAACCACCTGTACCTACTCCAAAGTCTGTCTTGTGTAAGCAGGAAGCTGTGGCTGCTTGTCACTTTTGAATGAAGGGTATTTCCTTCACTGCCTAAGTGTGGAAATCCAAAAGCCTCATTTCAATCCATTTTTTAAATTTCAATCTCATCCCTCACCCAAGAACAGTGTTATCACCTATGGTACATATTTCCCCTCCCCTTTCCAACTCTCCACTCACGTTTTGTTCATGTGCTTGCTCATGGTGTGGAGGAGCACATGCAAACCCTCAGCTTACCTTTGGCTGCTGCAGGAAGGGCCTGTCCCCAGTGCTCAGCGCCCAGCTGTGAGCAGCTAACTCTCTTCTCCTTGATTCCCAGGTGATTACTGTGCACACATGCGCGTACAAGCACATTCATTTATCTCAGGGAGATTTGCCTAATTCAGCCCTGCGTTTGAGACAGAAACAACTGCATACCCATTAACCTCAGGCTGATGTAAACTCGGAATCCTAAGGACAACAATTCCACTGTCAAACAACTCTGTAAGTGAAACAACAAAAGGACCAAAAACGAGTTTAGTCCACTTTTCCCTCTAGTGAATGCCACTTAGAGAGACTTGTGCTTTTCTTCCCAGCCGGATTCTTCATTTGTCTGTAAATTACATTTGCGAACAGGCAATTTTTGGTAGACCACTGATACACGTGCAGGAGTAGAGCTGTCTGTGTTGTGCTATGCAGTTGCTACGTCTCGAGCGACCTCTGTTGCCAGAGAGATGGGATGACAGAGGTGGATACCTGATTTCCCCTGGCAGTCTGTAAAAAATGCTAGAAAAAATGGTAGAAAACAGCTTTAGAGCCTGCCTGGAAGAAGAGAGCTCTTCACCCTGCCTGTGTGCCCTCTGCTTTAGACCGGATGGCTCAGCGTTGCTGCCCTCCTTTGGGAAGACTGTTCCATAGACTTACCCGGGATATAAAGTGACGCTCCAGTGTTACAATGTCTATGCTGCCCTGCTGTCAGATTCTGTTGAACCGGATGAATAGTTTTACATGGGTAAAAAAAAAAAAAAAAAAAAAGTGAAATCACCAGATATCAGCAATAAAACTCACTGGAGGTACAGGAAGCTCCCATATGAGATGCACTTGGACAAATCTGGACTAGGAAAGTAGTAATGAAAGAGAAGAAGGAGGGACACAGAATAAAGACCCATTAATAAAGCAGAGGAAGCAGCTGCAGTTTTACCCTAATGGCTGAAGAAGGAAACAAACATTTCACCACTGGTGGTGCCCACCAGGTTCTTGTTTTGGGCTGGATTGACTTCTCCTACCTCTAAAATTTTTTTCACTGATGGAATTAGAGTGAGCATGGTCAATGTTTTCCCACACACCTAGTGTACTCATTTACCCAGTATACTCTTCCTGCTGGGCTATAGCTGCCCCCACTTCTAGATAAAGCCATACCTCAGGACACTCTGGCTGCTGATTTCCATTTCCATTCCCTTAACATTTCCCAGTCTGCTGAAACTGTGATGAAAATTTCTTCCCTAATAATTGTGCTGATGAGTCACTGTAGTATTATGGTGTGTTGGTTTACATCATACACTGATCAGTGGAATTTTACTAGGGACTTTGGTGCTGTATGTGCTTAAGCAAGCAAACTAAAGAACATCAGCTTCATTGCAAGGTCAGCCCCAGAGATATGGGCTCAGCTACTCGGATGGTCAGAGAAGTAGCCTTGCAGGCAAAACAACCAGTGTAATGCTCGCATCCTAGCCACTTCTAACATATCCTTGAAATCCAGCCCCCTCACCCCACAGTGTCTGGTGTCATAGACAAGTAACTGTTACAAAACTGAATGCAGGGATGCCTGAAGTAATAGGTAAGTTGCCTTGTTAAGTTTTACTGTGATTGGTAGTCAGTAGTATGTGTTAATTAGTGATTGGACAATTCATATTGTACCTGTAAGCCTGAAAGGTATAAAACCCCATGTATGAACACACTCATGTGCATGAAGAAAAACTTACCCTTGTAATTCTATACTTTGCATCCTAGCCACTCTCCTCAGTCAGCTGTGAATTTTCATGACAAAATAACATTGCAGACAACTTTATCAGACATTTATACTTCCTTCAGCCTTTTATTATTAAACTATGTTTTGCAGCCACAGAATGATAGCCAAGCATTTTAAGAGTATTGCTTACAAAGCCACATCTAGAGAACTGATCATGATCAATAAAGCATGACTTTTGGTCATCATACACAGTACTCTCTTGGGACAACTTGCACACAGCAAGGAGAACACCTTTTTAGCTGTGCTGCCTGCCAAGATACTGCACAAGCCTGCATGTTTTCTCCCTGTGCTGTATGCCTGTGCACCTGTCCATGCATGTGTCTGTTGTAACTTCACAGCACTGTTCGTGTCTGGCATCTTCCAGGTGGTTGCAACCTGCTTCTGGGCTGGCTGCAAAAGATCAGTTATTGACTTCTGATTTAAGTAAGTTTGTAACACATTTTCAGTGAATATGAGTCTGGGCTTTTCAGTGCCTACTGGCTGTCTGACCTTGGATCTACACCTAAAGGGTAGCTAGTCTGAAACAGCCCACCTGAGCTTTAGTCTCACTCAGATCAGCTGATCAGCACCTGAAAAGAATCAACATCTGAAACGAAAAGTGGTGGAAAAGGAAGGATGTGTATCCAGCAGGGTCCTCATAGGTCTTCTCTCTAATTGCTGTGTGCACATGCCAGCTCTTGGGCAAGGTGTGATCCACCTGAGGAAGCCATCTCCACAACTCCCTGACTCAATGGAAAGGGAAGTGGGAAGGTGCCCCAGGCTCTTGTGTGACTCCCTCATGGTGAGGGCTGTCATCCAGCATGTCCATGCTCCTCAGTGCTCACTGGTGAGTGGCCTGGGTCAGCAAGAAGTGGATGCAAATCCCCTTCACAGGTGTGTGTGCATACATATATTGAGCTGAAAGGAAGCAATTCTGGAAATCAATGGGATTTTTTGGAGCATTGTTTTTCCACACAGTTGGGAAGAGCTCTCCCAGATCTGGGGAGAGCAGACTTCAAACTGCTCAGGGAACCAGCTAGTAATGTGCTGTAGGAAACTGCTTTTAAAGGCATTGAGGTTGATCAATCAGGCTGGTCGGTTTTTAAGCACTCAGTTTGTGGATTCCATCGCGGGACCTCTCTCTATTATTTTTCAACAGTCCTGGGAATCTGGAGAGGTCCCAGTTGGCTGGAAGCTGGCAAATGCGGTCCCAATTTTCAAGAAGGGCAAGAAAGAAGATCCTGGCAACTACAGGCCTGTCTCACTTCAGTGCATGGTAAAATTACGGAGATTATTCTGGGGCTTATTGACAAACACCTAAAGGACAACACAGTTATTGGTCAGAGCCAACATGGGTTCCCTAGGGGGAGGTCATGTCTAACAAACTTAATTTCCTTCTATGATAAGATTACCCATCTAGATGACCAAAGGAAGCCAGGTGATATAATCTTTCTATATTTCAGTAAAGCTTTTGATACTGTCTCTCACAGTATTCTTCTGGACAAAATTACCAGAATACAGTTAGATAAAAGCATAACAAGAGGGGTGAACAATTGGCTGATGGGTCAGGCCCAGAGGGTTCTTTTAAAAGCAGTTACATCAGGTTGGCAACCTGTCACTGCTCTGGTTCCCCAGAGCTCCATTTTAGGACCAGTCCTCTTCAACGTTTCATAAACAATTTGGATGAAGGACTTGAAGGTTTTTTAAGCAAGTTTGCAGATGATACCAAACTGGGTGGAGCTGTTGAGTCTGTCGAGGGTGGTGAGGCCTTGCAGAGAGATCTTGACAAGTTAGGAAGCTGGGAAACCACCAACATTATGAAATTAAACAAGAGCAAGTGTTGGATTCTGGAGCTGGGAGGGGGCAACCCTGGGTATATATACAGACTGGGGGAAAAAATGCTGGAGAGCAGCCCCACAGAAAGGGATATGGGGGTTTTGATCAACAGCAAGCTGAACATGACCCAGCAGTGTTCAGGAGGGCCAACCATTTCCTGGGGTGCATCAAGAACAGCATTGACAGTCGGTCAAGGGAAGGGATTGTCCTGCTCTACTCTTCACTGGTGCAGTCTCACCTTGAGCACTGTCTGCAGTTTTGGGTGCCACAGTGTAAGAAAGATATAAAACAATTAGAGAGTATTCAAAGGAGGGCTACAAAGATGGTGAGGGTCTGGAGGGCAAGACATATTAGGAGCAGCTGAAGTGCCTTGGTTTGTTCAGCCCAGAGCAGAGCAGGCTGAGGGGAGGCCTCATGGCGGCCTGCAGCTCCCTCACGAGGGGAGCGGAGGGGCAGGCGCTGAGCTCTGCTCTCTGGGGACAGCGACAGGACCCGAGGGAACGGCATGGAGCTGGGACAGGGGAGGGTCAGGCTGGGGGTTAGGGAAAGGTTCTGCACCCAGAGGTGGTTGGGCACTGGGATGGGATCCCCAGGGAAGTAGACATAGCACCAAGCCTGCAGGAGTTCAAGAAGTGTTTGGACAGTGCTCTCAGATGCATGGTCTGTTTTTTGGGTGGTACTATGTAGAGTCAGGAGTTGGACTCAGTGATATTTGTGGGTCCCTTCCAACTCAGGATATTTTATAATTCTATGATTACTAACAGTTTATGCTTTTAAAATAAGCTATATATGTGTTTTTAATGCAGTTACAGACTGTATGAAAGCTGCACAGCTGTAACATAAGGGTGCATTGATAGCGATAAAGCAGCAAAGCCCCAGGACTGAAGCACTAGACTAAAACCCAAATTCTAAATTCCCCCATTAGCTTGTGAAGCGACTTCTGTGAATTTCCATTTCCACAGTGGTATAACATTTCCAATGATGGTTGTGTTATAAAGTGTTTTCTGCAGGTGGAACAGGCTGTGTAAGAGGTAGGTGACCTTGTGCCATGAGTCCTTAAACTGCATCCAAAGAAGCTTTTGATTATTTGCGTAGTCCAAAGAGGACTGTATATTAGCAGCTTTAAATCAGGAAAACTGTGTTTCTTTTGGGACGTTGTTTACTTTATAAGGTACCTGTTACCTGTGAACCAGTTCAATTCCATGGTCATCATTGTACGTAGAACATGGAAAAGACACATTACAGGGCAGAGGTTGTTGCTGAACAAGCTTCCTTTCTGGGCTCAGACCTCAGTGATCTGCTGTTCATTTCTTGTACTGTACCATTATGATTGAAGACAGTGCTTGATGGTTGTCAGTAAAAGACTGTTGCCTGTTGCATTATCGCTTGGAGCTAAATCTGTGAAGTTTTGGGGTTTTTTTGTGCATGCTAAAGCCCATATTGTATTGTTCGCGTGACAAACTATTTTCAGTTTGTTTTTCAATATCTCAAAGAACTTCTTTATGGTCTACACTATGTGCCTATTGTTTATCATTCATGTGATTCATAAATAATATTACTTTCTGCGTAGAATAAATAGTAAACTTTAAAATATAACTGACAAAATACAAAAGTGAAAGTCACTGACTTGAAATATATCAGAAGAAAAACACTGTGGATCAGTTTTTCCCTTGTAGCTTTAGCTCAGTGCTTAGTAAACAAGAATTGCCATAAGTTCTTCCATTTCCTAATATATTACCACAAAGCAAAATACATAGTTTCTTCTGAGAAAGAACTGAGAAAACTGTCATGACCAAGTGGTCTGCAGTTTTGGGTGAGGCTGTGTCCTGTTGCAAACGTGTGAAAGGGAGGAAAGATTCTGGTGTGTTTTTGGAAGCTTTACCCCTTTCCATTTTCCTCCCCGCTCTGTCTGAACTCCTTGTACCAGGTTGAAGCAGCTCTAGCTTCACATAACTGTAAAAGCTCTGGTATCTCCTCATTTTAACATAGACACTCAACCTTCATTCTCATCTTATCCAAGCAGGTAACGCTCCGCAGGTAACGCTCCGCAGGTAACTCCTATAAAGTGGGAACGATCTTGTACCTGTTTCAACAGATGACAAAATGAAACAAAAAGCAAGGAAGGGCTACATCTGAAAAACACTGTAGTGAATCCAGAACCCAAGAGCATGTTTTCACAGAATCCCTAGTTTGACCTATGACTGAGGTAGTGCCTGCCAAACTGCCTCCCTTCCAGCCGTCTTCCACTACCATGCTGCTTTCCTTCAGCCAGAGCCAAGTACTTCTCTGAGTGTGCTCAGCTGATTCAACTCATGAATTGATCTGCAAATGAGGGAACTTTGATGGACAAGAGGAGGACACATTCTTACTGACTTTCCACAAGCATCCCTGAAATGGATCATTTCATATCCATTTGACAGCTTTGGCAGCAGTGATTATTTTATCAACCCTAATTACATCCTTACAGCAGAATAATGTTTCATGGCCACTTTTAAATGTCACATACTCTAAGTTAGGCCCTTATAAGTGGACACAACACATCCAAATCAAGGGGGCTGCAAGTTGTGTTAGCATGATCACACTACAAATTCGGCTTATCATAGACAGGTAATTCTGTACTGAAATTCACTTTAAAGATTTTAAGTATCAAGCTCAATATGATCATGTAGAACAAGTAGAAAAATATATACTGTGATCAGAGAGAGCCTTCTTCTGTCTCATACAGCTCCCTGCTGCAAAGTCTTTATATATCCTCTAAACACTCCTGCTATTCTTACTTTGCAGGTGTGGAACAGTAGCACATGGTGTGTCTGTGCTGTATTTCAGGTAATGGCCTGAATTCACACTTCTATTGCACTTGTAGCTTATAGAGGCATACCTGGCTTTAGATGTGGATTTCAGCATGATCAGAAAAAAATCTTGGGACCTACATTAAAATTTCATCCAGGTCTAATCACATCTTCAGTACATCAGATAGTTCAAAAACATGACTCACACAGCTAGCATTACATATCTCTTCACTGACCAATATGATACAGACAAGTTAGCTCTGTATCCCTCCTAGAAGGACTTTGGCACCAACTGTTACACTGACAGTTTGAACTGCTTGGACACCCTTTAGCAAGAAAGGTGAACAAAGCCAAGAGAGGCACAGTGCCAGGGTTTCAATTTTCTTTCTTGCTTGACCAATAGCTACTTTACCAACAGTCATGGCTTGGAGAAACCACTTACTTATGGTGACAGAGAAAGCAGAGGAGCTAGAAACTGAAACCATGTTGCTTGAAACCTCAGCGACTGAGGCTAGATACTTAAGTCCCATTTTTATTTTATTTTATTTTATTTTATTTTATTTTATTTTATTTTATTTTATTTTATTTTATTTTATTTTATTTTATTTTATTTTTTTCTAGAATCCAATCCATGGCCTAGAGACATCTCGCAGCTAGGTTGTTTTGAAATATCCCTTTAAGCACATGATATGCCAAAAAAAGGTGAAAGTCTGCAAAAGATTACAAAATGCATTAGAAATTTCCACCTCTCAGAGACCTTAGTACAAAACCAGTCCTCACTCAGCAAGGGCCCATGGCTCCCTTGTGGGCAGAGAGCCAGAGGCAACAGTGCAGCCAGCTGGACTGGGACTTACCACTCAAAGTCATGGTGAATACCATATTGCAGGGGCAATGCAGGTCTGAGGTCAAGCCAGCCTGCTGTTCAGGACCAAGCCAGCAGCTGACAGTCAGACCCACAATGATAGGCTGAGGTCAGCAGCCTCCAGGTCAGAGTCTGTCTCACCAAATCCATAGTGGGACCATGACTCCTCCAGTATAGCTCAGACAGGAAGGTACCAAAGGCTGATTGAAATAAGTGCCTGCTCCCATGGTCTGCGTGTGGTAGTGAGGGCTGGAGGCCTCAGATGGCACTGGTTATCAAGGCTTATTAATGCCTTTGGGACCCTGACTGTGGTGAGGTGGTGTGTTTGCAATGTTGTTATTTAATACTAAAAGAAAGTTTGTGTCCTTGTGGTAGTCTCTCTCTCCAGTCTCTTTATTGTTGTCCCTTTGGGAGGCATCAAAGCCAGAATTTGTGAGGGTCATCTCTGGGAAGTTTCAGTAGCAAAACCAGAATTTGTGGTTTCCACAAGGCTTCTTGCCAACTTCAAACACAAAGCTGAGGGCTTCTGTTCTGTTGGTGATTTATCGTGCTGGGTGAACAATATGCAAGGACAGTTATGGCCACAAAGGCCTCTCAATTAAAGGAATCAGGTACTCTTTCAAAAGCCTGTTCTTCCCTGTGGCACATGAGGCTGCTGAAGTTCTAGCTTCACCAGGTGCTTCATGCTGTTCAGACAGTTGGAACCCATTTCATCTATGTATTTGATCTATACTAAATCAACCTTCTGAGAAGAAGCTTTGCTCTATGACTAACAGCCATCAGGAGACAGAACAGCTCAAGGGATGCTTTACACCTCTGGGTCACTGGATCAAAATAAACTCACTCCAGGTCAGGTATGAAACTGAAACTTATCTGTCAGGTTTTGGTGGGCCATGTGAAAAGAGTGGATAGTGTTGTTGCAGCTCCAGCCAGAGCCTCTCAATAGGCTCTGCAGGCAAGACAATGAACAAACAGCTCTGGGGACTGATCTACTGTACCATCCATAGGATAGTTCCTGGAGGTCAAGTTTTTAAAAGAATGATGTCAAGGCAGCCGAAGAGAGCAGGTACTGCTGTTCTCTTGGCTGTGCTCCTTCTCCGGACAGATGTAAGAGAAGAGAAGAAGAAAACTCTACTGGAGAAGAGTTTTATCTTTCAGATATACCGATTTCCCTTTCAAGCTGCTTTGTTCAGGATTCTTTGTATATTCCCTTCAGAGGTGAACGGACTACTGACTGTTTGCTACAAGTTTTATAGTATCCAAATCCAGTTTCTGAGTGAAAATTTGATCTTGTATGCAGTGCAGACAATGACATGTACTGATTTTGAACTGTGCCAGACTACTTTATAGTAGTGTATATTTGTTTACATCATCCAAATATGCTTTTCACTTGAAAACAACTGAATCAAACAGCTCCCAGAAGAGCCCCGCGGGCCGGGCCGAGTGCTCCAGCTCCCCGGGCAGGCCGTGGCGGGCCGGGGGCAGGCCGGGGGCCGGCAGAGGGCGCGGGTGGTGCCGGGGGGCGCCGCCGGTCCCCGCCAATAGTCGTCGGGAGCCGGAGGGGCGGCCCGGAGGCGGGGCGGGCCGGGGCCCCATTGCAGCGGCGATGCTGGGCTTGCGCCACGCTGCGGTCTCCCTGCCGCTGCTCCCGCTGCGGGCGGCGGCCGCCATGTCTACCCTGCTGGTGAGCCAGCCGCGGTACGGCTGGCTGCGGGAGCTGGGCCTGCAGGAGGAGAACCCGGGCGTCTACAACGGGCGCTGGGGAGGCAGCGGGCAGGTGCGGCGGCGCTCGGGGCCGGGGGGAGCGGGCGTGGAGGGAGGAGAAGGGGGGAGGCGGCGGTGCCGTGCCCGCGGCCGTGCCGGTGACCGCCCGTCCTGCGCTCCGCTCTAGGTGGTGACGACCTACTGCCCCGCCAACAACGAGCCCATCGCCAGCGTCAGACAGGTAGGCCAGCCCCGCTCCTGGCCGGCTGCATGCTCGCAAACCTCCCCAGGGTCGTGGGCTGAGGGGCTCGCCCCCAGCCTGCCTGCCCGCCTGCCATGAACCGGCCCCTTCCTCTGCCGAGCTGCTGGCTGCTGGCCTTTTTGCGCTTCGCTGTCCTGCAAGCCCTGCTGGGAGGAGAGGGGGCTCTCCCCCCGCTTCCATTTGCCTTGGAGGGAGTTGCGGGATGGGGGTGGGTTGCATCCTCCCAGTGGAGCTGTGTGGCCGTGAGAGGTGTAGTCTTAAGCTGGGGGGTGGAGAACAGAAGGTGTGTGGCATTTGCATGGTAAACGTGTGAAAAATTGTGGTGTGAGAGTAGTGCGGTGGTGCTAACCTACTATTTTACATAGGAGGGTTCCTTTAGCTGTTGGTATCCCGTGAGGCTGGAGGAATAGGGCAGTTCCCATGGTCTTCAATTAATATCTTTCATAGAAGTAGTATCTAAGATAAAATATGGTACGTGAATGTATCATGAATGCTTCCATTATAAGTACTATTTGTGGAGCATCCTTTGCCATCTGAAAGAAAATTTCGGCTTAAGATCTTTTTGTTAGGCAGTACATGTTTTTATCTAGGTTGCTTTTCTTTGACAGCAACTTGAAACAGCTCAGTGTGCCATTTGGGAATCAAACTGTGACAGGATATAAATTTCCTGAGAAAGTGGTATTTTTTAGTGCAGCATTATCCACTAGAAATATCCAGTGCTTGAGTTGGGGGCTCAATCTTTTCTGTGCATTTTTGGGGGGATGTATCACTAACTTTTTCTTTGACATGCTTCTTCACGTAGGCTAGCTTGGAGGACTATGAAGAAACAGTAAAGAAGGCTAAAGAGGCATGGAAAGTCTGGGCTGATGTAAGTTAACAGAATTATCTTTTATAGTGTTTATCTTTTATAGTGTATCTCTGGCATTTAAAGACCATTAAGTTGCCCTGTTGGTTGGAGGTGTAAAAACACATTCATGTTCTATATGTTGCATTGAAGCAAAAATCTGTAGCGAGGACCAAGAAACAAAGCCAGACAACTTGCATTCATTACATTAAGGTACAAAGATGAGGACATTGAGTTTGCAAAATGTTTGTTCTGAAAAACCTGGCACCTTTACACAGGTTTGTGCCTGTAAGCCATCGCCAGCAGGTCTGCTGAAGTTCAGGAACCTTGTAAGCAAGCACATTATCACTCCGGGCATATTTAACTTCATGTTGCAGCATGCTTTCTCCTGTGAGAGTTTCGCAGAATATTTGGATATCTAACTCCTGGTGATAATCTTGCTTTCAAGGGGTAAGGAAGTCTAATAGTTTTGACTGTACTTTTTTGACCACCAGTCGAATCTTGATATTTCACAGAAGAGCTATGTTACTCCAAAGCTTTAGTGTTATGTTGCTGTATCAGACAACAGCTAAGCTCTTTCTCCTTAGGAAGCTGTAGTTCTCAATGTCCCTGTACAAGCTATTTCCAGGCATCATCCATTCTCTTGCTGGCCATACAAGGCTTGCTTCTACAGATACCTGGCATTTCTTTGATACAACTGAATTTCGTAAGATATCAGGCATTCATTCTGTACTTGATCCAGCAAAGTAGGCTGCCTGACCTGAAGAGAACAAAGTTTAAGGCAAATTCAACAGCTGTCTCAGGATATGTTAAAACATGTTCTTTTGTTACAGTTTGTGAATATGTTAGTGAGTGGATGCCTGCTCATAATGTCTTTGGAGATAATCTGAAAGAGGTCTAACACAAGAAAGAATCAACAGGTCTAATGCTTTAAAATCTCATCTTAAAGCTGTTTGTTTTTAGTTTGTGAATTTTGTTGGTTTTAATGAGCTCATCCAAAAGATTTTGACTGTGAAGATGTATGCTTGCTTCATTTATGAATTCTTCTCTTCTCTCTCCAGCTACCTGCTCTTTAGCAGATTTTAATCCTGTAAATGTTGTTTTAGGAAAATGGCTTATTATTGATCCTAGCCATTGATTATTATTTAACATACTGGTACCACATCTTAAAAATATATTAATATTTGTTATGTGGGTTTAATTTTTCTAGGATTGAAGCTTCTATCTGTCTCAGCATCTGCTAACAAAATAAGTGTCGATAGCCATTGTTATATTGAAAAGAAAGTTTGAAAATGTATTAAGTACACTGCAGAAGCTCAGAAACTTTTAAGAATGCTTTAAAAAAAATGCTTGTTTCTTGAGGTCCAGCTGATTCTTCTGGGGCCTTGTGAGTGGTGTAGCTGAACGCAAGTATTAGAACTAAGAACTAGAAATCTGCCTGCTTCTGTCAGTATTCAGTGGAATTGAAGTTTTGAACAGGCATAAATGTGTGCAGTGTTACTAGTCTCTGCAAGGTAGGAGTTTATTGTAAAGCAGATAAAAATGAATGCATAATTATGAGAAGATGAAGAAGAATTACAGCAACCAGTGATCTCTTGCTACTGGGGTAGCAAATGAGCATAATGTATGCAGCAGAAGTCACAGATGTTCTATCTCAAATGCATTCTTATGTTTTCTTTTGTTTTGACTAGATCCCTGCACCTAAGCGTGGAGAAATAGTACGACAGATCGGTGATGCCCTGAGACAAAAAATCAAAGTTCTAGGAAGCTTGGTAAGGTGTTTTAAGAAGCAGCTTGACTTTAGAGGGGGAAAAAAAAGGTCAAAACTGTTTTGCTCTTGTTTTAATGTACTACTCTGCAATACTAACCTTAATAACCGTTAAAGTGCTGTTGGTTCTGTTAACTTGCGTAAAGAACTTTAGATTTAAAAAAAAAAAAAGTATTATAGCGTTATGACATCCTACACTGAAAATGGTATTTCTTGTGGGAGAAGCAAGTGTAATTTGTTCTGATCCTGTAAGCTGGCTAGGAAGAGTTACAACTGCTGCCATGCTGTTTTCCCACTTGACCTGCCAGATAGAGCACCATCATATACTCAAGATATCCTGAAAAAGATCTTTCTCTAACACAGAGCTTTTAACCTTGAGCCCTTTTCTGGTGTTCTGCAGGGTTTTGAGAATTGACATGTGGAGGTATAAGGCTTCAGAAGGTGAGATGATCTTAATGAGATCTTCTTGCAGTGCTGTGTAGGATGTAAAGGTTGAAGGACCATTCCTTTAAAACACTCACTAGTTGCTAGGGAAGAAAAGGGGACAAGTGGGGAGCTTGCCACTTTCCTTTTACAAGGCTTGCCAGTATGTGCTGCTATTCAGAAACAGCTATCCTTGAATAACTCCACATGTAGTCAAGCCCATACTGTTAACCTACAAAACTTTGCTCTGCTAGTTCCGTAGATGCTGGCTCCCTGTGATAGTTTCTGTGGTACAGACGCACATTTGTATTCAAAAACATTATAGCTTCCCAGTGTGCGGACAGACAGCAGTTTGTATGTACCTCAGAGAAACCTTGTTGTCTGTTTGTAGTTTTCCTGAACAGATAATGAGCCCATTCAGCTCTTCCAGGATAGGGGATGAAGCTTGGGGTGAAAGCTGTGTGGTAGGTGTTCAGGTATTCAGACTTCTCTTGGCTGTAGATTATGAAACTGGCATACGTAAAAGGGAACAGTATGGCAACTCACCTTTACATATTCAATTGAAACTTTCCAGCCTACCCTCAGAATGTACTTGCCAATTGTTCAGATGTATTTCTAATACTTTCACATGCTCACCAATTTGTTTCTTAGTGAATACATCTGGTGCCTCTCAATAGCAGTCTACAGGGTTTTTTCCTTCTGTCTTGAGGTGGCCAGGCATCCTGTTTGCTGAGTATGATGCTCAGATTCTAAATGGTTTGTGCCCAATAAATAATGTGTTACATAAAATCTTGTGGTCTCTCCCTTGTCAAATGTCTCCCCTTTCTTTAGGATGAAGCAGAAATCAGGTACGCGGTTTTCCTGTGAGCAGAGTAGCCTAGCAAGGCTTTGGAACCACAGGCATCATAGCTGTACCTAGAAATGTGCTTAGTCAGTTTTATTTTAATCTTTGCATGGAGGATAAAATCATTGAACCTGACTTCTTGCTTAACAGCTTTTTAAAAGTACAATCCTCAGCCTAAAGTGGTGGGTGATATTTGCATAAAGTTACCTGTAGATATCATAGCATCACTGCAAAATTAAGTAGGAGTAAATGGGTAACTTTCCAGTTCCTAGGTAAGTGAATTTCCTTACTTATGGAGGAAAATATCTTCAAATATCAACTTACTCTCATTGGCAAACAATATGTCTGCTGTGTATGCATACATGCTTTTAATAGAATAGAAGGCTGTAGCTTAGGACTGACTTCTGAAGAAAAGGGAAAAAAAACCTTGATACTAAACACCTCACCTGGGTCACTAAAAGACTAAAAATGAGCAGTTATTTTCAGCAATGTTTGAAAATTGGATCTCTCAAACTCAATTTGAGATGCTATGAGTAGTTTTCTTAAGAAAAAATCTAAATGACTATTTTTTTTTTCTGGAGCAGAGAAGTCCCTCCTTTCCGATTTATTTCACACCTGATCCAGAGTGTATGCAAATGACCTGAAAAAATGTTCTTTGATCCAAAGCTATGATTCTCATTGCTGTTGGATACTTCTTTAAATATATTCATTTCTTCTGCTGATTAATCTCCTCTATTAATTTCCTCCTATTGTATGGGAATGTGACTCTTAATCTGGTTGTCTGTTGTGTTTTTTCTTTAAGCCGTGAATATCTTAGGAATATGTGAATCTCTTCTAGTGAAAAAATCTGCATTGAATCTTACTTGGTGTACAGATAAACCTGATAATAGTAGGAGACAAAATGTATTGGAAATGAATATGAATAAAAAAAAAAAAGAATTGTCTTGTACTTAATGTTTTCAGGTCTCATTGGAAATGGGAAAGATTTATGTTGAGGGTGTTGGGGAAGTACAGGAGTATGTTGATGTCTGTGATTATGCTGTTGGTTTGTCCCGAATGATTGGTGGACCTATTTTGCCTTCAGAAAGTAAGTATGTGTGCAATTTTCTTCCTTTTTTTTTTTTTTTTTGGTATTACTGAAGGGGTGGTGTTGTAATATCCTAAATATATAGTGACATACGTCAACAAAATCTCTGTGCTGTGAGTTATTTATGGAGCACATTGTCTAGGAACAGATGTGCTGTTAGGCAGTAACACCACTGCCAGAAGTATCTGTCCTATGGCTTGTATCAAGTGAGGCAAGAGATTTTTCCTCTGCTCTGTGAAGCATTAGATTCTCTTAGCCATCTCTGTAGTGAAGGTGCTAGAGGAAGGTATGTAAAAAGTTTGTCAGTGTACTTAGATCTAAGAGGCCTTTTGTTAGTTACTAATTAATAAGCAATCAGCATTCTGTTACACTGAAGAGTTAAAATAGCAAAAGTTCATGCTGCCACGTTACTAGTTTTTTTTCACAGTCTAGTTAATCTTGTTCCAGTAAGCTGATTCAAGCTTGTAATACAGCTATCCACAAGTTAACGCTCTGGTGAACAGAGGAGTGCTGCAAAGTCCCTTGTTCACAGGGCTTTGTGATTTCCTTTCTGAAAAACATTCAGCGGTTGCAAATTGCGGTATGTTATGTCTTTGCCTTCAGGACCTGGCCATGCTCTTATAGAGCAGTGGAATCCTGTTGGCTTAGTGGGAATCATCACGGCCTTCAATTTCCCCGTTGCAGTTTATGGGTGGAACAGTGCAATTGCAATGATCTGTGGAAACGCTTGCCTCTGGTAAGATACAGCTCTCCAATGTACTAACAGTATTTTCAAACTGCAGAGCTATTATCTCAGGCATGTGCTTGTTATCGGATGTCACTTGTATCTGTGTATTTGATTCCAATTTATGTAGGCTTAATTTATTTTTATTTTTAAGGTTCACTTGTAGTCAAAAAAAAATTCTTTGCTGATAACCTTGGTAACTTCTTTATGAAATGTTGAGATCCAGACCTGCACAGGGCTCAGCCAGGTGGCAAGTTAGTGAAGAAACAAGGTTTAGGTCTTGCAACACTGATACTAACAAAAAAATATATATATATTTTCAGAATTGATACAGCTCAAATTAAGAATTTAGATAAGTGACTTTACTTTCTTTCTCCACTCCAGCTTCACTTCTATTTAACTGCTTCACTCTAATATCTGACGTAGCTCTTGTTCACGCTGAGCTTAGCAGAAGGTCTGAATGCTCAGCTGTGGACGGAAACACATTAATTGTCTTAACATATATCTGATAACCAGTCTAAGTTTGCTGTATTTGACATACCATGAAACTGCATATTTAAATAATTATTTTTTTCCCCTTTCAGGAAAGGTGCTCCTACAACATCCCTCATTAGCGTTGCTGTTACAAAGTGAGTTCTGGTTTCTTTGCTTTCTGTCTAACTTTTTAAATAACTTTTTTTTTTTTTTTGTCTGAGACAGTGCTCAGTGGTGAGAAATGCTTTCCCCTTGTTACATAAAATGTAACAGTATACAGTATATATAGCATGTTACCTGTACCATTGCCAGTTTTTTCCTGGGACCAGTTCTGTGCTTCAGCTGAAAAAGGAAGCTCTGTGGCTTGCTTCTCTGTAAAAGATGAATTGCTCATGAAATTCACCTACCCATAATCACACACTCATGTTTCAGAATAGTCTGTTTATTTGGGAGTCTCAGCCCCACATCAGCAGTATTTTTGTTTTTCGTTTGTTTTTGGCAAATTCTGTCTGGCTGAGAAGACGTATCTCTGGATGTGTTCACACAGTCCTTATTATCCAAAACTACTAACATCACAACATACCTTTCCAGGGTTCAAAACTCGTTCCTGATGAGGAGAATTCTGAAATGTAATGTCATAGTGGTACTTACTCTAGGTTTATTGCTACATTGTTTTACTGTATTAGCATTTTAATTACGTATCTATTGCAAGCTACAAGTAAGATTTATTTTTATATGCTAAATATCAAAGGTTCCCTTTAAAATAACTAACTAGGATGTCTTGTAGCTTTAAAATGGGCCTCAGAACACTGCCGCAAGCTACCTGTAAGTATTTTAAGTAACTTCATTAAGTTATATAAATGTCTCTTTCTAATGGTGAAAGACTATATGGCCAAAGTTTTTACACATGATCTAATGTTTCTCTGTGCCAGTTGTGTGGATACATATGGAATATAATTTTGAGTCTTACTTCTGCCTGAGCAGTGACTGTAACACCAAGGTCCTTGAATGGAGAAGTGTGTGGGTTTTTTAAAAACTTATTAACGGCAAGACTTTTTTTTTCAAAATCTGATATTCTTCTTCATGTGCATGGTCAGATAGTTTTAATGGCTCTTTGCCTTTTATATGCACCTGTCAGAAATCTCTGAAATTTTTGCATCTTTGATTCTAGAATAATTGCCAAAGTCTTGGAGGATAACAAAATACCTGGAGCAATTTGTTCTCTGGTCTGTGGTGGAGCAGACATTGGGTAGGTAACATTTCTTGTGTTTTGCGAATATGGATAGAGGACAAAGAATATTATTTGGAGGGATTCCTGGTTTTAAAATTAATCTGATCTCCAGGAGTTGCCTGTACAGGCAAGTACAATATAAAATTCCACTAATCATATACTTTTTTCACTTTTTAGCCCATTAGCCTTTCAGATCACTTGTAGAGGAGAATACTTCCCCATTTGCCATGCTCACGTAGGGACTGTGCACTTGCATATAAATGCAAAATGGATAAAAGTGTTCCATGTGATTATTACAATGTGGAAATTCCTAATACAAATACATACTTGAGAGTTTCAGGAGGATAGGTGAAAACAAAATATATGGTAACCATGAAAAATCATGGGTGTGCTTATCTTCTTAGGTAACACAACAATGGGAACTGGTCTCACTGTGTAGCTTGGACTGAATTGCGAAATGAATACAGGCAATGAACGTATGGTTTGGCGTGAAACGGGGGACGGAAGCAGTTGTTCCTCTTTCCTGAATGAGAAGCTTGCCTGATGTCTGCTCAGTCACTTAATTATGTTTGGTGTACATGAAAGGTGTGAGCATCTTTTCTAGCTGTTTGCTCTTCGAATAAATGTATGTCTTGTTGTGCAGGACAGCAATGGCAAGAGACGAGAGAATGGACCTGTTGTCCTTCACTGGCAGCACAAAAGTGGGCAAACAAGTAGCGCTTATGGTTCAGGAGAGATTTGGTGAGTGTCAGGGGTCTTTTCTTCTTTTGTTTCCATAGTTGCAAAAGATAGGGCAGCCCCATAGTATTTTAAAATTACAACTTACTTCACTTACCTCCTTTGTTACCTTTTTTTCAGCTTGATGGAAGTAGGATGAGGAAATGGCTCAGAACTAGCTACTACATCTTTCATTTAGTTCAGTCACAGTTCAGGATTTTTTCCCCAAGATGTTCACAAATCTATGGTCCTGCAGTTAATTTGGAGGTTTCTATAGCTGTATTGTATGGAGATTTATAAATGAACAGATGGGGCCTATGGTCTTCTGGCAACTCCATTCATGGAAAAATACACCTTTGCCTTCTACTCCTTATAAATATGGAAGAAAAATTAGGACCTTTGAGGTACCAGATTTGTTTTAGATATTCAGAGATGCATAGCTGTGAGTCCATGAACAGCTGCGGGATTCTAACTTTTTAGTTATAAACAGAAAGCATTGTGAACAGGACTTTCTTATTTTGCATATTTGAAGTTTGTTAGTGTCAAAAAAATTCAGAACATGTTGCAAAGGTTCACCCAGAAGTAGACTGTGATTCTTTCTCTCAGGTTTGAGATAAAACAGTTGCCAGAGAAATAAACAAGTCTGCTTAAGTGTTATTTTCTTCGTTTATACATTTTGGTCTGAATAGTAACTCCTCCTCTTCTTCATCTGCCTCATACTATTTATCCTGCAGTTTGTTTTGCTTTCTTCTTTTCCTTTCCAGTGCTATTTTTACCTATTTTTTTAAAAACCTTTTCTTTTTTTTCTGCTCTAGCTGTTCTCCAGGTATCTTTCTTCACATTATGTGATAGATGTATATTTTTCTACAGTATATTTTTCTACTTTAACTAGTGCAATTAGTTGACTACACTGTCTATCCAGAAAAATACATGTAATGAAACGTAGCTTTAATTAGAGATGATTTTGCTGAAATGCGCAATAAACACATGTGCAATTGATGTAATTTTTGTGTGTTTTTATTAGGCCGAAGTCTGCTGGAACTGGGAGGAAACAATGCCATTATTGGTAATATGCAATGTAGAAATATAGTCCCATAGATGTTATTTGAAAGTTAGTATATAAATGTTCATAATTTTTTTTTTTTTTTTTAAACACTGGGGGTTTAAAAAGTCCGTAGTGGAATGTGTTGTTTTTTTTTTTCTTTCTGTCTTCTGTGTTGTTGAGGGGTAGTGCTTTCAGATAAAAATGAGAATTCAAATTAACGTTATTACTTTTGAATTGAAGAATGGAATAGGTGAAGCAGTAGGCATTAGTAATGGGATGTGGACAATGCTGCTAATGAAATTTAGATCTACTCTGAACGTGACATTTTTAGCATTTTAGAATATAGGTACATCTACGTATATATGTAGACATATATATGACACCTAAGATAGTATTTTACTTGAAAGTAACGCATGTAGGTATTCATTTCAATAGCCTGTTTTACAGGTTTATGTAGTTAAGGGCATGTTCTAATTCCCAGATAAATATGACATAAAGTTCTATAAAACTGAGCGATGTGACAGAAAGAAAATATAAACAAACTAAATACCTAAGCTGCTATTCTAAGAAGGCTGTGTTACAACCTTCTTTTTCACCTTTGCTGTGAATTGAACAAATGTTGCCTATCTAGAATATTAAGTGCTTTTGAAAATCTGGTATAATCAGTGTCTTTTTTTTTTTCTTGCCTCTGCTGTTTGGCACAGAGTAGCATAAACTTGCTTTGTAGTTAGAGAAATGTTTTCTTTTTCATATAAAAGTCCTGCTTTTTCTGAAGTTGACTTTGAATGATTACATGAAAATTGCTTGCTTGGACTTTGTTCCAGATTTAATAATAGTTTTGGACACTTAGAGAATTCTGTGGGACTGGTTAAGCTGAATGATATTTTGGGGGTCTTCTGAGGCTTATACATACAGGCTTTGATATAACATTCTCATGTCTTCTAGCCACACAAATTTGTTCAGCTCATTTGTATTTTACACTCATGTGTACCTGTGCCTTTCAGCTACTTTTTTTTTTTTCATGCTATCAAGATATACTTTACCATTGTTTTTTTATGCAACTAGACTTCTTCTCATGAAGAAGTGGCAAGAAATTGCTTGTAATTTTTTGGATTAAAATGAAGCTGAGCTTCTTTGCAAACTTTATCGTGATAGGCTCTTTAGTTCAAACTCTTAGGTTCGAAGCTGTGTTTATGTCCAATTCCATGTGTCTAATTCCAGGTGCAATGGGAGTTTTGAGGTGTTTTTGCCTATCTTAGTGTACTATGCTAGTGCTGCTATTCCTAATGCTTCCTGAGCAGCCTATCAGAGTTTATTATGTTCTGTTTAGTGTTTTAGGTTTTGTGAGTTTAGAGAACCTTCAGCACATAAACACCAGTTTGCAACTTGTCTGTTTATTTAAGTAACACAGTGATGTTTTTAACTTTTAAGTGTTTGAAGATGCAGATCTGAACCTTGTCATCCCGTCTGCTCTGTTTGCTGCTGTGGGAACAGCGGGTCAGAGGTGCACAACTGCCAGAAGACTGGTAAGTAACAGTGTATGAACTTGTTTGGGTAGCTATGACTTTAAAATTAATTCCAAATTAGTTCAGAAAATGCCTATCAATTACTAATATTGTGGAGAACAACAAACAGTATTTGTTAGACATTTTTATTCTGACTAAAATCAATATGATAGGAAAATATGATGGCAGTTTGTCTGGCAGATGAATTATAGTTTGTTACTACAATTCTAGTTCCAGAGAGTTTTTTGCATTTATTTCTTACATGGTCCTAAAACTTTCAAAAATAAAACTCATAATAATTCCTGTATTTCTCTTCTGTTGCATTGCAAGAACTCATTTGTGCGTGCCTGCTTCAAATTATGGTTTGTGGAGTTTAAATTTCAGCAGTGCAAGGGTGCATGTGTTGCTTGCATGTTTTTTCCTTCTTTGATTTTTTTACCAATCACTTTGAGCAAATGTAAATGTATCACATGTGTTTGTGTAATTTTTTCCAGAATTGGGTTGATTCGGTAAATTTTTGTAAAGAAAGATGTGGTTTAACCTTGTGCAGATAGGAGGGGTGGTGATTCCTCAAATTACAACAATAAAAATCACTTGAGTGTTTGTACTAAAATGCTTAGCTGAAGAGTTTACAAAATATGTGGTTATTATTTATCTGTAATGGGGTTAAATTAAAATGTATTTTTTTCTTTGATTCTTTTAAATCTTCATGATTTGCTTTCATGGTGATGCTGCTGCTCTCAGGCTTTGCTCTTGTGTTTAGTTTTAAATATGGTATTTGCTGAATGTGAGCAATACTTTTGCACTTCCTTCATCATTACATCAGGCTTAGTGGCATAGCCTTCATTGTCTTTCAGCCTTCTTACCATGTTTTGTTTTTAGTTCCTCCATGAAAGCATCCATGATGTGGTCGTGGAAAAGCTTGCGAAGGCCTATGCCCAGGTCCGCATTGGTGATCCATGGGATTGTAAGTAGCTGTTTCCAACTCATGGCTTTAGGAGACACATTTCTGATACATTTTTTCATTTAAATTCCAAGGTGATTATAGATCAAAGATACCTAATTTTAGCAGTTTACCAGGGAATGGATATAGCTAGTTTTATTTGGAATACGAACCCTGAAAGGGAGATGGAGAATCCAGCTACTACTGTTACTGTTCATCTTGGACAGGTTAAATAGTTACTTTCAAAATGTTGTGATAAAGGATGTTATAAAAAGTTGTCCTGAAAGAATCTTGTGTGTCTGTCCTTTTTTTTTTTTTTAGCTGACACTCTGTATGGGCCTCTTCATACCAAAGAAGCAGTGAAAATGTTTCTTGATGCAGTAGAACAAGCAAAACAACAAGGTGGCTCTGTGGTCTGTGGTGGAAAGGTGACTTACTTTTATTTTCCCTGTTACAGTTAGTTTTCTAGGAAAAAAATACAGTAACATGGTAGCTTAGGCCAAGATTGCATTTCGGTTTGTCATGTCATCCATTACAGAATGTTATGTTAATCAGTCAAAGAATGTCCAAATTGCAATCCTGTGCTTAGGGTAAAGATAGCTCTACTTAGAACTTCTCCAAGAAATGGCAATGAGCCTTTGTCCATTCCTTGCTTTACTCTTCAGTCACGTAATGAAAATACAGACAGCAATGTAAATAGTGCCTAACAAACACATAATAAAGAAAAACTACTGTTCTGTGCCTGGATTCACAATATCAAACTTCAAGAAATGTTAGAGATTTAAAAAGTCACTTCCTCGTCTTCATCATATGTGATGTTTAATTCTCCTGGACGTAATGATCTGAGAAATCTTGTTTTTACAGGCATCTTTATTCCCAGTGCCTTTAAAATTCTCATCAGCTTACAAGTAGGAGAAAGGAACTTTTTTTTTGTCAGCTGGTAGACTTTGAGATTTGGTTACCTGTTTAGTAGACTAAGTAATGCCTCTATATATTAAACATGTAAGCAAGAGTAAAATTCAAGTTATCTGCTCAGATGATCTGACCTTCAATTTCTGATTGATAGGTACAGCTGTAGTAACCAAACTATGAACGATTCCCTTCCTGCAATGGTACTAAGCAGGATACTGGTTTGGCTGAAGTTAGTCAATTGTTTCTTCTTTTATACATTTTGAAGGTTATAAATCGCCCTGGAAACTACGTTGAACCAACCATTGTGACTGGCCTTCCACATAATGCACCCATTGTGCACACTGAGACATTTGCTCCCATACTGTATGTGCTGAAATTTAAGGTAAAATAGCAATGTGAAAATAGTCTGGTGTCAGGGGTCAGGGATTTCAGGAGAGCAATTTCTGATATGTGTCATGTTCATGCAATTGTGCTGACAGTTCAAGAAGCACTAACCATAGTTCTGTACTGTGGGACATGGACTGTAATAGCTTACCTCACTGTGTAGCTGTATTTATATATTTTCTGTGAAGAACACTGCTGTTAAGATGAGAGTCTGTACAGGAGTAGATCTTTGTTGCTCATGTCTGCCTGCTCTAGAATAGGTTGTTTTTCTGTGCAGTCAGGGGGAATATTCTCTCTCTGACTTGCTGCATGTGTATTTGCCAAGTGGTACTTAGTGTATTTGCATTCTGGTTGTAGCATATTGGAGTTTTCCTGACAGAGCTTCTTTTTAACTGCTTTCCTTTTAAAAGGTGTGGTTTAACTACTGACATGCTTCTTTCCAGGAGGAAGAGGAGGCTTTTGCATGGAATAATGAAGTAAAACAAGGTCTCTCCAGCAGCATCTTTACCAAGGATTTGGGAAGGATTTTCCGATGGCTTGGGTATAATTAAAATTATTTTTCTACATTCTTAAGATATAAGATTGCCATATTTTGTGTCTTTTCATATCTATACATACTGCTAGTTGAACATTTTACAGCCCTCATTTTAGGGAAGGAGCCTTTCCTGATCCTGAGCAGTAATTGTGTCCTATCTCTTTTCATAGGCCAAAGGGATCTGACTGTGGCATTGTGAATGTCAATATCCCAACCAGTGGGGCAGAGATTGGTGGTGCTTTTGGTATGTTACTTGCACAGTATGTTTTTTTTTTTCCCTTTAAACAATGAAATTCTCTGGGACCATTTCTGCAGAGTTGGTATTATTCTTAAGGTTTCTTTTTTAATGCTGAGTGGATTTTTTAACTAATGACTGCATTAGCTTTTCATGCAAAGAAAAGCTTCAGGTGGAAGTAAAAATAAAGCATCGTTACTGTGAAGTTAGTGTATCTTAGATCTCATCTTATTTTTCGAGACTTTAATCAGTCCATTTAAATGACTAAATCTGAAGAAATGAACAAAGTTAATTTTGAATTACACTGCTGTAGCAGAAAACAGAAAAATGACTAGTGGTAGTTGGGTTTCATCTTTTAAAAATATATGGAATACTTAAAAATCAAAGACTGGTATCATTTTGGTTCCTCCATCAAGGTAATATAACTCAGAACTATGTTCTGAACTTGTTTAGAAATATGTCTGAGTGGAAAGCTGTTTAAAATGGAATTTTAGTTAAAGCAATCTTGAACATGTTTGTTGTATATGTTTTCATGTGTTTACAAAAACTACAGCATAAAGTACTTTTGTGAGAGTCTCACAAGATTTTTGCCTTTTTTATATGCAAAAGAAAATGGGATAGGAAAGAAGAAATATTTATCTGATCATTTAAACAGTATAAGAACTAGCACATTCTTGTACAGTTGTCTCATGTTAAAATATGTTTAAAACAGCATTCTCTGGTGCCAGCATGGTGAGACTTTCAACTTTGGACAGATGGTTTTTGGATTGAGAACAGGGAGAGAGCTAGCTGTGGGAGCTGTACGTAGTGGTGTTCTGGTAATTATTTCAGGTTTAGAACAAGGGAGAGGGAATAGTTTACCCCAAGAGTTTTTACAAATGTCTCACCTCCTGGAGTTAGTCCAGATTTCCATGCTCCAGAAAATTTTCCCATTTTTATTTATAACCTTTCTCCTACAGGTGGTGAAAAGCACACTGGTGGGGGAAGAGAATCTGGAAGTGATTCATGGAAACTTTATATGAGACGGTCAACGTGGTAAGACAGATATTTTTAATTCCATATAAATGTAAATTACAGATAGAATTGCTAAAGTCCAAAACATATAAATCTGTGACTACAGGAGGTTATTACACTAAATGTGAGATAAACATGTAAAAGTGTAGTTTTTCTTTTTCATCATGTAAGAATTTACATCTGTGTTCCTAACAGAAGATGATTTCTTTGAAGACCTACCTTTACTCACTGTTCCTCAAAAGGAAAACCTCTTTTTACAGAATAGGGCAGTTTGTAAGAGCTGGAAAAAGAGTTCATTCTTTAAGCATGGTTTATCTGTTTCATAATTTATTTATTTTTTGTTTCCCCTCTTGCCTGATCTTAAACCAAGCTAAAAATTAGATTACTGAAAATTTTCGGGAAATATTTGAAGTGGCACCCACGGAGAGGGGGCCATTATTGCCAATGAGTGAGTAATTTATTGAAGTGTTGGGTATCTTTCAATGAGTCTGATGATGGTTAGCCTCTAGCAGTTATCTTTCCCATTCCCTCCCTGGCATTTTCCTTTGCTAACTTGGTTACCATGTGAAGACACATGAATGTGAGAAATCACACTTTGATTTTCCTATATGGACATTTTGTTCTTAAGAGATGAAATACGGGATTATACTTTGATCTACCAAGGAAGAGAGCACAGGGAACGTGGTCTTTCCCTGTACATGGTTACTATTCTGAAAACTGAACTAAAGACAGCTCATGTCTTTGAACAGACAAACCACTCCCAGAAGTCTTTCTTATCCATGTAACAGTGGTCAGAAGCAATGTACCTGGGAAGTGGGCTGCATAATCTGTCTCAGTGATCAAGTCTGGTCTCTAAATACTTGTTTCTCTTCCAGTACGATCAACTACAGCAAGGATTTACCTTTGGCTCAAGGAATCAAGTTTCAGTAACAACATTTTGAATGGTCATGCCATGAACTCCTAACATTTCAGAACCATGCACCTTCTAAGCCCCATGGCGAAGAAAATTAATTGCCTAAAACTTGGCTGCATCAATGGTAATTCTGTCAGAAATCAGATACTCTAAAATTGCTTAACTTTTAATGTATGAAATTACTACTTCTATCTTCAACTGAGAAATCCATGGTCTTTGGAAAGAAGGGAAGGTGACTGAAATTAACAAACTTGGACTGAGGTGGCCTGGATGGTCTTCTGTTGCCTTATCACTGTACTTCAATATCATCACTGTCTGTATCTCTTGCCTCCTTACAATTTGCTAGTTATTTCCATCTAGTGGGTCTATGCTTCAAACTACATGTTGAGTTTCCTACGGTTACCTGGTGCTATGGGGGGTGAGCAGTGCAGGACTATTTTTCAATGCATAAATAAACGTACATTTTGTGAAATTCGTTGGGCTTGTAGGCTTTCTTTCCTCGCTGTTTTGGAGCAGGATGAGCAGTCTGTCCGTTTCCTCTTGCTGGGCTGACAGCTGGGAGGAATGTCATTCGTCTAAATGAACCACTTTAGTTTTCCGCATCTTCTTTGGAAAGGAGACTTTTGCTCCATGTGTTGGGAGATAATGGGAAAGATCAAGGGATAGTGCAGACTTGCATAACAATCTCTTAGGCTAGAAGGATCGAGAGTTGATTGAGGTTACCATGATCCTTTTGACATCCTTCAGCAAATGAGCTGAAGAACCAGATGCGCAGCCAGGAGGGAATACTTTTCTAGCAGGGATTTGCTGTGGAAAGGCAAGTTGTTTATGTGCAGTTTCAAATTAGGTGGCATTTTCTCATGGAGGCTGAAGACTACAGACACTGGGAGGTCATTTGGGAGTCTTGCTTAGAATGCAAGACAAGAAAAGGCACAGTGCTCTTATGCTGATTCTTTCCACTGAGTAACTTCAGAGACTTTTTTTTTATGCATTACTTTTGGTAAAAATTTCTTTCCACTAGGTCTTACATACATGCCATGTTTTCACAATCTCTGAACATGGCAGAACCATTCATTTTGAGCTCAGATTATAGGACTCAGATCTAGCTTTATCTTGATTCTAAGATTTGACGTACAACAATGTTGTCCAAACTGTGTTAGAGGTCCAGCATACTGCAACGCTAGCTGGTCTTTCATCATAAATTCTAGTTTTAAAAGAGTGTTTCAAATTTGCATCTGTATTATAGAAAGTATTTTGAGTGGCACTTCCCAAAGAGCAAACAGTAGGCAGTTAAGTTTTTTTTGTACTGGAGATCATGAGTCTTACATTCAGATGAACTCTCCTGAAGTTCTTTGTGCTTGGCCATTTAACTAGGAAACAGATTTCTTGAAAGAAATTTGCACATAGAAATATATTTGCACATAGGAAGAACTGAAATTCCTGAAGCAGACAAATAAATCATTAGCAGATAGACCACAAAGAAACAATCTAATTTCCATTTTTTTTCTTTTCTGAAAATAGCACCAGTTATAGAAGTTCTATTCTTTAACACCATTCTGTGTCATGGAGTGTCTTCATAAAACGGTCTTAACAATGAAAAATAAGCAAAACTTTTCCTTTTCCTATTTTTACTGCTTATTAATAGTTTTTGGGTAACCTCATTATGTCACATCTGTTTTTCTAGAACATAAAAGGCATCTTTACTTTTTTGGATAAAATGATTTCACAAATCCAGTGGTTTCTGTGTGCAGGAATAAAGTTAGCTCTGCAATCTGGCTTAAAATACATGAACTCAGGTCATGGTGGAATAGAACAAAAACGGATGATGACAAGTATGAATGGAAAAAAACATACAGGAATGTTATTATGAGGGTGACTGAGCTTTACAGCAAATCTGCTAAGTTATTTTTGAAGTTTATTTTGAAATTTTTAAATATAAAAATCCCTTCAACACAAACTTGAATAGTCTTGCAGAGGACTCTCAGCTTCAAATACTTTTGTAACTACCTCTGTGAATAGGCACATCAGATGCACTTTGATTACAATTTGATCCTGACTTTTGTTGAGTGTATGAAATACTATTGCAAAGACAATGTTACCTGCGTTGTCATTTGATTTCTAGTATGGCATTGCAGCTGATAATCATCACATTTCATCTGATTTCCAGACAACTCTGGATTCCTTAAATGATATTTCCAATCTTGCTTCTCTCCACCCCTTTATTTAGTCACCTGTTCTTGAAGAATGTTACCTGAATTGACTAGCTGTCTTCCAGTGAAGGAGGTCTAGGGAAACTGCCTTAAAGACAGGCTCCAGTTGCAGAGAGTAATAGGTTTGGGATGGGATTTAGATGCTTATGAACTGTCATGATTATGACGAAGTAATAAAGTCAAGTAAGCTTACAAATAATGTAAACACCCTGTTTCTGAATTTTTGCTTTAGTTAGGAAAGTCCATTCAGGAGATTGTAAGCTGCATTATCTCATTGGCTTATCTCACTGAAGAAAAACATTTTGAGTGTTCATAAATACATTTTGGAGCTTCTGGTATATGCAGCTTAGTGGAACTTGCAGTTACAATACAAATTCTATCAGCAGCTTCCATTGTTGCATAAACTTAATTACCCTTGACTGTCTAACACCAGTGAATAACAAGTGTTAAATGACACATGATCAATAATTCATTTATTAGCACGGTATTGCTTACTGTGAAATGACCTTGATGGGAACAGTCTTGCAAGTAACTTACTTTCTTTTGGCCATGTTAATTTTAACCAAAGTAAAATGCTAATTCTGCTATTTTCATTTTTACTTATAAACAAACACACCAGTTAATTTTTTAATGAATGGTGAAAAATCAAAACTGCAGGATGTGAACTGCTGCTACTCTTCCATTTTACTGCATTCTATCACAGTTTCTAATAGCACAGAAAATAGCAGGCTGTTGGTACTGGAGCTGTTTTCAGGAGCCAGGTAATACTGCTTGTCAATAGCAGGATTCAACTTGGATTTTTGCAAATAGCAGCCCTGCAGTGCTGTATTTAAAACAAATGGGAAAGTGCTCATTGTTGTCTTTCAGTATTTTCAATTTTCTGCTCGACGAGGGAATCTTCCATCCAGGGCAGACAGGCAGTGGAGAAGCATTTGTTTTATTATGCAAGACTCTGGATCCTTGTTTCACTCAGCAACATCTGCTAGTAATGAAAAACAAAACGAGTTAGTGCAATTATTTCAGGGGTCTCTTGGCACAAAATGGATGACACAAGCTTAAACCTGCAGAAACCCTAACAACAGAATTGCATTACTCATATTCTCAGTGGTCACTTTTATTCCTTTTGCAGGGCCAAGGAAAATCAAACTGAACTTCAGGTATGAGGCAGTAGAAAGAAACACATTACTCCAGCATCCCATGAGGATGGTTATAAACCGACTTCCCCCGCAGGGCTAGTGCAACATTGCAGAACTGTTCTCCAAACCTTATTCCATGTAACTCACGCTTTGCTGTCTCTTTATGGCAACATCCATATCATGTGCACCAAACTTCTGACCCAAGAATTCCCCTGCTAAATCCAGAGAAGAACCGAGGCCACTGTTTTGGATAGCCCTAATAGCCCCAGTTGCCTAAACTGGTTTCTGTGCCACCTCTTCTCTGTGCTAGGGATCTTTCCTCTTGCGTTAGCACCACGAAGCCTAATTGCGTCTGGGGTCCTGTGTCCAGTTTGGTCTCCCCAGAGCAGGACAGCCATTGACTCCATGGAAAAGGATGCAACAGAGATGGACAATCTACTGTAATACAGCACATCTGAAATGGAGAGAAAGGCTTTTGTTCACCCTGGAGACTAGAAGGGAAAGGATAGCTCTTGTGAATGTCCTCAGCTCCTTTGGGGTGGGGGAACAGAAAGGATGGATCCAGGCTCTTCAGAGGTACACAGGAACAGCACCAAAGGCACTAGAGATCAAAGAAGTCTGAAGTTCAAAGTTCTTTCCTAGGAGAATACTTAGCCTAGGAAGAGAGACCCCCCCCCCGGAGGTCCTCACCTTGCGGGAGAGATACGGGCAAGAGATTATTTGTTGCAAGACTACTTCTCACTGAAGCTGTAGCATTGATGACAATCATCCTGGTCTCAGGTCTACCAAAGATATGTCTGTTAGTCATTCATTGTAAAACTAGGCTCCACAGATCTACCCTGATCTCAGAAGTTAGGAAGAGACTCTTAATGTGTTCTATTCAATCCAGTTGGCAGCCAGTCATTACTGGTGTTCCCCAAAGCTCAGTCTTGGGTCCAATTTCTTTTAAAGTTTTTGTCAGTGATCTGAATAAGGGGATGCACCCTCTGTGAGTTTGCAGATGATATCAAATGAGGCAGGAATGTCAATCTGCTTGAGGATAGGAAGACTTTGCAGAGGTATCTGGATGGGCTAGATCAGTGAGCCGAGTCCAATCAAATGGCATTCAACAAGGCTAAGTGCCAGGTCCTGGACCTGGGTCATAACCCCATTCAGCTGTATACGCCTGGGGAAAAGTGGCTGGAGAGCTGCCCAGCAGAAAAGTACCTGGGGGTGCTGGTTGACAGCTGGCTGAACAGTAAGCCCAGGTGGCCATGAAGGCCGAGGTCATCCTGGCCTGCATCAGAAATAGTGTGGCCAGCAGGACCAGGGAGGTGACTGTCCCCTTCTATGCAGTACTGGTGAGACCTCAAATACAAGGAAAGGAAGTTGTAGTGAGGAGGGTGTTCTCTTTTCTCAGGTGACAAGTGATAGGATGTGAGACAATGTCCTGTAGCTGTGCTAGGGGAAGTTTATATTGGATATCAGGAAGAATTTCTTCATGGAGAGTGTGGTTAAGCATTGGAAGGGGCTGCCCAGGGAAGTGGTGGAGTCCTCATCCCTGGAGGTGTTTAAGACGTGTGTGAATGAAGCACTAAGGGATGTTATTTAGTGATGGGACTCCATAGGTCAGGTTGATGGTTGGACTTAATGACCTGGAAGGTCTTTTCCAACCTAGAGGATTCTGCGATGCTATAATTTTAACAGAACAACGTATTTATATTATGTCATACTGTTTTCTCATGGTACTTCCATCATTCAAGTCTGTGTTGTTACTGAGGTGTTCAAAGCCATGTGGCTACCAGAACTCTTAATTTGTAGCTGCTGCCGATGTTATTGTATGAGATATTAAACATTATAGGGGTGGTTCTCAGTTACCCTGTAACTAATCCATTCAAGTCTCTGCATTAATCTTAGCTATGTAAAGGTGTGTAAATTACAGGAGAGCTTTTTGCCTGGATTGTCTTCTGAATATGTTATCTGCACCAATGTGATGTGCACATGTTGCACATGTGTATATTCTTATTTCTCTATGTGGAAGAGGACACAATTTTTTAAGACTTGTATACGGGACTTATATGGAATAAAATTCTTGATTTAACAAAATGGCGTGGCAGGGACTTCTGCAATGCATTATTTCAGTGTTATGAAATAGATATTTCATATTGGGCAGACCCGGGGAACTATAGGCCTGTCAGTTTGACCTCAGTGCCGGGGAAGCTCATGGAGCAGATTATCTTGAGGGTCATCACGCGGCACTTGCAGGGCAACCAGGCGATCGGGCCCAGTCAGCATGGGTTTATGAAAGGCAGGTCCTGCTTGACGAACCTGATCTCCTTCTATGACCAAGTGACGCGCTTGGTGGATGAGGGAAAGGCTGTGGACGTGGTCTACCTTGACCTCAGTAAGGCTTTTGACACCGTTCCCCACAACATTCTCCTCAAGAAACTGGCTGCTCGGGGCTTGGACTGGCGTACGCTTCGCTGGGTTAGAAACTGGCTGGATGGCCGGGCCCAGAGAGTTGTGGTGAATGGAGTCAAATCTGGTTGGAGGCCGGTCACTAGTGGAGTCCCCCAGGGCTCGGTACTGGGGCCGGTCCTCTTTAATATCTTTATTGATGATCTGGATGAGGGCGTCCAGTGCACCCTCAGTAAGTTTGCAGATGACACCAAGCTAAGTGCGTGTGTCGATCTGCTCGAGGGCAGGAAGGCTCTGCAGGAGGATCTGGATAGGCTGGAGCGATGGGCTGAGGTCAACTGCATGAAGTTCAACAAGGCCAAGTGCCGGGTCCTGCACCTGGGCTGCAACAACCCCAAGCAGAGCTACAGGCTGGGAGATGAGTGGCTGGAAAGCTGCCTGGCCGAGAAGGACCTGGGAGTATTGGTGGATAGTCAGCTGAATATGAGCCAGCAGTGTGCCCAGGTGGCCAAGAAGGCCAATGGCATCCTGGCCTGTATAAGAAGCAGTGTGGCCAGCAGGTCGAGGGAAGTGATTGTGCCCCTGTACTCGGCTCTGGTGAGGCCGCACCTCGAGTACTGTGTTCAGTTTTGGGCCCCTCGCTACAGGAAGGACATGGACGTGCTCGAGCGAGTCCAGAGAAGGGCGACCAAGCTTGTGAGGGGTCTGGAGAACAAGTCTTACGAGGAGCGGCTGAGGGAGCTGGGCTTGTTCAGCCTGGAGAAGAGGAGGCTCAGGGGCGACCTCATCGCTCTCTACAGTTACCTGAAAGGAAGCTGTAGAGAGGTGGGGGTTGGGCTATTCTCCCACGTGCCTGGTGACAGGACGAGGGGGAATGGGCTAAAGTTGCGACAGGGGAGTTTTAGGTTGGATGTTAGGAAGTACTTCTTTACCGAAAGGGTTATTAAGCATTGGAACGGGCTGCCCAGGGAGGTGGTTGAGTCACCATCCCTGGAGGTCTTTAAAAGACGTTTAGATGTAGAGCTTAGGGATATGGTTTAGTGGAGTACTTAGTGTTAGGTCGGAGGTTGGACTCGATGATCTTGAGGTCTCTTCCAACCTAGAGAAATCTGTGAATCTGTGAATCTGTGAATATCCCTGGATGAGCAAAACGTGCAGTCATATGCTATATACCTAGTGTTTGTAAACTGCTGGATTAATTGCATTTGTTTGTTTGCAAACTTTTGTTGCCAATGAAGTGTTTTTTACAGTGTGGATCATTAAGTCTAACCTTGCATTTTGAACAGGGTTGCCTGCAGGTACGTGTTACACTTGTTTGCAGTCTCTATTCCTTCTGCTGAAATTATCAGCATCGATATCTCATATGGCTTGTTGCTTTCTGCCAGATAACAGGGACACACTTTAGTATTTCGGAGCAGGGACTTTGCCCGGTAAGGCATCGCGGAGCATTTTTTTGAGCGTCGTGTTCCTCTTGGTGTCGCTGTTGGCCTGCTGGTGTGCAGCCGAGGGCGTGTGCTCTTCAGTTCTCCCTCTCGTGCCTGAGGTCACCGCAGAAGACTTTCCATTCATTAGGCAGATGTGTAAAACACCAACCTATTCTTCTGAATGCTTCTTATATTCCAGCACAGCTGGGAACGTTACTTCTTTTCTGGTAATTAAACCCACTTTATTCTGCAAAAGCCTCAGCTGGTTAATGCAATTCTTATATAAAACATTATCTCCAAAATCCAAAAGATAAATTCTATTTCAACCAGGTACTCATTGCTGGGAAACTACAAACAAACTGTTTAATACACACTTTGCCCAGTATGTTCTCTGGCATTATGGCTCTGTTTTCCTGCAATCTGATTCCAAAGTTGGGTTCAAGGGAAAAGACAATGCAAGCTGGATTTCTGAACTTTAGAGGAAGACACATCCTTTTATTGTATTAAGTCTGGAAAACTGATAGTAATTCAGTAGTAATTGCAATAACAGAGAATAAATGCAAGCTATTTTACTTCTAAGGCTTTTGTTTAATGCCTAAAGTATTACTGAGTGGTTATGGTCTTTTGCCTTATGTGGGTTTTAAGAGATTACTCACTCATTCACCTATGATTTACAGTGGGCTACAATGATAGAAACCCCTCAGTCCAGTGTGGCAGCTGCATTTGAACAGTGTCTTAAGAAGTGCAGCACATACTCTTCTCTGTGTTGTATTTTGTCCACACTAATTCAAGGAGCCTGTTTACAAATGACACTTAGGTATGCATATACCACAGGTGAAATACTGTGTTGTTTTTTCTTTTTTTTCTTTTTTTTAAATTTTAATGCATTTGTTTAGCACCAAAAGTATGCAGAATACTCATAAACTCAAGGGTATAAACTCAAGGGTATAAACCTTTCTCTACCTCATATGTGCCTGTATTCACTTAAGACTGTACATGTTCACAATTATGGATTTGAGGTACTGCTTGTTAAGTGTAAGTAGGGGATTCCTGTTTGCCCCGTAAGGAGTAAATACATACATCAATTCAACCATGACAGCACCTAATTTATGGTAGTGGTTTAAGGCAGAAAAAGCAATAGAGTAAGGTTAAAGTGATGTTTCTCAAAATAGTACAAGTCACTCTATCCTCCCAGGTTTTGTTATTGGTATTATATATTTGTAGCTTGAAAAAAAAAAAAAAAACAAACAAAAAATGTGGGGATCTTAGCTGAAGGTATGTAGTAACAAGGACTGACAGCAGAGGAGACAGACTTATGGTGATAAGGAAAAAGTCAGGGATGGAGCACACAATAGAAAATAAAACAATAACGTAGTCAATCATTGCTGTTCTGTGGCATTTGTAACCATACTGCTTCTGTGATCCTGCTAATTTCCTACTCCTTTTGATATTTTAAGTTAGTTAGGTTTTTTTTGTTTGTTTTGTTTTTGTTTGGTTTGGTTTGGTTTGGTTTTCCTGCCAATTTAGTGCCGAAGTGGCATCCTACAAAGTCTGACAAGCACCAGAGATGTGCAGGGAAACCTTTAGGAAGGCAGCAACCAGCTGTTGGCTGCAGAAAAAGGAGAGGCCTTGAAAGTGAGAATGAGAAATTCAAAACCAGCAGCAAAGAAGCTGGTAAAGCCATGGTGAAAGACACAGGCAGTATTGAAGAGGAGAAAGAGGACCCAGTACCAGGCTTTTAGATGCTGGCTATTACTTTGGGAGCACTGAGGAAGACAACATCAGAGTTGCAGATAGGAGATGGGGAAAAGTGCACAAAATAGAATAGGTTGAAAGGGCATGGTTTTACAGTATAAAGGAAAAAAAAGGATGAGAGAATTACTGGGTAGGGAGAATAGGGAAAGGAGACAGAAGGAATTTTAGTTAACACATAAGGCTGCAATTAGGGCACATAAAGCACAGACACATATTCACGACAGAACAATATCAAAACCTTCAAATCTGCTAGAATTCATTGGTTGGAGTGTGAATCTGGCAGTAGGCCAGGCTGTCAAAACTGCCTATTATGATTAAAAACAACAAACAACAACAAAGGAAAGGAAAGGATCTGAGAACAGAATAAACTTTCGTGTTTTGATATTTGTGTTTCTTTTAATTATTTTTTTTGACTATAAAAATGGTCCCAATCTCATTCAGAACATTTTATGTAAATTGAAATAAACTGTACCAATCCCTTTGTTCTCTGTCTGTTGTTTTAATCCATACATTTCATATCTAGCTACATCTATATATTTGTTAGCTTTATGCTAGACAGTATTTGCCTTAGTACTCTAGTTTGCATGTTGCTTGTATCATTTACTTTTCTGGCTGCTCATTTCCTTCTTATTTCTGAACAATAAATACTGAGAGTTCAAGAAAAGGCTATCCTTACTGGTGGTTTATTACTCCATGTTGCGTTGTTCCAACAGGAAATAGTAAATATGAAGCATAGTTTGCGCAACTCTTCAAGCCACAGATTTGCCTCTTACTGTAAATGAGAAGTTTTTCATTCTTTGGTATTAGCTGGTTTCTTTGTGGGTTTTGAAACCAGGATAAGATTGGCATTTTAAAGTCTGCTGGGTCTGCAAAAATTATGTGATTTGTTTGTCTTACAATGGTCCTCAGCTAACCAGAAAACAAGTTTTTTAAGTTCTGTATTTACACTACTAAGTAAACCTTTTGCAATGTTGGTTAAAACACCAGGAAACAATGCTCTTTCATTTTTTCTTACAAGAGAGCAAAATCAAAATGAGTTCTGACATAGAATTACAGTGAATATGACCCAAGTTAAAACAATTTATTTTTCCTCTAAATACCTTCAAGTATATTTTCTGTAGCGTCTTCTTGACCTTGTGTTTGTTTTAGTTATTTACCTGATCATCATTCTGCAGCTTCTCATTCTCCAGCTGAGGTGAGATTATTTGACCTTTGCTTGTGGTTCAGTAAATCAGCAGAGCAGAGCAGAAAATAATTATTCTCTTCTCATTATACTGGTTTAGCACCATTACTGTCTCATTTCTGCATAGTTACTCCAGCTGGGAGCGGAGAATCTGGAGCTGTGTGTGTGTCTCTAACAGGCTGTTTCATTAATTAGGACTGGAGGTGTAAATCTTTGCTTTCTTCCCACAGAGATGGGACCAGTACACTGAGCACAGCCACGCATCGAACCTGTATTTCATGTGTAATATATGGCCTCACCTAAATGTGTAGATGCACCTGTGGGACTGGTTGAGCATGGGCTGCTCTTTGTTTAGGTAAGAGCAGGTATGTGGGCACACAGTTCAGAGCTGAGGTTCACAGCTGCCGGAGAGCTGCCCCCCTCAAGGAGATACTCGGCAGGCCTTGGAGGGGCAGGGAGGTGAGGTTGCGAGCCTCAGGAAGCCAGCGTAGTGGGTGGAGGGAGTAAAGTGTCTGTTTTGCCTCCAGCGAGCATGCAAGCACGGCCGCCACCCATTTCCTCCGAACTTTCCATCCGCAGAGCCAGATGCCAGGGGTCAGAGGTAGCTGAAGGCCTCGAGCCAGATGAAGCAGGCATGTGGCGGCCTGGTGCAGAGTGTCCTCCGGGGAACGGCAGCATGTGTTTGCGGCACGGTGGGGCCTGACCGACTGAGGGAGGTCTGCCCTCCTCTACAAAGCCTCCAGGGTGTTGTGGTTCAGCCCCAGCAGGCGGCTCAGCACCACCCAGCCGCTCGCTCACTGTCCCCAGGTGGGATGGGGGAGAGAATCAGAAAGGTAAAAGTGCAAGAACCCGTGGGTTGGGACAAAGACAGCTCACTGGGTAAAGTAAAAGCTGCACACAAGTGAAGCAAAGCAAGGAATCCATTCGCTGCTTCCCATCGGCAGGCAGGTGTTCAGCCACTCCCAGGGAAGCAGGGCTCAGCATGCAGAACGATTTCTCAAGTAGACAAACACCATTGCTCCGAACGTGCCCCCCTTCCTCCTTCTTTACCACAGCTTTTATTGCTGACCGTGGAACCACATAGTACGGGACATCCCTCTGGCCAGCCTGTGCCAGGTGTCCTGGCTGTGTCCCCTCCCAGCTCCTTGTGCACCCCCAGTCTCCTTGCTGGCAGGGCAGCACCAGAAACTGAAATGTCCCTGGCTCTGCGTGAGCACTGCTCTGCAACAACTGACACATCCGTGTGTTATCAGCATTATTTTTCTCCTGAATCCAAAACAGCATCATAAAGGCCTCCCTCCACAAAGAAAATTACCCCAGCCAAAACCATGACACAGGGAAATTGTTTCTCTACAGTTACCCTTTTGCATTTTACTACAAGGTGAAAAAACAGAGGTTGTGATATTAAGACAACTTTTATGACAGGTCATTATGAAACAGGATTTAGGCTTGTGCGTTGAATCTGGGTCTGAACAAAATCTTGGTTAGACTGCTGCCCAGTCCTGGTAATTTTCCTGGTGATTTTCTCTGGGACCAGCCCAACCCTCTGGCCTTTAACCAGCCTCTGTCCTGCAGCCTCTTGGTGCTTGGTTCAGTAGGTTTCCTCAGAGCCAGGCTGAGGAATCTCGCAAAATCCAGTTGTCACTGTTGTATTTTATGACCAAGCGTGTGTATGTGAGTGTGATAGTTGGATTCAAGTTCACTCCTAAATACAGATAAGTGCTGCCAAAAAGAAGTTTGATGCCCAAAGCAGTATCTTCCACCTCCACCCCTGGAAGATACATGCGTTTTTACCCTTGACACTCCTTCCTCTACCAAACTGCTTACCCAGCTGATCTAATCCCTTTCAGCTGGGCAACAGAGTGCTTTTTGCTCTGGGACCTTTGCGCTCTGGGAGCTGTGCACAAAATAACCCTGAGCAAATCAGGAGGTGGATGGGAACCGCACCACAGGCATATGGGTGGGGATGTTAAGCAGGAGCAGGGGGCCAGGGAGAGAGGTAGCAGCAGGGAGGCAGTGTTCATGGTCTTCAGTCCTGCTGAAGACAACGGTACAACTACTGGAAGGTTGGACCACTGTCAAGGCCTGCCTCATTCAAAGGCTTAAGGGTGGCGGGCTGGAAATGTGCATATGGCTGTAGTGATTTCGGCAGCAACCGTATGATGAAACACATAGCAATCAGGAAAAGATAATTTCTTTATACTCGTTTTTAACCCCAGGTAAGACCCGAACCACTCAAACCTGCATGGGATACAGTAAATAATAACTGAAGCAGCCAGCCACAAATGTCTTATGAGGGGTTGCTCATTGCAAGTGCTAGAGAGGTGGAGGAAAGACAAGTGGTGTGGGTTATTTGAAAGGTCCAGCACTCCTGTGGCGCAGCGTGTGATGCATGTTATTGCCAATAAAATCCTAGGTTAGCAGCTTCCTTTTCTCATTAACTGTCCCCAGCAGAGAAATTGGTTGGTTGCATGTGACTGAGGAGAGCAAGAAGAACTACTGATTCTGCAGCAGAGGCGTGAATGGACATTTTATTTTGTTTCATTCATTTGTATCCTTTGAAATGTGTTCTCACTAGGCCAATTAGATTTTGGTAATAAAATTAGTGACTTTTTTTTTTGTTTGTTTGTTTACATCAAGAAACTTATACTGAGAGTAGCAGCTTGGCAGCAACTCGCACAGAGCTTCTTCTCCAGTGTTGTCATTTGTGCTGCTGCCAAGAGGCCCTGAGCCAGAAGCCACAGTTTGCTTGGACCTCTGAGCCAGTGCGCACCCACCCACTGCAGCAAGTCATGCTTAAATTGCATTATTGTATGTGTTAATATGATTGTATGCAAGGCAAAGCAGAGAGGGTGTGCCCTGGGAATCCCAACAAAGACCCTCACAATAGAGAGACTTTTGTACTTTGGACAATTCTTGATTATAAATAGATTAGAGAATCCAGGCTGATGCTATCTACTTATTACTGTGGTAGGTTTTCTGGCTACTTCCTTAACAAGGCTGCCAAAATTTCTTCTAGACTGATGACAGTTATGAGGACAAATATGTTGGAGGAAACATCAAGACTACTTCAACTCACAAAAGATCTTCCTTTCATTTGGTCAAATTGCATATCCTCATTACCCTGCAATGATGCCAAAACTTTTGCAGCACTGTACACTTCTAATCCTGATACTACTGGTAAGAATGCTGTAGTCTCCTGTCATTAGGCTCTGGTGGCTATCCAGTGCATGAGCTTATTCACTTAGGAAATTTCTGTGTCTGGTTCAACCTGAGGAGAATCTAGGTCTCCCACAGCCTCTGTTGGACCAGTGTGGGATGAGCACCCAGTGGAAGTGCATCCCCTTACCCATCAACAGTGGCACATAGCTTTCAGTGGTGGTGACGCCAGGAGAAATAACTACCAGAGGTGGTGAAATTACTGGAGATTTAAAATTTTCCCAGTCAAGGGAAGGGCTGTGCCTGAGGGCGATGGGAATGCAACTGGGGGCTGTCTCCCCAAGCAGAGCCAGGAAAGGGCTGGCTATGCAGTAGGGAAAGTCCTGTACAGCTCATAATGTTCCAATTTCAGGCTTCCAAGCATGGTTTTTGGATGGTCCAGGACACCATGCAATAGCAATGTAGTGGCTAGACCAGCGTAGCTGTTACACGAGTTGCTCATCCATTGAAGTTCTTGAGCTGTATCATAAAAGTTTTTATTAGAAAGCAGTCCAAGGAGTTGAAAATGTTTTGGGTCCCTCTCTACAGGAAGAATATTAAGTTGCTGGAACACAGTCAGAGAAGAGCAGTGAAGCTGGTGAAGGGACTAGAGAACAAGACCAGGAAACAGTGTAATAAAGATTGTTAATTAAACAATTAATTGTTGTGAATTATGCTGTTTAAGAATATAAAAATGGTCAAGAGCTAACCTTTGGCTTTGCTAATAACATCAATCTTCAATATCTAATGCCATAGTCAGGTAAATTAAAAAAAAAATCAAATATATTTACTTGTGTCATTTCTGTGAACATTTTGCATTGATCTTATTTAAAGTCATGAAAATGTTAACACTACAATGCTGTATTAAAAATTAAATACACTGTAGGACACTAGGTAGTTCACAGTATAGTTGTTATACATTACACCAACATAAAAAGAACCACTTTTTTTTCACAAATTGAGATGCATAAATGGAATTTCTAAAATTAGCTTAAAGAGCTTTTTATAAACAATCAAACAGACACATGATTGGGTAGATCTGTTACTTACAGTATAGTGTTTGCTAATTCATGAAACGAGTGAATGAAAAAAGAAGACTGGTCAATACAAAAAGTGAGAGATGAAAGAGAGAATTTGTGTTTGGTGTTGGTGCCTAGACACTAATTTCACTATTAAAAACATGGAGGAAAAACAATAAAGTGTGCCAGCATGTAATCTTGCTTTTACAGAAGAAAAAAATAATATTGCACTTAGCTTACAGTCTACCTTCTCCTGAAGTGTGTTTGCTATGGCAGACATGCTTCCAACTTTAATATTAAGGGCTGTCACAACTTTTAAAAAGTGTCAGATTTCAGTAGATTGGAAATAGTAATACAGCACTCATTGTTACAGGTCACTCTGCTGCCTGAGGGAGCACAAACAAAACAAAAAAACCCATCACAGGATGCATACATTATGCTTCAATAATCTTTGATTGCCATACATTGAGGAGTTTTCCCTGATGCTTACAGCTGAGGTGAGCAGCCCTCTCAGCTTGTGTAGAAGCCTAAGGAATCACTGCTGATGTTTTTGGCCCATCTCACCCATCTGTGGCAATGGCTTTTGGGGAAGCAAAATGGTGTAGGACAGAGATACTGCCTCAGACTATTCTTGTAGTTTCCAATGTTTTTTTTCACTTTGCATGGAGTGCAATTACAGAAAGAACTAGAATGGAAAAGGAAAAAGTAATGGCAGCAAATCTGGAATATTATTTTCAGCATTGTTCAACAGGCATTTCTTTGATACTGTGCTGTCTTAGAAGATCTTTCTCTTCACATATCTGTTGGAAAGTTAACTATTTTTGTATGTCATCAAGCAGCTCAAGAACGAAAACGGAGGTAGAGAACGGACAAAAGGCACAGGGAAGGAATAACCACATATGTGATTTCTGAATAGCCAGCTCTGAACATTCTAATTTCTTTAATCTTAATCTCAACCCAACACTCTTGTTTTCATTAGTTCAATTAGACCACAAACTACAGATTGCTTTCATGGGAGGTGTCACTGTGATGGCCAAGGATTGGTTATAGAACCAGAGGGACTTGGAAAGTCAGGGGACTTGGTAGAGAAGCCTGGAAGATGTGTTCCCACAGTCAAGAATTTAAAAATCTTTCAGATCCACAGCTATCTTCCAAATTGCAATTACCGTTGACGAGAAAGAGTATTTAGAAGTCTGTGTATCTGTGCATTTCCAAATCAACTGATGTAGGTGTGGTTGTTTTGGTTGTTGTTTTTCTTTTTTTTTTTCCATGCATGTTACTTGCCTCACTTAGAACTGTTTTATGGGAAAATATAAACAGGTGTATTTTCACACGCATATCATAAACCAATGTCACAAAGCACTTATTTCTCACATGATTCATCTGTGAGCGAAGGTTCATGGTTTATTACATACGTAGTGGAAAAAGGTCTTAGTACAAGCTGACTTTTTTCTCACCGTGCTCCTGCTCCAGTAGGCGGCCCCATGTGCATATTGTCAAGCTAGCAAGATGAAAGGGCTGGAAAGATTTAGAGCTGTGTTTTGCCCTGCACGCCAGGTCCAGTATCTAAAGTTATAATTGAGTTACTCATTACCTTTTCTTCTTGGAAGGAACCCTTATCTATTTATCCATAGATAGTGTGAAGAGCTGGTTTTTAATTTTGTACTTGACAGCACATTTGAATGATTTTCCTTTAATCTCCTGCTAAGTACTGCTAACATGCCTACTCAGTGGAAAATTACCTAATCAATATCATTAAGTGAGAGCAGCAGTTGAAGAGGCCTTTATTGTAAAGTCCAACCTACTTGCATTGCTGAAGACTAATAAATAATTGTTATGAAGTTCAATATAGAATATCACCCTTCCAGAATAGGATGCACTTCCTACATCATCATGTGTCTTGACACAAGCTTGCTGTTTGTTATATAAAGTCTGGAAAAAGATATCTTTTCAACTATAAGAACATAATGAGCTTTTAAGTGGTAGCCAAATGAACTCAATGCAGAAATTGGCAAGGCAAGCAGGTTGTGCACATATAATAAAAATATATTGGCACAGACTCTGCACACAATGGACTAAAAGAAAAAAGCTGGGGGGGAAAAAAGCTGTCTAGACTGAGTTCAGAGGCTGGCAGCTAGCAAGCCTAGTCAGCATGACATGTATTTGGCGGGCAATAATTTCTAGGACACTCTCTTCAAGAAGCTAATTCTTTCTAACTCTTTTAACAGAGATGTAAACAGACATCCAACTCAAATGGTGGTTACCCCTTCCACCAACAGTTACACTGTTGGAAAGGTGTTTGGATCTTCCAAGGGAGGTAAGTTTTTTTGGCAAAAATACTGTGCTTTGTGGGAAAAAGGGTAAAGTGATTTATGCTGACCATATGCCACTTTATGCTAAGCATATGCCACTTCAGTAGTGGATACCTGAAATATTTTTCTGCTTTTTGTATTAGACACACATGCTTAGGGAAGACTTCACTAACATACAGCTGCCTTGAATTCCTGCTCAAAATCTACTTGGTAAGATACTGCCACCTGACCACTTGTAAGTAGATTATAATAGAGACCATGCTAGGTATGGAAGAAAGAGAAAAGCTTCTAGTTATTGTAACTATCCTGATGATAACCCCTGAGGGCATGGCTGCAATCCTGCCATGAGCATGGAAGCCTGGTCATCCAAATAATTTCAGATTCAAGCTAAGCTGAGGAGGCACAGTATTACTGGCCAGTTTGACTGAACTTAGTGCACCTTCTTAAGTGTGCAGATGACACCAAGTTGGGCAGCAGTGTTGATCTGCTTGAGGGTAGGAAGGCTCCGCAGGAGCATCTGGATAGGCTGGAGTGGTGGGCTGGTCCTGCAAGGTCCTGCACTTGGGGCACAACAACCCCATGCAATGCTACAGGCTGGGGGAAAGGTGGCTGGAAAGCTGTTTGGTGGAAAGGAACTGGGGTTATTGGTTGATAGCTGGCTGAACATGAGCCAGCAGTGTGCCCAGGTGGCCAAGAAGGCCAACAGCATCCTGGCCTGCATCAGAAATAGTGTGGCCAGCAGGAGCAGGGAGGTGATCGTCCCCTTGTAGGTGGCACTGGTGAGAACACAACTCAAACACTGTGTTCACTTTTGGGCTCTTTGCTACAAGAAGGCCATGGAATATTTATTGTCAAAACACCTACATTTTTGGGTAGGAATAGTTATCATCAAAATAGGAACAGTTAGCATCATAATACTGTGTGAATCTCAGGGGTTAAATGCTCATAAGTGCTGCTGAGTTAGTACGCACTGTGTATATTATTTTATTGCATACATTTGACTGATTTTTAGTTGAAATCCAAGAATGCTACTGGTAAACAGAGAATAAATTAAGAGACAATTAAATTAGATTTATTGGCATATATTTTGTTGTGGCTGTTCTCTGAACAACAGGCTATCATGAAACTTTACAATTATAAGCTTGGATCATACTGAATTTATAACTCAAGACAGCAAAAAACACCCTCCTTTTGTGAAGTCTCCATTACATGCAGCAATATTTAACAAAAATCTCCACTGAGTTCAAACCGTAAACCTAGATGTGTCAAAAAAGGTTAGTTGATTTTCCCACTGGGGCAAATTTGTATGTCAGACTGATAGTCTCACCAGGCAAATTGAAAGCACGTGCTGGCAAAACCCTTTCAAATGATATTTCTCTGCTGTTTACAAACGCATACGCACAGGTACTGAGCACAAAAGAAACTGTTTGCTTAGTTTTCTGTATAAATAACCAGCTTTGTCGTCATCTTTACTGCATGTCACACCTGCTCTGTAAATGAAAAAACTCCTGTGTTCTTGGGACTAACACCTCACCAGCAGCTGCAGCTGAAACAGCTGAGCAATGGCCCTGAGAGGTCTGGGCAGTCTGAAGGTTTATTTAGCGTTCACCAGCTGACTGTGAGCTGGAAGCTTGGAAATGAAGGTGCAGGCGTAGCAGGAAGCTGGGAGCATTAGTATACAGCTGCATGAATATTCAGGTGAAAGTGATAGCATTAAAATCAAACACACACACACACAACCATCTGCAAATGCTAGTGTGAACTACCACCTTTCATGTTCTGCTGAGAGGGGTTTTATAATGTTTGCTTTCCTTGGACTACGGACTACTTCCTTCACACCAGTAGTAGCATGCATTTTATACCCCTTAACCTAAGCCAGATCAGGCCAGTAATTTGGCAGAAAACTAATTCTACAACCCCTCAACCCTCCATCCCCTCCAAACTCATGCTACTATATTTCCTTTCTGTGAAAATGTACAGTAAAAGATCCGGGAATATGAAAAAGTGAAGAAAGAAAAGGAAGGACTCTTCCTCTTGACAGTAGCCTGAAGTTAAATGAATTCAAAAATACCAGAGAACCATGCCCATAACATATTCCATTCCTACACCCTGCCACCTCCAGGGACTCTCAGCTCTTTGGTCTAAGTTCATACCAGTGAAGCAGAGAAAATGATCTTTAAGTATTCTTACCACTATGCAAGGACTCTATTTGCTGCATATTGACAGAATGTACTGTGGAAAAGGCAGGCCATGTCTAGGATTCCCACCCGCAACCACCAAAATGTCTTGGCACTTTCTTCAAAAGTAATTTTCTGAGAAATAAATTCAAACAAAGTGTTTTGAAGTTTTTGGTTTGTTTGTTTCCCTCTCTTAGAATAAGAACTTGCATGAAGGTTGGGTTAAGATTGTTAAAATAACTGGATCACCAGCTTAAACTAGGAAAAACATTACTGATGTACTCCTGTTGCCTTCCACACATCTCCACTTTCACAGCATCTTGCCAGAACCTAGTACTACTACTATAAAAACCCAAAGTCAGAAGGATCCTGAGGCCCCACTTTCACAGTCTGTATTCATACTGAAAATCAAGATCAAGTGAGCTTTTGCCCTTCTGCTCCAACATGCTTCAGAACTGGTGGAATCTAGTTCTCATTTTTAACCTCCTCTAAGCTCTGAGGGAGCTTATGATAACAGACAACAGAATTATGTGTCTGACAACAGACACATATAATGTGGACCACCTCTCCTATGAGGTGGAGCACCTCTCACATGAAGAAAGGCTGAGGGAACTGGGGATGTTCAGCCTGGAGAAGGGAAGGCTCCGGGGAGACCTCATTGTGACCTTTCAGTACTTAAAGGGGTCTTATAAAAAGGATGAAGAAAGACTAGATAATGATAGGACAAGGGGGAATGATCTTAAACTAAAAAAGGATAGATTTAGACTAGACATTCAGAAAAAGTTCTTCACTGTAAGGATAGTGAGGCACTGGCACAGGCTGCGCAGAGAAGCTGTGGAAGCCCCATCCCTGGAGGTGTTCAAGGCCAGGCTGGATGGGGCCTTGGCTAACCTGATCTAGAGGCATCCCTGCCTATGGCAGAGGGGTTGTAGTTAGATGATCTTTAAGGTCCCTTCCAACCCAAGCCATTCTGTGATAAATGATAATTAAAAAAGAAGAAAGGAAGGACGGAAGGAAGCTTTTTTTTTTTTTTTTTAAATCAGATTCTCAGGAAACCTCTGCAACAAATTATTAGTTATCAGTATTAACACTGTCTGCTAAACATTTGGTGTATACTTCTGACTTTCTTGAAGCCACCTATTGCTGCACAACTAGTGTTTCATTTTTGCAGACCAGCAAAACCCCACCACTTGGCCCATTATCTCAAACCTGGGAGGAGAATCCCCCTTACTCTTTGCCCTATTTCTACCCTCTTTGGAAGCCACTTTTCCTTGCTCATCCCTGCTGTTGTTACTTTCCTCCCAAATAGGATTAAGGCAAACCACTCTTCTTCACGAGACTGACCCATGGAACTGAATCACCAGACTGAGTCACAGGACAAAAGCCAGCCCGCTTCAAACACACTTGTAGACTTGCATATCCGCCAAGGCCTTGTCTGTGCTCTGTCCCCCCATTTGGAAGTACAACAGTAATACATACTGCCCAAATGGGCAGCATGAACAGCATGAAATCCTTGAGACATCTTCCTCATCCTACCACTAGGAAAGTGAGGAGTGAGGGTACAAACCGAAAAGCTGAGAAAAGACAGCATCATGCAATGACTCAGTGAGCTGAGGTGACCACAGAACCAAAAGCTCTCAGTGCTGCTTCTTTCTTTGGAGTGCAGTTGCCTTCTCCCTCATTTGAGGCACTGCCACACCTTTGTCCAGACTCACCTCCCCTGGCACGCAGCCACACGGGCTAAAGGGCACTCGTCCACCTCTGACTGATTACTCTTTCACTCCTATAATTATTCTGTTCGCTTATGGCTAGTGATAAAGCCTGCCCAAAGGCTTAGCTAACCTGCTTTACGTAAGGTAAATGTCAAATATTACCTCTCTCCCCTCTGTTTTCCTACAGAAAGGCACATCCTTGCTGATGTAATGGAGTAAAAGGCTAATTCAGCTCTGCTGATGGACGATCAAGTTTCCATGAAGTTCCTTTGACAAGGTGACATGTGGCTTTGTTTTAAAGCACCATAAATGGAATGACAGCCTTGTTACTCAAACTGACATTAAAGGTAAGTAAGCAGAGAAGGGAAAGAGGTAAGAGTCCAGGATATTGCATAAGCTGCAGAACTGTGGAGAAGAGGAGGGGGCAGGGAAAAAGAAGGAGGAGGGGAAGAAAATAAAACAAAGATCCAAAACCCTTTTACAACAGTTTTCTTATGAAAACAAGTTTTACAATAAGCCCATGTTGACTAAGGAAGGAAAGGCAGAGGTTGCAACAAGCAGAACAGTCAAATCTCACAGATTTCTGACCAAACATACTCAGATGTAAATTTGAGCCAGGCAGGCACACATTACAGGTTACATAACACTGTCAGCTGCCTCAGCATTACGTTATTCATCCGTCATCACTCAACAAGGAACCATTTGAGAAAATTATTAACAATTCCTCACAAGAAGTAACTGAAATGCAAGAGGTTTCATCTGAACAACAGGAAGCTCTTCTTTACTGCACAGGTGACAGCACTGGTACAGGTTGCCTACAGATGTTGTGGTCTCCTTCCTTGAAGATATTTAAAAGCCACCTGGACATGGTCCAGGGCAACCTGCTTGAGCATGGAGCTTGGATGAGATGACCTCCAGAGGTCCATGCCGACCACTCTATGCTACTGTAATTCCTAAAAACGCTGGGGGTCAAATTTTCTTCTGCTTGTTTTGTTTTCCCACACTGAGAAGACCTTGAGTAAGACTGAGTAAGTGGAAGCACACAGGCAGGATACAATTCCTTTGTATTTGGTACTACATTCTGCATGAACTTTGTGTGGTGAGGTATGAGCCTACTCAGATCATAAGCATCATGTTTGACTAATAAGCATCATATTTGATGGATGGAATTGGGATGATCCAAATTATAGTACTGACGCATTTGTTTTTAAAAAAATTTATTTAAACAAAGTAAGGTACATTTCACAGAAATGGTCATAAAATGCATAGCATATATAAACAGTACTGTTACTTTACATATACTAGTTGTTATTATTTTAAGTATTGCTTTTCCAAAACCAACCAGCCTGCTTGATGAATCAGAAAGCTAAAAAAAACAGTTATCCCATCTTAGGGCACTGAAAAAAATAATGATATGACAAAGCAGATGTTCACTTCTTCATTCAGTCTACTGGAATTATTATTATTGCTGCTTTACTAATTTGTCAGTTTCTATTTTGTGGAAACATCACATCCCTGGAGTCACATACCGAGACAAGACTTCTATCAACTAGAACATGAATTGGACTTGCTCAGACAACCAAGATTCCATGCAACCACAAGGAAAGGTGACTGAAGTCTTCACGTTGATTAACTTAATGGACAGAGACTTTATGTGTGGACAAAAAAATCATCATTTTTTCCAAGTTATGCAGACTTGTCACACCCATACTGCTGTTCATAAGCAACTTGATTGTAAGTTGGCAAGTCCATACATATTTCAAGCTTTACTTTGATGTAAAATTAATGCCTGGTAGAAACAGACCTTACCCTCAGCATTGATGCAATGTGGAATTGAGCCTACTTAGAGCACCTTAGAGCCTGAGCACACATCAAACATTCAGAACTTCATAAAATCAAATCCAGAGTTGTCTGTTTTTTGATCTTTGGGATGCAAGGCCAGAAGGAAAAAAAGCACAGCACTGATTCATAACCACAGCTGCAAGTCAGATACCAACTCATTCACACAACACTTCAGAACATGAATTATAACTGAAATTCTTCCCATTCATACTTACATGACAATAGACAGAAAATAAATGCTGAGGTAAGAGGAGTTGCACCAGATTTGCACTGGTATAAGGAAGTCTAAAATCAAACAAGCTGTAAAAGTCATTAATTGCTTCACACAGAATAGAGAAGGAAAAAAACCTCTTATTTTCAAAACATACAGATACATGTATTTGCTCAAGAATAGAATGACTTTCTGTATTGTGACATAAGCTTTACAGTAGCTTAACCTTGGCTTGGACTGAAAATAAAGAAGTTTGAACTCTGGCCAGCGGAGCTCCTTTAGAACTGTTTGTCAAGCAAAACGAATGAAGGCTCAAGCAGTCCAAGAACATCGACATTTCATTCACCTTCTTCAAGTAGTTTTTGTAAGTTGTTCTGTATCTAAGAAAGAGAGAAAAATTAACTGGGCAACAAGAAGTGTTATACTGTATTTTTAAGAAAAATCAAGACATTCTTCAATATACTTTCTGTGTGCCTGTTAATTCTGTCACAGCTATTTATACCACAGGTATTCATGTTAAGTGTTTTCTGCACTAGTCAAAGGAACATCTAGATATGATCAGCCAGCAGCAAACCTAGCTGATCAACTGAAATCAGGCTGATAAAATCATCTCCTCCTCCCATGGATTCTCTTCTTCATTAGGTCTGAGAAAACAAGAGAACAAAACCAGAGCTAGAAAGAATGGAAAAGAAACGCAAATATTTTGAACTTGATCAAAATCTACTAAAAGCCTCAAACTTACAAGTCACAGCTTCTAGGTTTCAGTGGGTAATTGAAAGTTTTATAACAGCTTCAGCTACATAGACTGCTGACATGTGCACAGAAAAAGAAAGTCTTCCAAACAAAAACAGTTATGTCCTGTGTTCCAGACTTAAGTGTACTGATTGTGGGACACATTCTGTCAATTACACTGAAGGCAATTAAAGTCAGTCACATCCTCAAGATTATTTATGCAGACCAATTTTACACAGCCTGTTTATCTATCTTCCATCTCACTGTCCTTAAAAGCAGCAAAGGGGGAATACACTGAGACACACCCCATCCACATGCGTCCTATACATCTTAGTAGCTAGTAGTCACCAGCCACATTTAGTCACAGCTGCTTTCAGACTTCAATTTGAGGATCAGTTTGAGGAGACTGAGGAGACATCGTACTTCCTGTTCTAGATACCACTTCTTAATCCTACCTCGTGATCTTCTGGCCCAGAAGCACACCTTTTCCAAGAACAGTAAGAAGCAGGTAGCTTTATAAGAGTCTTACACATGAATTTCCATTCATCAAGCTACATTAGAATAAGGGAGTGAGTAACATCAAGACACATTTTCCCTCCCCTTTTATCCTAATAGACATGGTGCATTTTTTAATAACTTGTTAAAAACATTAAAGAAAAACAAAGCAAAATTCTGCTAGGCCATGGAAATTTTGTGACTCCAGGTATGAAGTGGAACTGGTAAAAATCATAAGGTCACATTGAAAAAGTCATTGCAACATAGTTTTGTATGGAACATTTGCTAACTGAAGAGTAATTCTTGTTTTTTAACCTAGTTTCTGCAATGTATCTTACAATGCTGCAGTCCCACAGGAAGGGAGGGGAAGAGATGACAATTTGCATGGAAATTTTTATGCTAGTTTTGATTCTGAAGCGAGCTGCAGTCAATTATTAGCACTTTTCACCAAGACATAATACAAACAAGCAAACAAACAAACCCCAGTTGAATAGTTACAGTAACTTTGCTAAGAGAACATACAGGTATTAGACTTCTACCAGTTTTGCAGTACATGAGTAGGGTCAAACACTGTTCTAACAACTCCTGATCTAGATTAGGGACGTGGCAATACGCAGCTGCAGGCAATACTCAACTTGTATGAGAAGAAAGTAATAGTGTCTTGAGTATTTTCCAATACAACGTAAGGCTTCAATTCTGCAGGCAGTAACTGAAAAAAGCACATGACTTAAGACTCTAATTCAGGACAGAGGGTCACTTCTCTGGGAATAGCTGAATGCTCTGACCATCCGGCTGCCTTTTACTGTGGCTCCTAGCTCAGACTATATAAGGGACTGTGAAAGTGCCTAGGCCTGCTACAAAAGAGTGGCTGGCTTCCCACTGAAATGAAATGAGGTCTCCCATGGACCATCTCACCAGCTGAAAGCCTGCCCCAGACAGCTGGAAGGCTGTAACCTCTTAAATGGCCTAATATGGCTAAAGATTGTAACTAGTAATCATCTGGTAAGCATTTTTCTCTTGTATTCATAAAGCTATCATCCAGAGCATACAAAGGGGTTATGCTGGCATTATTCTAGATTTCTACATACAAGGGGGTGGCTGTGTGTGGGGAAAGATCTGATATTGGCAGAGGCTCTATAAATCCTATGCCACACAGTTAACAGTGATATTATATAAACGTAGCTTTAGGCTATTTGGGAAACCTATTTTGGGGGTAAAAAGGCATTGAAAGACCTTGGCAAACACCCAGTTTTAGAAACAGAGGCAAAAGTATTCCATGTGACTTAAGCATGTAGGAATTCCAAAAACTGTTTTCACTAGTCCTTTTTTTCCATATTTGGTGAGTGATGCTGACTTCTTCCCAATATACATGTTTCATATGCTTATACTAGGCATAGGTGTCAACATTTTGGTGGTGGTGGTGTGTACTGCAGGGTGACCTCTGTGAAGAGAGGCTGGGGCTGTCCCATGTTAAATGCAGCCATTCCAGCTGGCTCCAATGGACCCACCTCAGGACACAGCTGAGCCCAGCAGAAAAGTTGTTTGCATCTCTGGGAAAGCACATTTAATACATGGCAAAGACACCAGACAGAGAGAGAAGGAGAGAAAAAGAGTCCGAAACAACACAGAGAACATCAAGGCTGGAGGAGGGGGAGGAGGAGAAAGGAGAAGAGGAAGGGTGGAAGTGCCCCAGTGGCAGAGCAGATATCCACACTGCAGCTCTGCTGTGGGCTTTCCATGAGCAAGTAGATATTTCCTGAAGGTACAGCTGCCCTTGGACGAGCCTACTCTGGAGCAGGGGAAAAATGAAAGGAAGGAGTGGCAGAGACAAAACTGTCTATGCACCACCGTAACCCCCCCACTGATCCCCAAAAACAGCTCAGGGGCAGGGAGGGAGAAGAGGAATCAGCAGTGAAGGAGTGAAGATAAGCCTGGGATAGAGGGGAGAAAAAGTGTTGTTCTAACATTTGTCTTGGTTTCTTGCTACCCAAATCTATTTTAAATGGCAATAAGTTACACTGATTTTCCCCAAGTTTCTGTTTTGCCTGCAGTAGTAACTGTTTTGCAGTTTCCCTGTCTTTATTTTGATCCATAGACTTCCTCATCCTATTTTCTTCCCCTGTCCTGCTGAGGAGGGAGAGTGAGAGAGCAGCTGAAATGGTGGGTCTGACTGCTGCCCAAAGTTAACCCACCACAACACCTAAAGCAGAAATAAGGTCTCCCCACCCACTCTTGTTTTGCATAGGATTCCAATTTCAGCACGGGCATTTAGTCTTGCAATTAGAGAATGGTGAAGTGTAAAGGTCAGGTATAGGGAATTACACAGCTGGTGAAACAACATTTGTGTTACTGAAGAGAAACAGGCAGATTCTAACCATTCAGTATAAGGAGGATGACTATGAATGCCAGCATGTTTTTTGTTTATTTGTTTTTTAAATCAAAAATACAAAAACACAAACAAAAGCTACAGACAAGGAAATCCTGTTAAGGAAATTGCCTGCTAAGTTCAAAATCCCTAGCCCCAATGGACAAAGGAAAAAAAAATAAATCAAGATCCATATATGTAATAATCACCTCCTGAAGTGTCTGGTTTACTAGTGTTCTTTATCTTGAGCCTCAAGTGAAGGCAAAACACTTACATATACTAATGCATGTACTTGGGCTAACTTATGATAGACAAAACCTCAGTATTTTGTCTAGTAAGAATGCCAGTTCTGTGTACCAAATACAGGAGTGACTTGACACTTTCAAAATAACAGACTATAGAAATTCAGCAAGAACCTGATTAATGTATTGGCATTTACATCATATCATACGAATTTACCTTTTCCAATTTTATAAGATTGGCAGTTAATTCATCACAGAGGGCATCAGCATTAATTTGCAGATGAGATCCCAAACCTTGGCGCACTGGATGGCTGTCAAACAGAATGAAGAATTCAGTATGATGGAAGTGAAAAAGTAGAAAGCAGAACTGAAAGACACGTAGATAGAAATACTTTGAATGGTAACATTGTGAACAGTACTTGTTTACTGAAGCAAAGGCCTAAGTCACTTTTGTACTCTTGACTGCATTCTTTGTATTGTCTCATTCCTCAGAAGCTTGGATGAAAACTTTACAGCTATTTCCACTAGAAGTTAAAGAGTTGCATAAGTTCCGTGTCTTGTGACTTACAGGAAACCAAAAAGCCCAGCCTGTTGACACGGCTGAAGTGCACATTAGGTCATCCCATATGTTGTACTGTTTAGTATCAGAATGACAGAAAACAGGACCTTCCTGTTTAAGAGTGCTTCTGAAGAGGGAAAAGTATCCTGCTAATCAAAACATGCCAGAAGTGGGAATATATATATATATATATATTTTAAACATTGCCTACTATATGGTAAATTTACCCTTCTCCTTGTATTGTTGGTGAAATATAGATGTAAGCCTTTTTAAGATAAAGAACTGTTTCCTTCATATTCTTTTTTTTCAAGAACCTAAATCTATCTTCTAACACAAGTATGCCCGTCATGCTGCTTTCCACAGAACACATATGAAAGCAGCTGGATCCTAAGCAGCAGTCATTGTTCAGTATGACCAAGATTGCATTGTCAGAGTGACGTATTTTTCATGGAGGGGTTGTCAAAGTAAGCTGAGTTAACAAGCAACTGCACTCAAGGATTTGCTACAAGTCTGAAACACTTTGCAGACAGTTCCATCCAGCCTGGTACAGCTGTCTTGAATTTTATTTTCTTCTGTTTTTCAGGTGGTGCTTCTCTAGCTGTCAGCATTTCTAACTGTGTGTCACTGCAGGCATTGCAGTGAGATTTACACATGATTTTAAGTCATGTTTTTCAGGGAAGCTCAGAAAAAAAAAATCCATTGTTAAGCAGGGGAGAAGAGTTAATGCAAAATGTAATACTAAATAAGTTCATAGCATTCTCAGCATACAGCTGAACTGCCTTCTGTCCTAAGAGAAGAATAGGAAACTGATATGACCTACAATGGCATACTGCCATGGTGCATGCCCCTGAACTGCCTCTCCATTTGCTGTCTGCAGATTTCCTGTCCATTCAACATGGATAAAAAAATAACATCAGGGGTAGATCACATCCATGATCTGGGTTCTTCCACAGCTATGGAATAAAATTACTGAAGAATTGCTAGGAGAATTCTAATAAAAGATCAGCAGTCCTGCACTGGTCCTTCCCTAGACTTATCATGCACTAACAGCATGTTTTCTATTTTTTTTTATAGCTTGAGTATTTCTTACATGCTACCAGGAAACATGATTTGATAACTATCTTTCTACTTTATATAGAGAGCAGTCCTTGAACCCTTTTCCTATGGCCTATCTTTTTGCCATTCCCCTTCAAATAAACAAAGAATGCTTCCTGGTTGCAGTTTTTACTATTACTACTATTATTTATTTTAGAAGGACAGGACATCAGTTTCTAAAGAAGATCTGGGCAGCCCAAAGCTTTGGAAAACATCCCACAAACAAATCAGATGTATTAGTCCAAAGACTATGAAATACCTTCTATCATCTTAGGCTAATAAAATGACATTAAGACCTAAGACTAAAGTCATAGCTTTTTAAGAGAATCATTATCTGGAAAAAATTTCTCTTTAGCAGTTTACACTGAAGTTACTCACAGCTATCTTTACATGCTGGAAGTAATATTACATCATGACATATTACACTTGCATTAAAACTCTCGAACAGAAACCTGTGAGATGAGGTTTGTGCAAATACAAGAACTACAGAACACAAAGAATCCCGAGGGCACTACAGTATTACAGGAGTTTCAGAAGAAAACAGATTGGAGCACTGGAAAAATAGATACTTTTTAAATTAAAGTAGCTACAGAGTATCTTACTCTTTAACATGTGAATCAAAGGATGTGATGGAAATAAGACGTTCCTCCAGGACATTGATTTTGTATCTCATGTAGAAGGTAGAAAATATTAAAACACAGACACTGTAAGAGAGCAAAATAAGGTACATCAGTTAAGTTTGTATGGACACGGAAACTTCAGAAGTACCTGAAAAATTTAACATTAAAAGGCCATTAAATCATTATTTGTACATGTTGAATAATAATGGGATCTTTTAAAAATCGTTTAAGTTTCTAAAACTCAGGAATACCCAACCAATGGCATTCAGACAGTTCTGAAAGTCTATTCCTTGAGTATGGCTTTGATAAATGCCCCATAAAATGAACTTGCAAGTTGTTAAACTCCAGCATCTCCTGAATCAAAACATCCTTTACTTTTATAAGTAAAAGGCCATTAAATAGGTCTGCCCTGGCATTTCTGTTTCTGAAAAGGATAAAGGCCAAAATTCACAACAATTTCCTCTTTCAAGCAAAGCTTAGAAGATACTAATCTATGTATATGTAAGAAAATCCAAGTATTTTGACAATCTTTATATTAATTGTTTACTTACAGAACTGCATAAAATACAAGTATGTGGTTCAGTGATAAGGGCTTTTGGGACTTCATTTTGTGGAAGAATCTGAAAGCTTCAGAATGACCTGCTAGGAAAAGAACAAAGTGTTATTTTGATCAAAACACAGCAGGGTACACAAATGGTGTTTTGAAGCATGCAACAGATAGTATAAATTATATGAACTTAACTAACTCCAACTGAAGATCTGCCCTTAATTCCTTACCATTTCGAAGACTGTTTCTGGCTTTTCCTTCGGGTACGTGTTTACTGTGTGCATCTGAACGGGCAGACTTTGCTTCGGTCTTTGAAACTTTCAAGTGAGTCTGTGTCTCGACGACATGATAATCTGTCAAAAGCAGGATTTTGAATAAGGCCAAAATATGAAGTCAAAGGAAACTATTAGTAGCTTAAGTTTGTCAAGAAACAGGAGGAGTTTAACAAGCATTTCTGGACATGGATAGAAAGCAGCAGTTGGTTTACTGTCCTTAAAATAGTTTGCATGATAATTCAACATAATGACAATGCAGAAAGAAGCACCTGGACAGGAAGAGGATTGTGTATGGTAAATTTACATTTCCAGATCCTTTGAGATATGGCAGCCCATGCAAGCTCCACAGATTATCAATGAATTTCCAGTCAGAAGATTAAACAGACCCAGAAGTAATCTCTCAAAAGGACTGAATATGCTATAGTGATGATTCCAGAGTACTTTAATAGCAATTTCAAATGGAGATAAAACATTGTTACTTTGAAAGGGAAGACTATAGCTCCTTCTCCTGCCCCCCCCCCAACCTTTTTTTTTTTTTTCCTAATTGCAGATGATATCTTGAGTGAGATAGGACAGAAAAATCCTGTCTCACACAGATTTGCTCATGTTTTACTTGTACATTCTGGACTGATCTAATGATACCAAGAAACAGAATCACAAGGGACATCTGCCCCTCAAATGATTTTCCTTTAATTCCTAGCAATTCTTTAACTGGGTATTGCTTTTTTTCTGCTGTGTAAAAGAAAATTGAAAGGTTTGAAGTAGTTATCAGCCTTAAGGAAGAAAGACAGCAAGTTAGATCATTATTCAGAAGCATTCACACTGCAAGTAATGACACTAAAATTTAGGTACTGCTCCACAAACACTAAACAATTAAAAACACACACACAGTAAATATGAAAGCAAATAACCTCCAATTGTACTACTGAACAAAATTGACATCGGAAGAAAGAAGAGTTAAATAAAACTAACCCAACTGAAAACTGCTATTAAAATATTTATAATGTTTCATTTGAAAGTAAAGGTAAAAATGTCTAATTATACAAATTCACTGAAGTCCAGATGGAACCAGGAATAAAAATGGAACAAAACCACATTAATATGCTAATATATAGTAATTGCATAGCAGACTAATACCCTAGATTTTGCTGTTAATAACATTCAGCATGTGCCACATTAAATGAATTCTGCAATATTTATGAACTTACGTGCAGTGTGTTTCTTTATGACTGCAAAGAATAAAACCAGGGTTTTAAAAAAAAAAAGGAAAACCATTTCAAAAATAATCTTTTTTTGATGACCAAAAGCCTGTGAATGACAGAGCACATAATCTTTATTCGTATAGATTAGAAGACGTTACTGTGTAACTTGAACAACTTCAAAATAGTTCACTAAAAAAAAAACAACAACAACAGAGAAGAATAAAGGACAAACACCTCCTAAGTTGTATGTCTGGTAGCATAACTGACAGGGAGTGTAGGGAGCAGACAGTGCATGCAACTGGAGGCAGTAGTGATAAATCAAACCTGATGCTTACAAAGTCATTTCTTAACTCTGGATGACAAAGGGATATAATAATGGAAACCCAGTTATTGTGACTTGGAGGAAGATCTTAGATAAAAAGAAAGGACTCCACAGGACTGTGGAGAACAGATACACCTCCACATGAGAAGGGGATTGCAGAAGCAAAACTGAGAACTAAGCTCTACCCATTTTCTTGCGGCCCCATGATCCCACTCACCTTGAAAGCATTCAAGCTCTGGGGTCTGTGAGCCTGTGCTACTGGACTCCTCCATCTCTTGTCTTCGTTGCTGCACTATTCTATCCAGATCAGAATAGTCCTCATTGAAATCCTGATGGAAAAATAATCACAGCAACATTCAGCCCTGTTCTAAGTCTAACCAGTCTTACTTCCTCTGATCTCCCTTTAGAAACCGAACAAGCAATTACAGATTTAAAACTGTCTGACCAGGAATAATTTTTGATATCAAGATGTTAAGATCAATGTCAGCAAAATAAGCCCCTTATCACCAGAATTTAAGCCCCATTTCGTGCCCTCATTTAAGCAAAGAGATTAAGCCTGCCAGCAAAAGAAATGCTATTAGACAAACACAGAAGTCTAGAACAGGCATTACTAGTTAGAATCTGGTCATTACATGTGGCTAACACAGCTCTTTCAGTTGTCTGAGCTGGTTCACAAGGAAGAATTGCAACAAGAAACACTTCAAAAATAGTTAATGGCAGAGGAAGTGGCAACTGTAAGTTAGTGCCAAGAGTTGTGAAATCTGTCAGCTAGAGAGAAATATGTAGGGCATATGCACCTAATCAGATCAAACTACACCTTTGCTAATCATTTCCACTGCTTCTTAATGTTAAATAGCTCATAGAAGCTTCAGAAACAGATGTCACAAATCCCTTTGGTTTCCTTCCCTCAGAATTTGTAAGTGGGACTTGCAATGAACAGCGCCATGCAACAAAAGAACAAACACTGAAGCTGTTTACCAGGGTCAGAGTTGTAGGACGATCAGCCCTGAAGCTGTTTTCAGCAGAAGATGGATTGGAACTGTTGCCCATACTTGTATCCTGAAAAAAAGCAGCAGTTTTAAGAAGGAACACATTTAGCAACTGCCTAGCATTTAAAAGCAGTAAAGCAGTAATAATGAACACAAAGCTACATACCGTTTTCATTCCCATTAGTACTTACCCCAAGATGTCTACAGATAGATTTTAATAGCTTGTAGGTGGTATCTCTGGAGAGCAGGGAGACAAACATGTACTGAAAAACAAAATTTCCAAAACTGTTTGGAGAAAAGACACACAGTACAAGCTTCCTTTTATCTAACTAAAAGTGGTAGGTGGTTTTGCTGATCACATAACTATTTTAAAGAACCTTCATATAGCAGGGAAAACGTCTGCTCTTTCTAAACCTATGAACTGAGGTTAATCACATGGAACACGGAACAGGCACAGAAAATTCAACATGTTCTGCTGCAGGAACCAGAGTATAGCACAGATCTATTATTCAAAACAATTTTTCTTGTTTGTTTTAAAGACTTTGCATACTGTGTTTTCCCTAACTTAAAAAAGAAAAAACTAATTCTTTGTACATTCTCCCATGTCCACAAAACTATTCTGCCGTGAAAATGGGTCATTCCTAAAGCTGCTTATAAGATGGATAATCACATTTTCTACAGATTGATGCAATTACTACAGAGAATTACTGGGAGAAACTGTATTTTGTTGCAGCTAGGGTGTTGCTGATCAGATGAGTCAGCCAAATAAATGTAAGAATACTGTAAAGGGCTGCCAACAATGTAGATAACCCTCCCTGCATGCACTTTCTGACCCAATTGTTTTAGCTCCCCCAGTGCCCCTACATAGCATTCTTGGAGAATGAGGAATGACAGATTACAAGCAATAAGTTGCAACCAGAGATTCCTTTTCTCTTCTCCTCATCAAGCTAAATATAACTTTGTTTGCTGCAGGTCCAAAGAAAAAAAGACAGGAAGTTAGCAGGAGGGAAAAAATGGTCCTTGCCTGTCACCAGAGATGAGGCAGAAGCTCAAATTATCCCCTAAGAAACCAGATCCTCCAGGGTCAAAATCTAAATGATGACAGGTTACCAATTCTTCTAGCTGTTTAAATGACCACCTGGCACCTTCAAGAATCCCTCATGATTACTGCCTGTAAATAGTGACGGCAAGAAAGCAGGAAAAAAATGAAAAAGAAAGCAGTGGGGTATGGAAGTGTTGTCCTCTACCAGTACTTACTCTATCTGTGACTGTTGCTATGATCAGAGCATTTGGCACAAGAAGGGCAGTTTTGGTTTTCTTCAGAAGTGTCACTGAGAGCACAGGTATGCTAATCTGAAACAAGACCATTGTAGTGTTAGTCCCAATACATGCACACAAATCTGCATACACAAGGAGCCAGTCTACCAATTGCTATAAATCAGATCTTCAGTGCTCTACACACAAAGATTTATCTGCTATGTCCCTGATTACTAACAACTCATTTGTGTAGGTATGGTTTCAGAACAACGCTATTTCTTAACTATTTTTATTTCTATTTTGATCAGATGCCAGTCCAGGCTTTTGCTTATGTTTTCCTTTTCTTACTCCTTCCAGCTCTTAAAAGACTACGGGCTTAGTTCACAGTAGATCTGCAGAACAAACTAGTCTTAAAGTTAGGCTTCCTGTTTAGGAAAAAAAAAAACAATAACAAACATTTCAGAACACATCAGACAAGAGGCTTGTTGAAGAATGAACCTGTAACTCTTTACCACTTTACAGACCCCTTAATTTGCAACAAGCAGCTGAGTAAACAGCTTGTCCTTCAGTATCACTGAATGATCCAATACCCACATATCTACTGTCTCATTTAAATTGACTCTTGTGTGTGCCATCCGAACTTCAACATTTATGTTGAGAAGTTCTCAATTTTGCCTCCTTTGCATTTATATGCAGATATTCTTTATGGGGTCTTGTAAACCTCACATAACAAAGGACTGAATAATTGGTTTGACTTACTGTTGGAAAGCCCAGAGCTTAGGAACTTAGACAAATATATCAATCCAGGATACACATGGATAGACGCCAGCTTCTATTAAGTATTCCTTTGCTTCAACTACCTGAGAAATTCAGAATTAAAAGTGTCCAAAGATTGACCAATGAGTGATTAGAACACTGAAATGAGTTCTCCTGAACTGATGTGTTTTAAGTTAACTCCGTTCTGTTTCATAAAACCTTGTTATTATTCTGAAAAAAAGCTAAGTGCGAAGCAACATCAAGTTATGAAATGAAAAATTATCATTTGCTTCAGGTAACAAAAAATTTGTTTGTGTACGTTTGTCTGGATGCAAGATTTCCAGCCACTGTTTAAGCATGGCTAATCACTTCACTGATTGTCATCTAAAGGCCAGAAGGTCACTCAATTACTCAGTGCTTAGTTTCATTTAAAAAATCTGTGCTAGAGGGGAAGGGGGTGCATCTGGAGTGGGGTTAGGGGTGTAAGACAACCAAAACAAAACCCAATGCCTGTAATTTTATATTATCTTTAGGCCTAGGCCTGTAAGTCTGGACACCATTTTTCTATCAGTTCTTGATATGTCAAGTCTATTTGTCCTGCTTCAGATGTCAAGTCTTTTGAAAACAAGTTATTAAACAGGCACTCCGCTATACTTTTTCTTGAAGTGGATTATTTTCTTGTTCCACAAAGTTTTTGTAACACTTTCATTCCAAAAACTTTTTTTTCTGGGTGGAAAGAAGGGAGCAACTGTGATGGGTGTTTGACTGGAGAAAAACAGAACTGTCATGCAGTCAGAAAAGAATTTGCATCACTTTTAAAAAGCAAATAAACAAAGACAAAACAAATAAAAACCAAAAACAACACAGATTTTTCAGCAGAAATTCTAACAGTAATAATAAAAAAAACGCGTTTTAGAAGTTTTGAATCGGTTCAGTCCACCTCAAAGAACTTTAAATAAGAGATGTTAATGGCATTCTGCTGCATACAATTTTGATGGATAACGTTACTGTAATCAAGACTAAAGAGTACTTAAGTGGGATTAAGTACTTGCTTACTGCACTCTTTCTTCAACATTAGATTAAAATGGGAAAATCACTGCAAAGTATTTTATTTCTGTCTGGAGTAATAATTCTTTCACAAAACAAAGTTTTCCTGCAGGTATCTTGGAAAGCAACTAAAACACTATGACAATGCTTAGCTCCAGGAAAGACCGCAGGCCAACATGCATAGCCAAAACAGAATGACATGGAAAGAGTGAAGTCTTTCAAAGCCAATTAAGTCCTGCAGAAGGAATCTTGTTTTCGAACGTGCAAAGTGTTTGCATTGCAGATTCAAGTCTCCTGACTTGCATAGCTATTTCACCTACCAAAGGTTTTAACAAAGATTCTGTAGGTAGAAAACTTGTGTTGAAAAATTAAATAGAACGTGTAGACCAGCTGCTTCTCAAAACAGATGGGTTCTGAATAAGTTTAGATTGTTCCAAGTAATACAGATTTTGCATCTTGGCAACTTTGTCAATATACGTGACTGCTGTGAAGGTGGTTTTTCCTGTTAGGCTTGATTTCCTCCTCCCTCTTTTACATTATTCTTTATTATATCCCTGATTTCCCTGTTGTTTTGTTGATGGTATTACTAAAAGTCAGTGCATGCTCTATGTGACTGAACCTAGCTTTAAAGTGTGTGTTGTAGGGGCTGAGGAAGACAGACGGAAGTAAAAGACCAGGCCAATCTTTCACTCTTCATTTTTTCCCCTCAATGTTTTCTAAAAAATATTCTACAAACATTATTTTCTAGAACTACATGATTATCATTTTGCATTCTTTTTTTAATGTCTTTCTATTCTACTTGGCAGACTCTTACTGGATTTTAGTAATATACATTTAGCTTAGCTTGAATTTTAGAAAGCTGTCCCTCAGCTTGGAATAGACCCATGCACATTTCATTTGTGCTGAACAGGAGATTACTTACACGGCAACTTTAATTTTAATGACAGGATAGGTGTTACAAACTATGAATGAAAAGAGTAAATGATGAACTACTCTCCAACCCTTTGTTAATTTTGATTTCCTTGTTGTGCTACATAGCTTTCACTGACATGCACACCATCCACATTAACATACTACCTGTAACTAGTACAATCCATCAACTAGGAAATAACCATAGCTCAGTTTCTTGGCCAAGCAGTAATATGCAATAAGCCATTAAGTCACTCTCAGCAGTGTGTTGTTAATCATTTTAATCATTTTTTTAAACCTATTCTACCTTCCTAAAAGCCATTTCAAAGACATACTGTGTTCCATCACAACATTTGACAGAAGACAAATAAGATATTGCAAGTACTAAACTGGTTTCAGCACCTAAATTCACTGAGAAGGGTCTTGATCTGAACAGGAAATCATTCAAGGAAGTACTTGATAAAGAAGGAAGCAAAAATCAAGCTGTTTCCCAATAAAAGCTCAAAGACAACAGAGATTACATAAACAAAGAAAAAGACTCCCAAACCTCCAAACCAATAAAAACAGAACACACTTCTTCTTGGACACAGTTTTTAATCTGTATAAATAATATTTGCCACAGGGGCCGGCCTAAAACCGTATGTGGGTCATATCTATATTGAGAAAAGAGTAAATGATGAACTAGTAAATTAGGATCTTCCCAATTGTTCATGTCCTATTTCTGTTCTTCACATTAGACTCACAAGTAAAAACCTTGCAGGCTGTTTTTTCTTTCCCACTCGTCTGTTCATGCAAAACCAGAAGGATCAGCTAGAAGAGCCCCTTTGCCACTCCACTCTGAAGACTGGTTTAGTTTCTTCTTTAATTGTCTGTTACTCAGCATGCTTGATCCTTCCCTTCATTTCCCCAACATAGTCCTTAAACTTTTCAACCCTGCCTCCTCCTCCTCTTTTTCAAACCCAAAAGACACATTTTTGTACAGTTTCTGTTAAGTGGGCTCGACATCATTACATTTCATATCCTTTCCTTTCACTTTTTTTTTTCAGACAGGAAATACTTAATGAACACTCAATTCTAGAATGATTTTTGGCTTAGATTCTGAACAGTCCATGTATTCAGTGCGTGTTTTCTAGCCTTGCACAATAGATTGAACTTCTAGTGATGACCTAATTCCTAAGGAACAGCATTACTATTTCATACACAATGATTTTACAAACCTTAGTGTCTTTACCAAAAACCTTGGAATGGAAGCAAATCCAGTTTTCAGAAAGGAATAACTTTCCTTGGTACAGAATTTCTTTCTGCAGGGCACAGGTAAAACCTAAAACACAAAGATATTCTATAATATTTAAGGTAACCATAACCCACAATAAAAATTTGGCATCTTTTTTTGCTCTTTTTTTTTTTAAAGCCATAATTTGTTTGGGTATATGCCTTTTGATAAACATTGTCAAACCCTGAAATATTCAAAAAGTTTTAAGAATACATAGAGAAGCTCAGAAGATTTCACAAGCCTAAGTTTAATTCAAAACATCTGAAAAAGACTGAAATGCATAACTTGGCTCCCATAAGCTATGAATTTTTTCTGAAGGAGTACCACCTAGGCTCCTACAAAGTTTTAGACTAGCTTTCTGGTAACTGTATTATGTAAATATAAAAAACATACATTAAATGTTTTAACTTTAAAACTTTTAGGTCTTAAGCAGTTGTCTGGACCAGATGACCAACAGAGGTAGAACACATGTAAAATAATCCTGCTTTTACTTCACAACCACTGAGCAAAAGCAATTCTCATTCATGAACTGCTATCCTTGTATTCATTTCAAGAAACATTTGCCCTTCATCTCTATGTAGAATTCACTTGTTAAAACTATCACAGGAAACAGTAGAATCTTTTAAGTCCTCCTTCTACCAGTGCTTTTAAGTTTCAGAGCACCATCAACAACAAGAAAAGCCCAAGCTAGTCACCTGACTGGTGCTGTCTCAATTAAGCAGTGCCTTTAGTGAGGGAGCTTCAGTACTAAAAAATGTTGCACTGGGTTACTCTGTGAAGAAGTGCAAAGTAAACTACAACTCCAAAACATGCCCAACACCTGAAGAATAAAGAAATCTGTGTTTTGCAAGATTACAATGGAAACACCCACTGCATGCAGGTGAAGGCCTCGCAGCTACAGGCAGCTGTAGTTTAAGGATTTTAAAATGTACGTGGTGCCTTTTATATGCTGCCACAGTTGGCAGGTAACAACAGTATTTTGGTCCACAGCCAGCAGTGACAAGGGTCTTAATACTTACTTTGTTTCAGTGGCTCATCAATGGGAACATCCAGAAACAGCTTATGAAAGTGTGCATTTGCCTTCAGCTAAAAAACAAAAAGCCCCACCACCAAAGATACATGCCTTATTAGATATTCTTATGATCAAGTGACCCATTCCACTGCATATTCTCCCAGTACCTTCTCATTTTGCCCACTTGCTTTATAGTAAATCCTCACTTTCGCTATGTGGTTATAAAGTCATTACCCTACACAGATGAATAAAGGAACCTGTATTCTTATATAACCATGAACTATAATACTAGTAAACAAGGGTGCTCTTGTGGCAGTTTTGTTTGTTTATGTCTAGTAAGAGTAAATACAAGTCCATCCTCTGCCCTACCTGATTTGAGACACGTTTTTTCCTTTCAATCTTGGAATCATTCTTGATATCTGTTGTCAGGAGTGTACTGTCTGCACTGCTTTTCGTCCTGAAAATAAAAAAGATATACTATGTGAGATGCTTGATCTCATTTCATGTATCTTTATAAGTTACCAACAGGATATGCTTTTCTACAAAACACATTAACCCTCCAGTAACAATTATCCAATTCTTCAAGGACTGTACAGCAATGAGGAAGAGTCTGTCTTAGTCTTAAACCATGCTAGTCCTCACTGAAGGTCTTTTTTAATTTGGAAGGAGTATTCTAAATTACTAATTGTAAGGAAGAAAAAAAATAATAATCAAGGCATTTTTACAAACAATGTATCATCAGAGTGCTTAGCTTCACATTTGTTTGTTTCTGGTCCACACATAAAACACTAAGCATGTTACTTACCAATGTAAGAAAAGTAAGGCAAAACATAGTAGTAGAGAGTGCAAGGTAGCATACTTGAAGCTATGAACTTGTACTACAAAAGGCTGTCCCATTTGGAAAGTGCAACAAAGAAACACAGATGCACAAATCAAAGACTGGCTATGAACTGTGCAGAGTAGTGTATGGAAATCATGAAGATAGCCAGCAATCCTAGAAGTGAGGTCTCCAATAAATGAAGGGGAGTTATGATTGACAGTTGGGTAGGAAATTGTTCCTGTACAGCTTTAGCCACTCATACTGGAAAAAGAGAAACAACTACTTCTGAGTTGTTGGGTTTTTAGAATGAGTATAGAGGAAAACCTCTGAGGACGATGGGAAAATAAGTTCTGTTTGTTTTATACAGGAGAAACTCATGACATGAACTGTTTAGAAAAACAAAAACAGAGGTGGGATAACACTGCAGAAATGAGAAAGAGAACATTATCCCTGAGCTTACACTGCACACAGAAGAAAAATGTATAAACAGGCTACAAAAGAAGTTAGTTCTTTTTAGAGGCCTTCAGATGCAGACTGGTGAAGATCAGCAGGAAGGATAAAACACAATACAGCAACTCTGCTGAATGACTGGAAGAACGTGTTGTGCTGAGCAGTGCTAATACCATGGGGAAAAAAAGGTGCTACAAGCTTCCATTACTGCATCGTATCTTGCATGGTAAGTCTTCTCCATTTCCTAAACTTGTGAGGTTTGGGGTTTCCAGTCAAAACTGCAATGCTTATGCAAAACTGTAATGCCTTATAGCAGAAACCTCCCATACACATGGATAGCCCCATATATTTCCATGCAGTGTACCAGTCAAACTGAACAGCCAGCCTTACACAAAACCTATGCCAGCCCCTCTGCAGCACACAGTTAAGTTGTATGAGAGAGATAAAACTAAGGAAGGTTTACATAAGCAAGTACTCATTAATTTTTTCATATTACTTCAAATACCTTCTCCTTAAAGATGCTTGAGGAAATTAAGTGATGCTTTGCAACTGTCTGACTTGTGACCAGAACCACAGTGTCAGGTTGACTGCTGACTTTTGCATTGGCTGCTCAGTTGAAAGTGAAAGGGATGCAAAACCTGTATTTAAGTCCACCGTGTGGTGGACTTCTGCTTGTCAAACTGACTGTGAAAGAGATGTAACCAGCAGAGGCACTGAACAGTGCAACGTATTTTTCCCTAGAACAGGAAAACTAAGACAGCCCAAAAGTTCATATTCCCACTATGCTGGCTGCTTCTGGGGAATGACATATCAGCTCCTGGATGTAGGCTCTGATCCCTGTTTACTCATATCGTGTGCAAGGCAACCCACAACTGCGATGTCTGTTAAATCTCGCCTTTCAGTTTAGCTTCTTGAATAGATGGTAAACATTCTGATTATCTCACTAGCAGAAACGTGACAATGCTCCTGACCATTACCTAGCAACATCAACTTTCTTCCGGTCATCAAAATGTTCCACTTCACCAGTAGGAGTCTGCAGCAACAGAGTAGGTGATTTTCCTGGCTTTCTTCTTTCATCTGTTCCATTTTCTCCATCTGAACTGCAGAGGGGAAAAAAAAAAAGAAAGCAATGTATTTTGCAGGATTCATAACAATGTCAAATACCACTTCAACATGTTGACATTATTGCATATACTAAAGAACAAAATTATGACATATTTTACGCTAAGGTCCTGAAAAGTGTTCATCTACTGACTTGACAGTATTATACATCTGAACAGGTATGAGCTCCAGTACTGGAATTTCAGCAATGAGTACAGGAAAACTGAAATACTGCCAAGGATATTTCAGTGCTTATAACATTTGCAGCTCTAGCTTCCTTTCCAAAGATAATGTGCTGCTTCGGAAAAATGCATTCCACATTCAGTACTTAGACTCGATGACTAATGGAAATTAATTTGATTGGCACGTTGGGAGAAAAACATCCTGCATAACAATACGCAGTGCTTAACAGAGAATTGTTGGTTCAATGTTCCAAGAGGAAGCTGGATACTATTTTGTCTCTACCTTTTCCACAAGAATTGACTGGCATGGTTTTCACAAATGAAGGGTGCTCTCAAAGCGTCAAAAGCACTGATTTTACAAAAGCAAAACTTCTGTCACAATGTGCTGTCCTTTCAGAGCACATGGCACTGCCTCAGAAATATAGACTAAGCTACCAGAGTCTGAGCGCCAAGAGATGTGTCATCAAAACACAAAGCACTTTCTCAGAATCCCCTTCTAAATCATTTTCAGATACAACATTATTTCAAGAAAATTTAGAGGAAAAGAACGTCATTAATAGCAGAGTATGAAGAATGGCAATACTTTAAAATAAGAATGACATGTATGGACATACATACACATACACTCTTTTGGCAGACAAAAGCCTCAGCAAGATTATAGGATGATATTCACATTAAAGAAAGACAAACTATGTTGCCCATTAACTAAATGCCTGGTCTGAATGAGCACATTTACAGAAGTCTTCCATTGCAGTATTGAATTTCTGCAATTTTACAGCAACAACACAGCCACTGCCATTAAGGGACAGTGTCGTGACAATAAACAATTTATTTTTCCTACTAAGACAAAAGTTTTGCTGACAGAGGTTTCCAGAGTAATTTAATTTGCTTTTAGTAAGGGCATAATAAAATCCACTGCTTTGATTATGCTTTGGTAAAAAAGATCAGAAGATAGTCCTCACAATGTCTTAGTGGAGATCTAGCGAGTTCAGTAATACCCTACTTCACAGCTAAACTGAGGTTAAAGTAACAGGACCAAAGCCAGGCAAGTTTTGCCTTACTGGTCCTGGGATTGGTTCTCAAGGGGTCTTAAGCTTACATACAGCAATTATTCCCCTTTCTGATCCTTCCCCACCACTTAACCCTCCCCACAACAGGGGCACTGAATTGACACATGCTAAGTCACATTTTTTATATACTTGAAAAGGTTACAGCATTAATAAAAATCTATGAGGAAAAAAAAGAAATAGATTCCCTGTTGCTTCATTGGACTGGCCCTGCCTGACCACCAGACACCAGCTTTAGTCTCAGCCAACATCACTAGAATTAAATGGGGTGATTTTAAGTGGAACGCAGTCTTTTGCCTGAAAAACCCAAATAAAAGAGATTTTACGTCATTTGAGATTTTAAGTGGATGGACCCGTCAAGCCTATATTCCAAAAGCTTGCAAATCCTACAAATGTCTTAGCTAAGGTGTTGCTATCTGCTATTTTTCTGTTCCCCAAATTTGTAGGATTCAAGGAAGGCCAGAGAATACCAGGCATTAGTGCTATGAGGAACGAGATGAGGCAAATTTGTCAGGTTCAATCCCACCTGTGTTTGAAAAGAGCAGTGCAGCATTGAAAATCCCATGTGAATAAGGCTATGACACAGCGATATTCTTAAGAGGTAGCTGCTTGAGCCTAGAGCCTGACCAGCATCCTTCATCACTGCTGTGGACAGCTGGCCATTCTAACCTGACAATGCTCCTGGCAGATCAAAGCAGCCTGTGTCACACCCACACTTCTGTACCAGAAATTTGTTTCAAAAAATACCTGTGCCATGGGGTTTGGTGTTCACTTACACCCACCAGCATGGTTAGATGTTTTGTTACCCCTAATTGTATAATTACCTACAACTTGATAAGTAATAATTGCTTGTATTCACATTTACATATATGATAATTACTTGTATAAAAGTAAAGAAATGACTTTTCCACCACCTGTAAATTAATCCCTACTTTGCAGTTAAACCTAAGAATCTTTCTATTCTGTCTCTGATGGTAAGCCCCTTACCTTCCCTCTTAACCACTGCTATTCCTGAATTGCTACTGTCTGAAACTCATGCCCTCCAGCTGCTTTCAGATGCCAGAGAGACGGGGAATAAAGCCAGGGCATCTCACCACACTAATCCTACTGAGTGTTCTGTGTGGAAAAGCTGAGCTCTACCATGTCAGTCTAGTCACCTCTCCAGGACGGTCTTCTGCAGCCAAGGACAGAGAGAACATACCCAAACAAGAGCTGCCTCCAAAACATCTCAAAGATGAGGAGACTCACCCTCCTAAACACATTCGGCTGATAGTAGCAATTGGGTACATTCCTACCAGCTGACAGTCTTGCTGTATCTATCCTTCACTCCTCTCCTGTGTGCCCACTTCGAAAACTACATAAGGATTTGTCCTTACATTTCTGATATTTGTAGCTCCACATTGCAGCTGATTTCCTAATAGATATTTTTAAAATATCAGAAGAATCTTATTTTAGTTGACCTTCTGGAGAAGTCGAGATCAGAGGTATGACCTAAAAAACAGCACACTATCTTTTGTCAAGCCACAAGGTAATTAAATCACTCCTTACATTTTTCACGTGTAAGTATGAATTCATAAATGCTTTCTAAAAAGAACACAAAAGTCAGAAGTCCATGCAAAAACAAAGATCAAGGGCACTTAAGAAATCACATGGTGCTTAATACAACTGTTAACAATAGTTGCATGTAAATGAATATTTGCAAATATCAGAGAAAAGCATGTAAAGTTTGAAACATCAGGACTTTGCTGATACGAAAATAAACATTTTTCAAACTGAATATGTATCATAGACTTGATACTACTATTAAGCCTATTTAAAATAATAGCCAAAAGAAAAAAGTTGTCTCCAGCATAAAGGAAGTTTGTCACAGGGAGTATTTTCTAACCCAAGGGCTTGTGCTTACTATGGGATCACAACTTCACTTAGATACAAGGATAAAATAAACATTAGTTATAAGCAGTGTAGTTAAACTCCTTGTAAAAACGTCTCTTTTAAAAACATACACCAGTAACTGACATAGGTAATTTAAGATTAAATCACATAAAAGGGAAAATGCAAAGAAATAAATTAACCAAGGCAAACAAACAAAGTTTCATTCTACTGAAGTGTTCAGAGGTACATTATCAGTTGACGCATTTCAAAAGTCAGAGGAACTTCATCTTGTCTGATTTGAATTGTTTCTGTGGAATAAAAGCTTTCTGACAGACTGGTGTATCAAGCTCTTGGCACTACAGAAAGCTTTCTGAACTTCAAATGTTTTTCTTGTTTGGAGCTAATCTTCTACAGCACCTGGAAAATTCAGAACTCCTATGAAAATATGCTATGTCCCATTAATTCAGTGGGAATTTTTCAAGAAATCAAAAATTAAAGATAGAATTATAAAATGTGTATTTTTTCCTTGTCCTTTTCAAAACTCATTTGAATAAGAAACACCTAACGAAGTAATATAAAAGAGATGTGGTAATAGGCCACAGTTTGGAAAGGAAGCCTTAAAGAATAACCAAGAATAACTGCTGCTTTTAAAAGCCAGATACAGTCTTACCAAACACTTCTCAGGCATACGTAAAAGACCTCAAAAACCTGAGGACTGTTTAGTGGTTACTGTCTTCCAATTGCCCACATCCACACACACCTGTGCACAAAGCTTCTTCAGATCCATCACACAGACAACCCAGGCTACTTGGTCTGGTGATAACAGGTCTAAAAGAAGTTTGAAAGCCAAAGAAAGTTGTTACAAACCAGTCCCACAGTCCACAGATTATGCAGCAGCTATGTAAAAAGAAAAAGGCATCTTGAATACCCAGAGGTTGCAATTTTGATTGTTTGCAAAACCACAGACAAAACAGTATTTTCCTACAGTTTAAGAGGAGTCAGTCAGCATTGCTCAACCTTCCCTCTGTGGACAAGGCATACATATTGGATTGTCATGTCACCTTAGAAGCCCTGTTACCCTTCTTCATCTCTTTTATACGAAAAGGATTAATTTTGCAGCAGCAGCTAGACTGCTGAATTGTTGCAAAAGGTGGACCAAAAGAGCATGGAGCAACTTCACCTCTATTGTCTACAGCCAGGCTTGGTACAACATACATGGAAATATTTACCATGAATACAAAGATATTCTGTATATTTCAGCTCATTTAGGTATCTACTGGATTTACTGAGTAGATGTTAACAAATCAAAGGGACTTGTCAAAGAAATTGAAGCCGTGAAAAAGGCCAAAATAATAACAATAGTGTTACTTAAGCTATTCTTACTAGCAGACATGAGTCTGTTCAGATAAAGGAACTGCTTACTCTTTCCGAAGCTAAAAATTAAAGGGAGAGGCTAAAAATGTCCCAGCAGCCTGCTTCTAGTAGAGGTGACTGCAAGGGGGCAGGGCAAAGCATGCTGATGTCTGGAAGGACATTGCTAAACATGTCTCAGGCTGCTACCACTGCCTCAGCACAGACATCCCTAAAGGAGCAATCATCTCAGCCTTCCCTTCACCAGGCCTACCCATGCTGAAGTCTTAAATTTTCCTTCAGAAGCTATGTCCTGACATTCCACTAAACCTCTTTTCCACCCCAAACAAGCCTGAACAAACCTTTTTTGGTCATGTAATCAGACTCTGGAGTGCTTCATCTGATAAATTTGCATTCATACCTTTTATAGTTGAATTATTTCACCCCTGGACAGAAGAAAATACCTTTTTTTTTCCTTTGTAAACTCTCCTATTGTCCTCTTCATAGCAGATTAGAACTGTACTGTACAAACCATCAACAGAGCTCAAGTCAAGGATTTTAGAGCCGTCTGTTCAGCCATGCTCCAGCTCTACATGGCACAAGGCACTGTTTATGGAGGAAAGTACATCTCCTAGAGAAATATGGCTCACAGTAATAAGTTTTAACCTCTTTCTAAGACAAAGTGTCACAGATCATCAAAACAGGAAGAAAATGAGCTACAGTTACCTTACTCACAAAGGAATAGCAATCTGCTTTAACAGTGCTGTAATAGATGTTAAGGATAGCCATAACGTATCCCAGCAGAGTATCTTTGGTATTTGTGTAATTTGACATCATACTTAGTATATAGCCTGTACTCAAGGCTGAAAAGTAAATGGGTAAAGCGGCTGTATGGCATTTCTTACTCAAGTATTTTGTATGACAGATATACAGCCAGCAGAGGTATTTGCACCCAAGATGGAAGAGAGCAGGAAAGCATTAATGAAGAAACAGAGGTGTGAAATCCTCCATGAGGGAAAGGGTCAATTTATTAATACAAATAAGTACGAACCAGGCTGAGATTCAGCTGCTTCAGGTTGTTCGAGGTGCAGGCTAATTCTCTTCTCATTAGATCATAGTCAAATATGGCATAATGGTGGCTGGTCTGTGTACACAGGTGGAATCCTGATGTCAGCTAGCATTGATTGTCAATGGCTAAAGCCTTTATTATTATTATTGTCTTATTTTTTATATAAGTACTGAATTTCAGAATTATTATTTCAGAACAATTTACTGTGTTCTATTCACACTTATTTCTAAGAATAGAACTACCTGTGAGTGTTACAGGTGTCTATGCAACTATAAGTTTATTAAAAGGATGAATGAAATTTTTGAGTTAATACTGAGCAAAAAACCTTCCAACACTGTTAAGGATAGAGGAAATCATTTTTTTTTCCCTCCACTGACCAGCCATTTCACATAATGACCAGATCAGGTTTCACACCACCTTACTACTTGGACATCAGCAAGATCACTGTGACACCACAGACGTCACTAGCAAGTATGTAAATTCTCTGCTCTAAATACCATCTATTATTAACTGGCTGTATTCCCTGTCTAATCAAAACCAGACTGCTATCAAGTTCCCTAGAAAGAAAAAAAAAAAAGAATTCCCTGTGCTCTGAAACGTGATACACTATAACAAGATATTTTATTAGGTTAACACTAGCACAGGAACACAAGCCATTTAGCTCTCTTGTCTTGTCAGGAGTTTCCGTTTCAGATATCCACTTCGAAAAGCAAAAGCCCACTCATACACATCTTTGCTCAACCCCACAAGATCCCCATGATGCAGTTTTCATGGGAGTCTCAGCAGGGCGCTCAACAAATATTCATCTGAATGTAGGCATAGACAAGTCAAACACATGACACAAATCTTAATAGACACATTTCTAGGGAAAAAAATAAATAAATAAAAGGTCTCAGGGGAAGATACTCCTTCATTTCTACTTAGGACAGGAGCATGTGCTTTTTTCCTTCTCCAGCTGGCTGGCAGCCTTTAGTTGGGAAATTTTTCCTATTTCCTAGTTCTAGCCTACCTTATCTTCTAACCCAGAACAAGATAAAAAAGCAGAACTATAATTCCTATTGAAGAAGAAATGTGCAGCCTTTCATTAAACCACATTTTTATCTTTAGCTGCCACAGGTGACAGGAAAAAGGGAAGAGAAAGAAGAAAGAATTCCTGATCTGTGGTTTGTTCAGGGTGCAGAAAAAAGAGGACAAAGGCACTTACGTGCCTGGGCTACCAACTGTTCTATACCATATTAAATTAAAATAAATACTGCAATTGTACACAATCCATGTGTTCAGTATGACCTCGCAGGGCTATATCAATTAGATCTGCTACGTCACTCAGGCAAAGGTGATACAGATCTCTCTCTGTATCTGCACAATTGAGGCACGATCACCAGAGCATACGTACAAAGGTCTGGCCTCACTACCTGAAGCTACATCTCTGTTTTGGAGGAAGAACTCTGGAGCGGCATGCCTCCACATGATAAAAGACTTGGCTGCCAGCATTAACTGTGTTTCTGAAAAAAAAATAATAATAAAAATTAAGTAGTTATATCAGACTGCATTAGGATTTAAGAAAAAGAAAAAAGAAAAAAAAGCAGCAGACACCATCAGTTATATTAGTGACTGCTATTAAGAATGCAGAACAGTTAGAGATAATAGGAGAGGTTTGGGAGTAATCCTACCAACACCTTTCTTTTTCTTAAGTGGCAGGGGAAGGAATAAAGCCATAAAACAGGAATCACTTGCTCAGAACACTGTTTCATGGCTCTTTTAGAACTATGGACTCAATATGCTGCATGCAAACTGTCTGAATCAATGTATGGTGAAAAAAATCATTTTCTTTCTTTAATCAGGGTACTAACAAAAAGAAGAATGACTTGGTTTGATCATGTAGCAGTTTCTTTCATACCTGGAATTGACAACAGATAATCCACAATCATCAATGAGATTTCTCTGTGGAAAAGGCAACACTATATTAGCACAGAAAATGTAAAAAAGTTATGTCAAGGGATGCCCAACTACAACTTTTGTTGCTGCAGGATTCCCAGCAAGAACAGTACACATCAAGGCTTAATGTCTAATTGAGATGAAAATGATTATCTAATTGTGTCCATCTACCCTGTTTCACCACGCTTTGATCAGTTTCCACCCTCGATGGAAAGTAAAATAACTACTGGAGGCTCCCTGCTCACCAAGGGTCTGGCAATGCTGAATTTCCCATAATTATCTCTGCAATCTATGATGATGATGATCATTATCATAATTAATTTTTTACTTCTATTTCTTTTACAGACTTGCCTATGTGTTAATGGAACAGGCCCAAAGAATGTAAATACACATAATACAAAATATATTATTTCATAGTAGGAAATACTAGCCAAAGATGACACAATGGGCCTAACCAGCATTAATCACAACAGTGCCTTGGATTGTGACACTGCATATAAACAACCATTTTTCTTCCACAGTCTTGGAAAAAGATATTCTTCTTAGAACCAGATGTAACACATGGTGACCAAACCCCTGTGAGGCCAGCCTGCCTTTCTGTTTTCTGTGTCACAGGACACAGAGTCTGAATGCCTTGTAAATCTCTTCCTCTACATTGTGGAGCATTTCCACAGTCCACATGCTGTCCTCCACCACCTGGCCTACAGCAAATTTACATGGATTCTAAAATTCCCCACAGTCGAATGGACTTACAATTTCATTATACACTGGACTTTTGTACTATAAAATTCCTTCTTGTCCAGAAAAAGGTTGAGCAAACCTAAATGGCTCTTCTTGAACTACTGTAACATAAACGGTAACTGCAAAACTACTATCAAGATTGTAGGTGGTCTATCTTTAGAAATAGCCTAAACTAGAAAGAAAACAAAACAAAAACACATTATCTACCAGTAAGGAGAAAGGGTGTATTAGGAAACCTAGCAAGGGGGAGGGAAGCAGAAGGTAGACAGCCACTAGACAGTCTGATGGGGCACACATTAATAGTCTGCAGGATTACCTTTTAAAGGGAGTTAAAATCATCCTTTAACGAAGAAAAAAAAATGCCAGAGTTAATGCAGCTCATTTTTCTGGGAAAAGACTGCATCATTTTACCAGGGTACCTAACTGTAGCATTTTATCTGCCAGTATTTGCCCAGCACTCTCAAACTTTGAGTTTCTTCTATGGCAAGATTCCCAGAAGGCTATATCACTGAAGTGCCCACAAGAACAGATCTTTGCAGTGGACACACCTAGACAGGACTGATTCCTGTGGGGCCTCAGGAACTGCTGTTTCATAGTGAAGTAACTAGAAGGCTTCGCCCATCCATCCACAGAGGAGGAAGGTGTCAGCTTGCCTCTACCTCCCCTATCCTGCTGAGTTTCTCTGCTGCCTATCTGCAACTTGCACGTTATTTCTTGCCACTCTTTCAGGGAAGTTTATTAACCTTTCTCACCTTGGCATGCGTGATATTTTTCAAGGATGGAGGCAGAAGCCTGTCAGTGCCAGGTAGAAGATTTAGTTAAAGGAAGCAAGTATTTTGGTATAGAACTGATGGTCAGTTACCGGGTAATTAAGAAGAGGAAAACGTGTTCTCTTCGTACATACGCTACAATCCTGGTTCTCCCTTTTATTCAGGTGTCCCACCTACCTGCACTTAATTCCATTACTGTAACAGGCACCCCAGCATGAGGCAGCACACTACACTGTTTTACAAAGAGGCAAGGGCTCTGTGCAGTGGCCTGTCCAGGAACAGCAGCCCATGTCCTCCTCGAGTCTCCCACTGACTCTCCTTCCACTGTCAGGAAGGAAAAACAGATGTTTTAAATATTTGTTTGCAACTTTCTGGCAAGAAAACATGAAAATGTCTCTAATTTTGGGTAACTCGGAGATGATCTAGAAAAAGCAAGATACTTATTTTAAAATAAAAGTGGAGGAACAGGCACGAACAGCTTGTCCCACTCTCCTGTTATGTTCAGAGAAGGAACTTTCTGCATTAGGACAGTATTTGAAGAGACCGCTGCTAAGCATCCTAGCTGGATCCAGACCTACCTATCAATTTTGGTTAGAATAAAGAATATCTGCAAAGACTGACAGACCAAACACAACGTGTCTCAGGTGTAACAGTAACACAAGTCTAAAAAGGTATGCCAGTTATATCTGTCCTAGCCAAAGGGTTTGACACCTCCTTCAGCCACAAAGGAAACAGAGGTTAGGGAAAGCTCTAGCTCTAACACTGCCACTAGTTGAACTGCTTTGTGAGTTTTCTTCTTTTTTTCTCAGTTTGGCTTAGGTCACATGGGTGAAAGCTTTCCAGTGGATCAGCGTAGTAGATGGACCAGGCAACAGCAACATACGGGGCATGAAGACCACTGGTCTCAGCAGCAACACCACTAAGTGAGTACATGATTTCAAACCACTTGACTGCAACATTTATGGGGATGGTTTTAAGGTGAAAATACTTTGATACCATCTTTGTGCATCACCTGTCAAACACCAGCAACAAATCCCACTGGCCAAAGCTTATCTGAAAATAGTATTATATTGCCAACAAGCAGTTCTGGTAGACCACGAATAACCAGTAAGGGCAGCAGATCTGGGAGTATTTCAGGCTAGCCAATGTGAAGGACTTCAGTACAAAGAAAATGTCTGTTCAGATTCATGAGGTATGCATTTACACATGGCACAATTTTTTATTTTTATTTTTTTTAACTTAGAGCATGTATATAATTTAACTAAAGTATGAAAAAAAAAGAAAAAAGTAGGAGCAATTAAAAACAATTATCATGAACAAATGGAGGTTGTCCAGATCAGAAGTCTCATTTCTCGCACACCTCAAATTTAAATGTTCCACGTTGCAATCCTAGCCTTCTTTTCAGATCACACAGTACAATTGCCCCTTAAAGAATAACAAAGAACTAAGAGGGAAGAATTAAAAAATACGATACTTAAAATGCATTAACAGGACAGAATGTGAATGTAAGCACACATGTACATCTTCTTCCTCCTCAAAAACAAACAGCAGCAAAAACAAACAGCAGAAATTTAGCTGCTGGAAAGGGGTTGATCTGTATCAGATGATACAGCTTTTAATGAGTAATAAATAACCTCCACTTACCTCTGTGCATATTCTATTTCTCTCAAGTAATATCATTAAAGACAAAAGTTAGTGTGCTGTGATTACATGCAGGTCAGCCAAATAATTATCTTTTAACTTATCAGTTGACAAATAATTATGAGTTAACATCTGTTATTACAGCATAATACAGAGAAAAACACCATAAAAGTCGCTTTCTGTCTTTTCCCAGAAGTACATAATTTGCTTGTAAGCATTTTCTACTGCTTTCAGTAGCGCATTTTCCCCAGGATCTACAACCTATTTTAGCTCAAAAAAAAAAAAAAATCTAAAAGATTCTACATCTTTCAAAGCCTCAGCTCTTCATTTCTTTAAATTAACTGGACATTACCTTGTGCCGGCAACTGTAAGAGGACAGAACATGCCACTTAATGTTAGCAATATCTTACCATTCAGTCACTCAGTACCCTGCCCTCACATAGACAGACTTAATGGTCTCAGGACAAATACTGCCTGTAGTGGAAACCAGAAAATATTACCCTAACTGACCAGAAACAAGTATGTGTGAGATGAGAAGGATGCTGACACTGAATATGAAGTGCTCCTTATTACACCTCTGCCACTTCTCTTTAATACACTGCCTTTTGTTTTCAGAGATACAACTTCTGTTCCACCAGCAGTCCCTGCAGTACGGCTAACAGCTCCTTAGACAAGCTGAGCACCACCACAAATGTCCCAAATAACACACCACAAGTCAGAGAAATAAATGTCTTCTGAAGACAACACAATGGTTAACTCTCTTTTGGTGCCAGGCCATCCTAGAACATAGTGGTCATTGAAGACCACCTGGAAGGTGTTTTCTGATCATGAACTTTTGGCTCACTTGGGAAGAACTCCATTTAATGATGAACTTTCCATGCACCACTATTTTGGATGTGGATAATGACAGCACACATCTTCCGTTCAGTGATACCTCTGGGGTTGTTCAAGCCCCAGAGATGAGCTGCATGCTTTGCAAAGAAGACATGCGTGTCACCAAATATGCTAGAGAAGTCCATTTTCTACATCTATACGAATGTATTTAACTCTGTGTAAAGTTTCCTGAGTCACTAGCAGATAATCTTCTCAGATTTAACCTTGAAACAAAATAAATAAATAAATAAATAAATAAATGGATACTTGTACAGCTTCAATCTGTCACAGGAACCTATCCTCCAGGGAACTGTTATGCTGGAGGAAGCTTATGGAGCCACAAAGTCCATCTCTAAACTGAACAACATTTTAGGCATTCCTTTGGGAAGTGCATATTAGCATATACATAAATCTCTCTCCCCTGTGCATTGGAAAATGCTAAAAGATTCCATGAGCCTCCACAATTCTGCAAGGATTTTTTTTTTTCAAGCAGAAGCCAGCACGAGCCCTGTTGGTTGCACACTGTTTCCTGGAAGTACATGAAGGGAAAGAACACCCCACCCTCCCACCCTGACATGCACACGCTTATTTAAGATATTTCAAAAAAAAAAAATCTTCAGTGATTTAACTTTTGCTAGCTCAGCTCCGAGTGAAACAAAACCAAGTCACGGCCCTTGTTCTTCATCTGAACAATCCCACCTGCAGATTAACTTCAAACAAACCAAAGTTACTTAGTTTCTGACGTTAAGTCACCATCAAATAAACACAATGCTTCTTCAGGGATCCACTTCTCAGTTAAAGTAGGATTGGCAAATAAATTCTAACTTTGTTTCCAGCTGTGAAATGTTTAAGTGATTCTCTAGTTTATGACAAAACATTTCAACATCTTCCACTGTATTCCACAACGCCGGGTGTTTTTACCCTCCTGCTGCCCAGGTTAGAATTGCTGAAAACTTTGTAGCCAAAGACCACCATGCTGCCCCCCACACGACACCTACATTCTTCTGAACAGCAGAAGCTGAGGGCTAGGAAAAGGGCTGTAGTTAGGGAGACTTCTCCATTTATGACACTGGTTAAGACTAACCTCACTTCTCAAAGCACACTAGATCCAACTCTGAAAGATTAAATGCTTGAGGACAAAGAAGAGCATCATGTAAAAAATCTGATGATAAATTCTCTCTAAATCATCAGATTCCTGGCCCCATTCTTAAGCACGGAATCAGATATGGATCTTGTATACCTGAAAAGCTTTGTTAGGTTCATTGGCACAGTTCTGTGGTGGGGATCAGGACCCAAGGCTCGAAGTAAGAGGGCTCTGAAGTTTGGGGAGCTACACCTCCCTTGTTACGTGAAGTCTCTGATGTGGCTACACCACATGGGACAAAGGACATTCAGAAGAAACCTGGGTTATTGCTGCTCTCCAACCAGAAAGTTATTTCTGGCAACAGATTTCACCGTGATATGTATTTTGGGGATACAGCTGCTTGGGGATCAGGGACACAACGCAAAAAAGAACCAAACCCACAGACCTCTGCAGACTTTCTTTCCAGAAAAGGCGCCAGTTGCTGGTAAGTTGCTCTCTTGGAGTCTGTTTAAGATTAAATCTTTGTGCAGAGTTTTCTTCCGGGAGGAAAACCCCCAAAGAAAGGGAGAAAGCGACTCCCCGCCCTACGCCCCCTTCTTGGCGAAAAGCTGCGGGTTTTCCAGCGCCTTCTTTCCCCGGTGCCAAACTCCTCGCACATCGACGGCCATCACCGCGGGGTGGCAAGTGGCCGGGGGCACTCGCCACCTCCCTCCCGGGCTAGCCAGGGACCCGTCCCGCCTCCCCTACATCTCCCGTCCCGAGCAGAGGCCGGGGCTCCCCGCTACTCACAGCCGCAGGGCGCCCCTGCCTTCCCGCCTGCCGCCGGCCCGCCCAGCCTTCGGCTCCTCCGCCTCGCAGCGCTGCTCTGTCATGAGCACCATGGGCACGGCTCTGCCCGCTGCCTCTCGGCGATCAGCCGCCGCTTGCCGGTCGGGCTGGGCCGGGCCTGGCAGGGCCGGGCCGTGCTGCCCCCGCCCCGGGGCGGGCGGTGAGGAGGCGGATACGGTGTTACGGAGGCTGAACGAGCAAATGGCCTCCGCGGGGCTTTGTACGCGTGTGGAGGCGTTGAGGGGAGGCGCTGAGGGGCGGCCCGGGACCGGGCTAGCCGGCCTCCCCCCGGTTGGATATTCCTTCCACCTGCCAGCTTCCCCTGGGATTTTCGCTTTCCTTTCTTTTACGGCTGGTTTGTCAGCCCCGGTAAATCACCGAGTGTTGTGTAAAATCAGACAAAAAGTAACAGCTTCCACCCCCCACCCGGTGCTCGTCAGGTCGAGGGGGCACTTGCTTGCAGCCCGGCAGAGTTTGGTGCAAGCCATCTTGCGTGGCAGGCACGAAATATGAGCACACACGTATGGGGGAAAATGCTTTCCTTATCTGGTTAAAACCTGACAAATAGTTCAGTTTGAGGAACTAGTGTTTCCACGAAGCACTGCAACGCAGAAGGACAGAGTCTGTGGTTTTAGGGACGTAATCTAAAAAAGGCCAACCTTGGAATGAAAGTTCAAAATAACATCTCTAGGAAAAGGTCAATTTTCATGGCTTAATGCATTAGAATATATCAATGGAATTAATAATAGGTTTATCACATTTTCTTCACCTACACCCATCTCAGCCACCAGATTCGCGGGAGGTAAGGGCAAAACACATACAGAACTGTGGTCTCTTTGTGGATATCAGAGTAGGATATAGATGCTAATGTATCATCCAGTGGCATTAATAAGATTCATAGATGGTTGACACTTGCACAGTATTTTGAAAAGTGAAAGAACTAAGCATTATGTAATGTTGCAATATATTCAGGAAATGGCTAAAGAAAAACAAGCGTCAAAGGTTAAAAGGATCAGGACTGCCAAAACTGGTTGGACATCCTGCAGAAAATGTGAGATTAATTTCTGGTCTTAACTAGACTAGATGAGTTTTGCTAGCTCCAGTCCTATAAAATGTAAACTCTATGCACCAAGCTGTGTGGAAAGTAAGAATTTTTAAATAGTTGTATTTCTGGGAGAAACCGTTAACTAATATTTATGTATAACAATGTGAAAATGAAGGCATGTGTAGAAAAACAAATGAGCTGTAGTTATAGGAAACATTACCCTAACCTGTTAGGTTCTGTATCTGTGAAACTTTGCTGCCTTATCCTCCCCTGTGCAGCACCTGAGCTGGTTTGGCATTCCCTCTGTCACCACTGCATGCCAGACACTACCTGTGGCTGTATAGCGGTGTCCTGTTTATGGAAAGGAAAACAGAATAGGCCCCACTTCAGCTGTATGGGCTGTGAGTAGACCTGGAGCTGAAAGGCAGGGTTGTCTTCCTGTGTCTGATAGGATCCAGGACCCTGTGCTGGGATGCAGCAACCCATGTGAGGCTTCGGGTTCCCTGGGAATTATTGTGTCAGTGAGCACTACCACAGCATGCACTAGCAAAAACCCAAGCACACTTACTGCAATCCTTGATGTCTAAAACCAGCAGAAAAAATGGCTACTTTCCCTTTGTCTTGTTTTTGAAGGCCTTTCATTACTGGGATGCACTGAAAATGTATCAATTACTATTTTAGTTTTCTTGTGTAGCTCTGCTCCCTCCAGCAGAATAATGCTGATTTACAGTAGGTGAGAGTCTAGCATTTAGATATTTGAACAGATAAAATCATTTGCCTTTTGAATACTTTGGCTTTCAATCTCTGACAGATTCAGCTACAGCAGAGAAATGCTACTGCTGCCTGTTTTGCTCACTCCTCTCCAGAGATTTCTGCCTCGACCACGGTGGTTAAAAAACTGGGAAGAAGCTGCTTGGCCCCTGCAGCTTAGTCTCTGCCGTTGTAGTTTCAGCCAGCTCCGTTCTCAAGGTATGCAAAACATTCTGCACTGAATAGTCAAGGTATTTACTGTAAAAAGAAAGTGGCATTCAAATTGATGCCTGCAGCATAGACACTAAAAGTGAATCCTTACTAGATACTTTATCCCATATCATGGTATCTTAACCCTTGTCAGAGACTTGGTTCTGGCAAGTTTTCATACATGCCTCTCTAGTGATTCTTCCATAGTTTGTTATTCTCCTTTAATATCAGTGGAAGTAATAAGCAATGGTTCTAGCTTGTTGTTTTTGGAGGATTTGAAAAAGAAACTCTGTGGCCAACCTTTGCCAAAATGTGCACAGTGCAGTAACTCCAGAGCAAAGCGACATATTCCAGAGTGATAAAAATCGTGAATGCCAGAATTCTCAGTAGTAGAGAGTGAGAGTAGTAGTACGAGAGGTGTTATATTAAACTATCAAATGTGCAGCTGGTCATGTGCGTGCAATATTCTCAAAAGCTTTGTGCTTTTACTTTTATATGCTACAGCAAGTCTTAAATATGCAAAAAATCACAAAGGAGCCTTTACTGTACAGGTATAATTGCTGGTGTATAATAGATATGGTAAAGTGAATATGTTAAGATGAAGCCATCAGCAACAGAGACCTGTTGTGTGAAAATCTGAACTATTATTCTAGCTGGTGAAGTTCAGATTGGGGAGAGAAAAAGAAATTAGTGTGTTAAAATTTCTGATTACTGTTTAATACCTGCAGCACTAGTGATGCCAGGTAGGCAAAAATTGACATGCTTTTGCTCTGAAGAGTCTAAACTAAAGGGTCAAAGTTTCAAAGGAGGTCAGGAATACCTTTTTCAATAAGTAGGACCTTAAAATTATGTATAACACAGCGAATGAAGAAAAACTAGAGCTGAAATACTAGGAAAAGCTTTTGTTAAAAAAAAAAAAGATACATATGAAAAAGGTAAAATTGAACTGGGAGAGACTCACCAAGTCATCAAGTTCATTCCCTATCCCTATTACAGTGTGTACTATCATCATCCATAGGAAGTCCTCCTTAATCTCCGCTTGTCTTGAATGACATGAGGAAGGGAAGGGTAAAGGGGCCCAATGAGACACACCAGGAAGGTCAGTATATAACAGCAGTAGGACTACCACCCATGCCTAGGGATTCTTGGATAGGATATTGCCAATGAAAGATTAAAAAAAAAAAAAAAGACAATCTAGCTGGAAATAAACTGGGTCAGAGATTGTGATAATCAGCATTATTTAACTTGTGTTTTTATTTCAGTACGGTAATTACGGATATTCATAAAGTATTTCTCAGTTTTTATGGTGGATATCAGCATGCCTAATGTGAGCAAACTTCCTTGGGACAGAACAAAGCAGCAAACGACTACAGTGACATACAGGGATATATATACATGACTACAGTATATATTGAGCACATATCTATCTACTCAGTAGAGAATTATTCTGTACTTGTTTGTGCCATTCCTCCTCCTAAGTCCACAAGTTTTGCTCTGAAAGGTAAAAGCCAGAAGTACTCTTCTATCTGTTCCTCTCAGTGTTACAGTTGATTTCCATGTTAAGAAAATTTTGAGTTTAAGACTGCGTAAAACAACTTTCTAGGAGATGGATGTCCCCATGTTGAAGATGAATTTGAGTACCTAAAGCTTGGTCTGGTGTCTTCTGCATAATTAATGAAGTGTGCTATCTGAAAGACTGTACTTTAATGTTTCATTTGCAATACTAGATGCAGAACAAAAGCTTTTCTACTTTAAGCTGAAAGCAAATCTGATCTAAAAGAGAAGCCTGTACTTCAGTAAGTGATGATTAAAATAACATGGAATTTATCTCTCACAGCATATATTATTCTTTCATATCCTTTGTCTGTTACAATTTTCAGTACAAAGTCAAATAGTAGAGAACTTGTAGGTAAATTTGGCTATTATATTCAGTGCAATGAATTTCCAAACCGTAGTGTTACAGTCTAAATGCTTTCCATGAATGGTGATTTTTATCAGAAATGTCAATTGGAAAAGTTTCTCAAAAATGACAAAATCAGGTGCAATAAAAAAAAAAAAAGATATAAAAAGATACAGCCTTTATAGTACGTCAATACTGGTACTTTTGAACGGCAGACCACATCTCAAGTTAAGTCTTTTCTTCAGTTTTCTATATAATACTCTGCATTGTTAGGATTCTGTAAAAGATACTCAAATGTCTTGGGAGCCATTAAGTGATGAAAGAATCATTAAATAAATCCTTATATTGCTCTGTGGAAATACAATAGGAAAGTAGATGTATGATAAATAGCATATGACTAGGAGCTGTGGTAGTATGAGACACAAGTTAGACACATTTGAGAAGATGTTGAAACAGTAAGAAAAATTCATTTCCAGAATGTATGTAAACCACCTGCAGGCCACAGTGAAATGACTTACAGCTTGGGAGGGGCAGACTGCAAAAGAGAAAAAAAAAAAAATATGCTAAAAGAGTGGTGCAGCACTGGAGGTTACCCAAATAAGCTGTAGACTGTCTATCTTTGGAGGTTTTGAGTCTCAGCTATACAAAACCACACCTGACCTGATTTAGTGTTGGTGATACTCCTGCCTCAAGCAGGAATGCTCAGAAACATCTGCAAATCACTCAGCATACTTGAAGTGTGCTCAAAATGAATGGAATAAACCAACATTGTAAACAGTCAGTAGAAGACAACTAGTGCCAGAACAGAGTGAGAGTTTTGTAAAGGCTAAAAGGCAGTTTTGGCCAGCTGATCCCCATTCCCTGCCTGGATTAAGATTTTCATAATTTATTCATTTTTAAAAGTGTGAGCTTGCTTTATAGAGACCTCTGGCAAGTGATAGGTTTCATCTGATCATTTTGCTACAAGTCATATCAACTTATACATCTCTGTTTTTGTTTAAAGGAGCCTGTGTTGGTTGTACTGCCCTTCAGATAGGGAAGCACCTGGGGCACGTGAACTAGGCTGGCTTTACAGCTAGCTGGAGCATTTCTCACCACAGACAGTGAGGCATGCTGAGGCTGTTCGTTGTGGCTGAATACTGAAGGAAGTGGATGCAGCAGACTACACTGCAAGTATGCATTGTAGCGGCCAGCAGGAAAAAGCAGAAACATTTTCACAGAAAATTTATGGGGTATTAGTAATATGATGTCAGCCTGCCTCGTAGTGAATGTATAATAATATTGCATATGTACTACTTCAGCACATTCGCTGTTATTTCAATACCAATGCCCTTCACACAACTTCCTGCGTAAAGTCATTGAAGACGCGCTGCACACTTACACAATGCATCAAAAGAAAAATATGGAAAAGGGGGGTTAATGGCTATATGCAGCCTCAGAAAAGCACAGTGGAAGTGGTAAAGCAAAGGAACATTCCTCTCTCCCCAAATCATTCATGGCAACTTTCTCATATTCTGAACACAGCAGCCTTGGTACATGTAGTAGTTCATTCTTGCTCTCTACGAGATGGCATTCAGCCAGCTGGCACTGCTGAAAAGCACAAGTCACTGTCTCCTCATATTTCATGAGAAAAAAAGCAGTCATAGCATATTTCCCAAGCAATACATTGCCCTGGATGCTTCATGGATGGCACTGTTAGAATGCGGTGATGCCTAGATCTTGACACTTGTAACGAAAGTACCAAATCCCATGGCAGTAAAATTCATTTATTTTCTGCATTTATGACCATCATTTAATGCTTTGGCCAGCTAGGCAGGAAGAGCTAAGTAAAAATATCGCTTCTTCTACTGTGGTGGATCAGCTTAGCTTGATTTGTTTGTAAATATCCAAAGGAAATCCAGGGTGTCATCCACGTGTCACTTTTCTTTGTGTAAATTATGTGGACAAAATTTTCAATCCAGGTGCACCAGTACGTTACGGCATCAAACAGATTACGTGTCTAATGAATAATGTGCATGCATGTATGCGGTTTTTATATCTGTGTGTCATACAGGAGTGTATATATACATACACCTTCTTGGACCACATATACATGCATTTACACATTCAATGTACATCTAAATTTGGTGATCACTTTGTGAAGAGAATCATTCAGTCATCTGGCAGTCTCTGAAGAACAGCAGTATGTTAAGTATGTAAGAAAGTGAAAGCTAGCACAGCTTCCTTGAGGATACACTGAATCTTCCAAAAAAAAAAAATAATAAAAAATATATATATATAGTAATATATATATTGTCCAGACTTTCCAGGAGCTTAGAAAGGTATTGCTCTTATCCTGAGGACAGCAAGCTTAAAGTGAGGGGAACAAGAGAACAAGATGACACAAAAAAATTCACGATGCTATGGGTTCTCACAGTCTACATTGGAGGTGGTTGTGAATAATAAGCTGAATGATAATAGTTACTGGATGGACTTGTGAGTTATAAACTGGATGAATTTACTGTTTCATCTCACTCAGAACCAGGAGTTATATTATTCTGAGGAAAATATTACCTAGGTACATCCTGCGTAGGAAGGCCATACAGGGTGAGCACCAAACCCCAGATACAAACCGTTGAACTTTGAAGTGTTTGCTGGTGTTTCAAGTGCTCGTAGTTAAGCTATAAAGACCATGTAATATGCCTTTTGGAGTGTGGTAGGTATGTGCTTATCTCTTTAACTTTACTGCTTGAACTTGTCTGAACTAAGCCTCAGCCTCACAACAGTACATTGAATATGTTTCTGAGGTCTGTAATTTCAACATGGAAGAAATTTTGTTAAAAAAAGTTCACAATCCTATACAAAAATCTTCAGAGAGAAAGCCCAAATATAAGGATCCTTTGTTGTACCCAAACAAAAATGCAACTGCAATAAAACAGTCATTACAGTTTATGTTACAAATTGTGTTACAAATATGTATATATATTTCTCTTATTCTGCTGTAGGAAAAATATTAATGGCAGATCACAGATGGAAAACACTAATATTTAATTAACTGATTTTTGGTGCATCACATTGAGAAATTTCTGAAGATGACAGGTCAAGAGGACCCTTTTGACTTCCATTCCCATGACTATGCCTTTAGAAAACATAATTCTTCCATATTATACTTTTTTTTTTTCTGATTTTTTAATGTTACCTAGTATCAATGAATGCCAATGGCCAATGCCGAACCCCCGCTCCCCCGCACTCCCCCCCCCCTTTTTTTTTTTAAAGTATCTGATATACTTAGATCTTTTATGCCTGCATGCCTGCAGTTGATTGCTGCTAAGGTTGATCTTAACATATTTAGCAGTATGACATTCACAGAGTTCTTGGTCACTAGTTCTGATGTAAATTGCTGAAAAATCATATGTCCTTGTGTTCAAAGTATTTTATTTTTTCAGATTTGTTCTGGAGGTCGGCCAAAAACCAGAAGGCTTGAAGTTTATCTAAAGCTTAGGAGATCTGGATGCAGAATATTGACTCACGTTATAGAGATAGGTTCCAATGGGGAGGTTGAAATCCCCATTTTTTGGCCAATATTTTGTTTGAGACTACTGGAAAATGTTTCATTCTAATGTCAGAGTAATTCAATACATTCATACTGATAAAATGCTTCATATACATGTGTCCACATCTCTTTCTGATCTATTATGCATGGGTGACACCTCAGCTATAGCTTCAGAATCATAATTTGCTTCTGAAATCAGTTCTGCTCTGTGTCAGGAATAACATGCTGCCATGGTGATAAACTGTGAGTTCCCTAGTCTGAAATGTTAATAACCCCATGGATGCTGGAAAATTTGTGCTCATCTGCATGGTGCCAATTACAGTGAGGTGCAAACGGAAGTGTATAATAACTTGGCTATATTGGCAGTTTTGGGCCTGAGGCATGAATAATTAGGATGAACAGGAGCAATCATTAATACAGTTAAATTGCCTCTGTGGATACATCTTCATTTATGGGAGATATCCTTTCAGAAAACAGGATGGTATTGAAAACAGCATGTAAAACCACAGAGTCTGCATTTCTTTTTCCCAAGAGTTGTTCCCTTGATTTTTCGTGTGCCTCATTTTAGATAAGCATATAATGACTGCATCAAACACATGAAAAGCAAGTTCAGTGAGAACAAGCCCAGTCCAGCTGCTAAGCTCACAGTGTGCAATCATGCATGCTTCTTATTAGATTGCCTTGTATTTACAGCCTGTTATTCTGTATTTTCTGCTGATGGAGGTATAGTTTCACGCAGAGCTTTATGATCATAAGATTCCTTCTTACTGGAGAAGCAGCTGAATAAACTGGATTTCTGGAAGGCCTGCCCCCTGCCACTTGGTACTTGGCAGACAGGTCAGTTATTGAGAAACACAAGGCAAAGGACTCTGTTCTTTGTAAGGGTTGGTCATGTTGCTATCAGAGTGTATATGGTAGCTTTTTGTGTACCAGTTATCTAGCGGTAAATAAAAAGTGGGTAAATCTGTCTGCTCAGAGTTCCAGGCTGGAGAGAGAAAAGAGGGCAAACTTCTTATTGCCCAAACTACAAGTGGTTAAACATAACCTACTTGTGTTGAACCCTCTGTCCACCACTGTATTTATTCTGTACTTACTTGCCTAACTGGAAAATAAGAATAAGAGACGCATAGAAATACGTATGTGGATGTTGTTTTAAAAAGCAAGCGCTAACTAAATACTTCTAGGTAAGAGCCCCTGAGAGCTCTAATTAAAACTTCAAATTTATGGTTCCTTATTGTGTGTTCAGACTATTGGGCATTATCTCTCTGACATTTGAATTGGAAGAAAATACATTATACAGGTATAGTATTAAAAAGCCCAAATAACATTTCACAAGGGGAAAAATGAGGCCAGCAGATTTATTTATACTCGTGACCCAATTAGTGATACAAGCCATCACCCAGCTACAAAGAAATTTAATTTAGTCACACAAAGAATAAATAGAGGTGTTCCCTGCAAATCAGTCTTCAAGGTGGACATGAACAGATACGAAAGACAGAGCTTACTAACGAATTTTCATGTTGGTTAAGGAACAATAAATATTTAATGGTACTTTGAATAGCTTTTTAAAGATAATTTATTCATAATGGGTTGACATAGATAGTGGTGATGTTTACCTGTCCCTCTCCTGCAGTAGATGGGAAGGAATGAATGCAGAGTGCGAGCAACCCTCTGACTCTGCATTTCCTCATTTATCTGTGCTGTCTAAAATGTGCATGATTTGTCCAGAAATCTTCCTTACAATGAACTCTACCTCATTATAAGTTCACAATCCAACAAGTCCACACTTCTAAAGTAAGAAAAGAGATTCCACCTTGAAAATCATTTGTGATTGTTCTATCAGAAAACCCATTAGCAATCTCAACTTACATGAATACTCCTTTTTCTGATGATATCATTTCTCTTGAAACATAATTTAAAAAACATTGTAAAGTTTCCTATAGGCCAAAACATACATCAAAATATTTTGTCAAATTCCGTGTTCTAACCCAGTTTAAATTTGTTTTGTACAGAGACAGTAGATAGTATTTGATAACCTTGCAGAGGTCATTTAAAGACTTGAGTTTATATAGTACTATACACACTCAAAGCCCTGCTTCAGTGTAAAAGTTACACAAAGAGAGAACAACACCCTCCTATCCCCCCCGACAAAATTCTTCTTTACACTCTCCCCTTCCCAGCGCAATCAGTAATGCAAGATAAATTATCAGCTCTGTGTGCATTGCCTTCAAAAATTAAGTTTCCCCATCAGGGTATTTCCACTAGTGTTTGTCCCAGTGCCCTCCTGTGTTGCTGCCCTATCCCTCCTGGCATCAAGTATGTAAAGAGCACCCAAACGCCCCTGAATTTACCTTATAAATACTGATCCAGAACTCTCTGTAGGGCTGACTGGAGGAGGGTCATTACTTGACTTTCGGAAGCTGCTCTGACTTTCAAAATGAAAAACCGAGTCTTCCAAGGAATTCCCTTTTCTCATCATGTTAATGGTGCTAACTGCAGAGTTAGGTAAGTTTGGGTCTAGAGGGATCCTTCAAGCACACGGCCTTTCACTGCTGTAGGAAATGCATTCTTGGTGTGACTCCAGCTTGGACCGGCTTTAAAATCAGTTAATCAGTAACACATTGATGTGACATCACGAGGTTTTTTTCTTTTATACCTGCAGCACTTCATAGATATACTTTGAAACAAATCTCATCAAATTTAGGTGTAGTATGTCTTTGGAAAGTCGATACTAATAACAATAAACTGTTTGGATAAATTTAAGAAAAAAAAAAAAAGACAAGAACTCTTAATTCAAATGATGTTGCATTGCCAGGCTCGTACTAAATGTAGTAATATGATCTGTCAGAAATTCTACTTTGTGAATTACCTGCAGGTCTCTAATTTTCCAAGTTTGAACAACATAAGAGTGTATGTTTCAGAAGTGACTATATCCACCTGTTTTGACATGCCAAAGTCATTATATTGCACTTCTGCAGTAACATATTTGTGCACATGCATGCAGGTAGTTGCCATGAAATAAAGTCATTGCAGTTCTTCTTAAACACAGAAAATCTTTTTAAATCTCAGCGCACCAAACACCAACTGAACAAGGCCAGTTTGCCTAATCATTTTTATTTATTTATTTTCCATAGGAATTGGCAAACATTAACTACAGAATTGCATGGTTTACTGTTTGTTGAAGATGACTATAATGATTAGGTTGGTCAAAGAAATGATAAACAACATTTCTTTAAATTGTGAGCCATCCCATACAACTGAAGTAACACCCCAAGATCTCCAGAACTTCTGCTAATCTTCATTTAGGCTCTGCATGATAATAAGCCCTAGTCTGTGAGACTGAATAAACATGTGGAGTGTAGCTCTCTCTTTCTATTGTCAGCATCTATAAATAGATTATGAAACAATACAAATGCATTTGGACTGTTCTCAAATTTTGCTACTAAGCTGAATGAAATCTAGTCAAAGTATTCTGTCTTTCTGAATGTGTCATTCCCTGTTCACCCCCCTTCCCCCAAGCCCTACCTTCCTAATGACTTAAAACCTGGTTGTTGCATTTTTGAAGATAAAATTCACTTTGAAGTCAGTATTAGCCAAACTGTAATGGACTCTGTAAAGGACGGAAACAACAGGAAGAACAGTAACTATTAAAATACAGGATTAGCATAACAGTCAAGAAGTAAAGGTAAAGATGAAACAGTCGTTTTCTTGGAAGTGAAAATTCCAAATAAATGTGACTCTTTCTTTTCTTGAAAGGAAAAAAAAAAGGAATAATGTACACACTCTTGATCCTCTTAGATATTCCCTGTAAAATGGAACAAATGAAACAGCCTGTATTTAGGAGTGGTGTTCAAGCTGCTCAAAATTTTCCTGAGTTAATTTTTCAGAATGAATGCATCTTTCAGTAGCTATGCTATACATCTTTGCTTCTTGCCATCAGAGCCTTTTTTTTTACTTTGGTTCTGCTTGGTTCTGTATGATCATAGACTACAGGCACAGGGCTGGTGAGCTATGCAGTGTTTCTTTATTCCTATTCCATAAAATAAGTGATATAACCTTCAACACATACAGCAAAGAAAAGCTGTTTTCCTCCTCTAGTCACAAGGAGAATTTGCCTTGGCTCTCTTATTTTGTTGGCATCTACCCACTTGTGATAGCAAGTCCTTATTCTTTTTAAAGAAACAAAAGTCCTTATAACTGAATAGAAAACTTAAGTGACATGGGAGCGGCTGAGGGAGCTGGGGTTTAGTCTGGAGAAGAGGAGGCTCAGGGGTAACCTTATTGCTCTCTGCAACTACCTGAAAGGAAGGTGTGGGGAGATGGGGGTCGGCCTCTTCTCACAGGTAACTAGTGATAGAACTAGAGGGAATGGCTTCAAGTTGTGCCAAGGGAGGTTTAGGTTGGAAGTTAGGAGACATTTCTTCTCAGAAAGAGCAGTCAGGCATTGGAACGGGTTGCGCAGGGAGGTGGTGGAGTCACCGTCCCTGGGGGTGTTCAAGGAGAGGTTGGACATGGTGCTTAGGGACGTGGTTTAGTGGGTGATGTTGGTAGCAGGGGGATGGTTGGACCAGAAGATCTTGGAGGTCCTTAATGATTCTATGATTCTTTGATAGTGAGCTCATAAATTACTAATATGAAATGTTTATCTTAGAAAACACACTATTTGTATATGAAAAAGTAACGAAAACCTTTAATGACAACTGTGTTCACTCTGGACATTAAAGAGCAAGTATAGAGAAAGGGCAATTGAATTTTTTCCTGAATGGATAAGAGCAGGAATGTTTTCAGCAAAGAGCAACCATGACACAGTTTCCTTCCTTAAAGTTTATGTATCCATGTTATTGTCCACAAAACAGTTAAGTACTCTTACTGAACACCCTGACCCTCTCTAAATTACTGTTTTCTGTCATACGCTAACACAGGCTAAGTGTATGCTTTCCAGCCTGCTATAACATGACCACGTTGAGTATGCTTACAGAATCACATAGCATGGTTAGAATGAACCTTACAGACCATCCAGTTCCAATTCTCCTGCCATGGGCGGGGACACCTCCCACCACACCAGGCTGCCCAAGGCCCCATCCAGCCTGGCCTTGAACACCTCCAGGGATGGGGCACCCACAGCTTCTCTGGGCAACCTAGCCAGTGCCTCACCACCCTCTGAGTGAAGAATTTCTTCCTGTGCTTGTACTGAAGAGCTTACATGTTTCCCGATGCTGGTGCTAAACTAGCCAGATCAGGTACTTGCCTGGTGAGTTAAATGCTCTTGTGGCCACACAGCTGATGTTATCTGACTATGCAAACTTTGTTGCAGCAACACTGGCATTATCCACAGCCATGAGAAGCAAAACAGGAGAGTGGGATGGTGCCTTCAGATGTGCTGCTGCTGCTTGTTAAGAAAGCTCAGTTTTCTTGGGTGTTGGCAGCAGTAGCATTAGCTGCCACTAGAAGGAAGGGAAGCAGGCCCTAAAGAATTTTTTTTTTTTTTTTTTTTTTTCTGGTGGGAACAGTGAAGGTGCAATGGTGGCACCGGTGCTGTTATATGCCCAAGACATGGAGCTTTCCTCTCCTTACTATTAGTGTCAGACAAACTGAGTTTATGATGGATTTCTCATGCCTCTGCACAACTGTGAGTGTGATATATTTTGGAGATTGTTTTGGGGCTGGAAAAGAAGGAGATGGTAGTTTATAGTTAGGAGTCCACAAAGCTGTATAAGAGGCTTGAATGGCTTGAATTTATGCCATTTTTTACTGGAAGGGATTCTCAACTGTATGATCTGCCTGGGAATAGTCCTATTCTGATGCATGTATGTGCAAGCATTTTAGTTTGTGATTACTGTGCCAATTTTTAAGACAGCCACTCTCTCTCTCTTTTGGATATTGGTATCCATAAAATTTTCTATGGAAATTTTAGACGCTCACAGAAACTTCATCTATAGAGGCATGTGGAAGAGACAGTGCTTACTTTTCTTGCTGCTTGTTTCAGATCTCTTAGCAGTAGTTAACGGAAACCAATTTTGTCAGTATATCTTTTCTCGTTCTGATGTGATGGATCAGGTGTGGAGAGAAGTTGATACTCCTGATGGTGTAGCTATCTGCTGTACACTGACTTCTCCCCAGAGAATTGTTCATCATGTTCTGCAGAAATTGGTAGCTCAGTGATGTGTAAGCTTAAATGTATTTTTCTGACTGTTTCTAGGTGGCCATTATGACAAAAACAGGTTTCCCCCTTTTACTTACTGTTTCTCTTCCTCTCTTCTATTTTTCTTCAACACCATATTCATATTTGGCTGCTTATTTTCCTCAATTATCAAACTACACCCTTTAATTCTTACCTTTGACACTGACATTTTATCGCTCACCTGCTAGGCTATATCTTCTGAAGTCTAGCGCTGTTGCAACTGTTTCTGATAGGCAGGCAGAGGAAAATAAAGAAGTGGTTGGTGCCCTTGAACTTCATACAGTTTTATTCTCAGGCACAGCCACCACTGAGGGGTTAGAATTTATTTTGAAAAAAATTACAATTCTCTCTCTCTCTCTTTTTTTTTTTTTTTTTTAATCCTCATGACTGCTGGGAATTTTTTTCAAAGCAAGTTACTCCAGGAAAAGAAATGGTGGTTTGTTGTTACTTTCTCCTGAAGAATTTGTTCTGGGGAAAGAGACACCATGACATATATTAGCAACACATGGAATTGTGTTGCATTTATTTTAACTCACTGTATCTTGATGAAGTGATCCCATGTTATCAGATAAGAAGAAAAAAAGTGGCAAATTCTGGGTATCAGAGTAAGATACTTGGTTCATGCCGAGAAATCATTTGTGCCTTGCAATAGGTGGCTGATAAACTGCATAAAGACTGTAAGTTGAAGTGATGATAAAGGGAGACTACTAAACAAAAAAAGTAAAGAGATGGCTGGAAATACATTCTGAAGAAAACATTCAGTCTTGTTACACACCCAAGAATGAATCCAATCAACACTAAACCAGCTGTTGTACTCATGGCAGAATGTAATACTTATGATTTGAGATTGCAGTGAATTTTTTACAGACAGCTTTAAAACAGTTTACATCTTGTCTGGAATGTAGCCACAAAACCTTATAGAGTTTATAAAAAAGAGCAGGGAGGTACATGAGTGAGTGTTTCATCAGGTTGTTCTGAGTCTAAGTTACAGTCTGAGTCTGAAGTTACAGTCTTGTAAGATCATGGAATAAGCCTGTGCATAATTACTATGTTGTGATCCCTAGAATAACAGGGAATGAGGACAGAGCAACATTTATCAAATAGCCTAAAGCACTGGGTTCTTGCTTTGTTGATTTGGCTCAGATCATTTTCATTTTCTGTGTTACCTAAAACAGCAACTGCTCTGATTCAGACCTGACATTGTCCTTCATGGTTAGGATTGCCTTTATTTATTTATTTATTTTTCTTTCACTGCCTTGTCCAAGCCTGTGCAAGAACTATTTATTTTTTCTCCATTGTTTTCTGTTCAGAAAGTGCACCTTTCTTGTTTTTCTGTGGTCACTGTGAGGATTACAGCCAAGGCATGCAGTAAAATGTTGCTAAGAATGAGAATTGGCATTACCTTACCATGCTGGTGATGTGAAAGGCAGTATAAGTTCAGTAAGCAGCACTGTGAAATGCTGAAAAATTCTGCTTGCTTGTAGAATTGTCATCATCTCTGAGGTAAGCTTGTGCTAGCTGTCTTCCATTTAGATTCTACTGTATCAAACACTTCACTTTGTAAATGAGGTACTGGTTTGCACAGCGTGGAGGACCAACACTGGCTATGCTTTGGCACCCCCTCTCGAGGGTAGTGTGGCCGAAGACATTAGTGAATAAAATATGAAATTCCAGCAGTATTTATCTAGTGTAACAGTGCCAGAAAGACATGTGAGCCAATAATAACATGTGGGACATACAGCAAGATAACAGCTAGTAATGCAGTTATCAGAAAAATCAGCAACAAGGTCAAAATAGGAATAAAAGTCCAGCAAGGCCAGCTGTAATGTGTCAGCACAGTAAATCGTTAAACGGGATGGGCGTTTGAGGTATTATGTAAAACCCCACTGAAATGAATAAAAGCGTCATATACTTTGTCAGACTTACAGTCAGATCACTGTCAGACAACCCTGTGCTGCAACACTGACCTTAATTTATAGATAAGAGTTATGGAAAAAACTCACTTGTTAGAAGCTTGCTGACGGTAATCAATAAACACACTCTGAACAAATCATGGATGTGATTGCTCTGACTTTCTCAGAAAGTTATTAGACTAGCCCATGAGGAAAATAAACATGTCCAGGAAACGTAACCATATTTTCAAACCTGATTTTCTGTTCTTTATCAGAAAGGTGGCAAGTTACTGCTCTGATGCCTAGCAGTTCTGTCAGAATATGGGTCCAACTGTTACATTCCCATCCTACCTCCTATCGTATATATTTTACTATGCTTAAAACAAACCTTATGAGGAAGAATCAGACAGACTGATTTAATCTTACATGATTGTACAGGAGGTAGTTTCCTGAAAGCAAAATAAAAGTACATTTGAAAAACAAAACATACCTTTTCCTTTTGACTGCCTTTCCAGAAATAAATTGCAGTCCCTGCATATGTAAAAATCTATTTTAATCTGCTGTATTTCTCTGCACACATGTGTTAAAAGCAAAGCTTTATTTATTTATCTGTTTATTTATTTACTTTACCAGAGTAGGTTAATCAGAAAGAGACATGTTGGGGCAAAGAGAAACTAAAGTTCAGGTGTGGCTCTTTGTCCTTGAAGATTACATTATGTTTAGCTATGTACAGGATTTAAATTATATAAGCCTATAGTCCTTTTTTTCTTGAGGGGCAAAGGAGATAGAAATTATATTGCTCAGAAGCACAATATTTTAGAGGCAAACGTTGTGTTTGCAAACAGGCTATTGTTTCATTTGTGTTCCATCCATCCATTTGCTTAACCTCTGGGGCTGCTTCTCTTGTAGTGTGCAAGGAAGGGACTGAGTGCAAAGGCTGAGGAGGTTCCTGAAGGCTGCTGCTGGCAGGTGCAGGGGGGTGCCTCGGCTGGAGCCCACCATGGCAGATGCAGAGCCCCCCCTGCTGCTGTGCTTTGCCAGCAGATTGGGCTTTGCTCTGGGGCTGTAGGGAAGGAAGACGCTAGAGCAACCTTCTGCAGGAGGGTGAGGTGTGGGTCGATTTTATTTTATTTTATTTTATTTTATTTTATTTTATTTTATTTTATTTTATTTTATTTTATTTTATTTTATTTTATTTATTTTATTTTATTTTTATTTTATTTTTATTTTATTTTATTTTATTTTATTTTATTTTATTTTAATTTTATTTTATTTTATTTTATTTTATTACTTTTATTTATTTTTGCACCTAATGGTAAGTACTTCTATAACACTTATCTATGAAAATTTATTGTAGTACCCATATTTACCACTTAAGAGAATTTGCCCCACTTTAGCTGCTAGTAAAGAAACTGGAATTATGCAGTGATAGGTTATAACAACAGGGCCTCATTGGTCAAAAATACCTCTGTGGGTGTTCTAATGAGGAGGTTAAACCATTGTACAAACACCACCCTTAAAAGCTGAATAACATTAGACCTGTTTTTACAATTACATTAAATGAAACTTGAAGATGTGAAGGTATTTGGGGAAGGCTAAGGGCTAAAGCTGAGGCTAAAGGCTGATTTTGATCTAGTCTCTGTTACCAATTAATGCTGAGTGAAAAGCCTATTCAAGCTACCCACATCAGTCAGATAAATAAGGTGGAGGGAATCTTCAAAATTTCTGCTCTTCACTTTGACCAGTAGTACAGGATCGTGCCCTTGGGACAATACTTCAGATAAATTACTTAAAGCTATTGTTTGCAGTAGATAACGTTACTTAAAGGAGCTGACCCGTGGTAATTCTGGTTTGTTTGTCTCTGCATGAATTCCTCCAGTGGTGGTGACTCGGGTCAGTTTTTTAGCAACCTCTTTTACATCTGTTTTAATGTTCTAGTAGCATTTTTTTTTTTAACCCATTGGATGAGACTAAACAAAGCATATGTATAAAAAAGAACAAAACAAAGCTGGCAAGACCTGCAAGAAAAATCTTAACATAAATCTTTATTAAATTTAAAAAATGTGTTTGAAAGTACAAGGAAAAGCTTCAAAAATCTCTGTACAAAGATCTGGCTTTATGCTTCAAGCTTTCTGTACTTTCCAGGGGTTACATAGGTTATAACTTAAAATTATATGACTTAGAATTTCAGTACAGACCATTACTCTGTGTGGAAAAATACCTTCTATGGTGAACAAAACACATAAGAAACTATCTAGTAAGATAATAGCAGAAGAAGCACCATAAGAAGACTATAGCCTTACAAACACTGTTCAAACTTACCATTTTATACGTGTTTTTTTTGGTGTGGTGGTAATTTTGCATGTGCAATAGCAGTTTTCATCAACATATTTCTTTCAGAATAACACAGGATTTGTTCTCTGCCTAATATATGTTCAACCTAACTTTGGTTTCAGCCTTGTTTCTGAACTTTCTGTTTGGAACTAGGAAAGATAGATGGTAATGTGCTTCTTGTGACTACCTGCAATCACTGTCTTGAATTCTCTTCTGCAGGCCTTCAGCAATAAGGTGCCTATTTTCTGAATTCTATTGAAAGTAAAACTGGATAAATCTCCACTTTTTGTTATGACTTTGTTGTTTTGTTATGACTTTTATCTTTTCTGCTTGTTTAATGGCTTAGTATTTTTCACACCTTTCTTCCCATCCCCTTTAGAAAAGTTTCCCTACAGCTCTACACAATACCCTTTGTAATCCTCTGTGTATGTAACTTTTTTCCTCAACAAAGTTATTAACTTGTGTTGCTCAAGTCACACTTTTACACCATTTTTTTTTTCCCTGAAAATTCTATATTTTATCATTTACTCTTTTCTCCATCTGGCCAGGACATCATTTACTCCCTCTGATCAGGGAATTTATTTTCCTGGTATGCCCTCAGGAGGTATGGAAGGCCATAGACTATTACTTTGAAATGAAGACAAAATGAAATAGGTAATCTAGAAAAAATAGTCTTTGTTTGCAGTGAACGTGTGACATATACACACCAGTATAAAACTGCAAAAAGTCAGGTTTATTACCTGCAATTTAAATTAAACTGTTTTACTTGCAAAGGAAATTTGTACTTTCCACATAAATTATTTTCTATTTTTTTTCTATTTTATTTTCCACATAAATTATTTTCTACATTGACTATTTCTTTGAGTTAGTAAAGTAAGAAGACTCCCTCATGGTATAATTTAGGATTTGATTGAATAATAGAAATTATCACCAGAGTAGTCTGAGTAATAAATTATTGTAGACCACAACAGTTAAAAAAAAAATAGGACAAAAGAAAACACTTCCTAACAGCAGGGCAAATTGTAATTTTCTGATCTAACTTTGCCTCAGGCAAAAGATGTGATATAGCTACATTCACAGAGAAAGCTGATAAAATATTCTTCTGGAGCTTTCTCCATTTTTTTCCTTAAAAATAAACAAACAAATACCACCCCCCAATTAAAACAAAAAACAAAACAAAGAATCCCACAGCACGCCCCCTAGTGAATATTTTCCTATTCTTGCTTTTGCCTTGAAACGCAAAGTTCCTAAATCTGTGGGAGAACAGCCCCATCTACTGGATCCTGGCACCGCGAGGGCTGTCAGGAGGCGTTTGCTCTTCTCCTCCTCTCCCTGAGCCATGGTCAGGGGCCACCGTGGACGGTACCGTGCTAACAGCAGTGAGACAAAGTGCAGGTCCTGAAGTTAACATGGAACAGTACTGCAAAATTTTTTTACCTGTTTTTTTTTTTTTTTTTTTTTTTTTCACGGACTGGGGGGCATTTAGCATATTCCATTTATCGTGCAAAAACTATTATCACATCATTTCAGTTAAAGAGCATCCCCTACAAATATTCCCTGCTTGACAACACAACGGTCTAGGAACTTCTTGATTATCTCAGCAGTGCACTTATTAAAAGTTAATCTAGCTCTTCATTGGTAGCCTTTCTTCCAAAGTAAACTTTTTGCAGTATGATACATGAGCCCTTCTGACTCTCACAAAATGATGTGCAAGGGATGTTCATTTTTGCAAGAAGATAAATTAAAGCTACTTTAAGGGGTTGATTCAAGAATCATAGAACAAAAGAGGAAGTTGTGATCTGAAAGCAGCCAGATATCAAGACAAGTGCTTAGTATTTTTTTGTTGTGATTTATTTGCTACTTTTAATGACAGAAAGTAAAAAATTCACAAATAGAAGGTCACATATATTTTTTCTATAGAAAAAAAGTGTATTTTTAAGCTATTTTTTTTCTTTCTCAATATTGTCTAAACTCCATGACAATATTGCATTTTATGCACCTGAGATTACTGAAGAACGGAGTAGAAGGTGTCCACCTGATATGACCGAGTACCAGTGAGATCCTGCTGCCTCATCTGTATCTCATTTGTGATGTGGATGTTTGTAGTTTGTTAATTATAAGGGAAGCTATAAAAATTATGGTGAATAAATCAAGCATTGCAGAGTGATTGTGATGAATGATAACTAGCTTTTGTGAATTAATATTTCGAGCCTTCAAGAAAAGAAGAGAAAAAGGGAGGCTGTGTGTAGTTTTGAGAAGGCTAGTTGGCTGCAGAAATGCTGAGTCTGTTCTCTTCATTAGGTTCATCATCTGTTTAGTATTGTTTGTTGCTGGATTTTTTATTTTTTTTTTTTGTTTGTTTGTTTTCTCCACTGACCTCCAGGTGGGTATTTCTCAGCATCTAATTTTTATGCAAGAGCTTTAAAATACCAGGTCTTAGGTATTTTAAATCATATATCTGAAATGAGTTATGGAGAGTGACAAATACCAGATCCTAATCGATCTGACTGTCAAATGCAAACCTTGAATATATCCTGAAAATGATGGGGAAAAATATAATCCGAGGAGGTTTAGCTATGTAATCTAGATTTAGAAAGATGAATTGTTCTTATGTTTGCCAGTAAATTTATGCTCAGTCAGAAACCCTTGGTGATAACTGTGTAATCCATAGCTTGTCTGCTTTAAGGAATACACTTGTTAAAATGATGAACACTAACCCAGGCTGCCTATTGTACAGTATAAGCTTGCAGATGCGGATAATGCAGGAATCTGACAGGGGATCAAAGCTGGTGTGAAAGTTGTTGCCAAACTAGTGCTGGAGAGGTTGTATTGATGACAGTGCTTCATTTGGTAGGACAGGGCACAGAAACGTGAACAGGACATGGTACTTCTTTAGCTGAGAGGTCTCTGGGAACAGTTCAGCGATCTTCTGACTTGTGCTGCTTTTTTCCCTATAGCAATATACCTGTCTATATGAAGCTCTTCATCTGTTTCACATGGAATGTCCACCTCATATGTCTTCTTATCCACAGATGCATTCATTGTGGTTATTGCTTATTTCCTTCCTTGTTCCCCACACTGCTAAAAGATACGGGAGTGCCATGTTGTTAGAACATGCTCACAGACTGAATTTTTGTCTCTAAGTCTGCATGGCAATCTTGCAGCAATATTCTGATGGAAGTAGCTTGCTAGGCTGAATATAGTCCCATTATAAGCTGGAGAAATATGAGAGGTAGTACAGTCCTTAACCTTATGTAGAAGTGCATGCAGTGCTGGTTGGCATTTGTGATGAGGGCTCACCATTGAAATTATTTGTGGAATTGAGTATTCATCTTCAGTTCTAAAAAAAACAGTGGAAAGTTGAACTGGAATTATTTATGGGGGAAAAAAGAAGTCTTTGTGATTTGCTTGTTTGGTATCTGTGTTTGTAAATCACAACCTCCCACCCTGGAGAAAAAAAAAAAAAAAAGCAACACAAATTTGTTTTTGTCACCTTTGGACAAAAAGGTACCTGAAAAAACATCTTGTACATTACACTCTCTAAAAGAAGATGGGTAGAAGATAGATCAGGAATATCAACTTTACCATGAAACGTGCTGACATATTTTAGCTCACCTTTAATTCATCTACATCTATTTATGAATCCGAGGCGTTTGAAGACTTTTGCAGTGTCTGGTTTTCCTGATCTGGCATACTGATTTTTTCTACCCAACAGTGAGTATCTCTGCCTGTTGCACACAGGTATCTGCACAGTCTGTAGGCAGTGGTCTAGATAGCTAGAATTGCTAACCCCCTGTATCTGTTTTATTGTTTTATATTATTAACCCCCTGTATTTTTGTTTTTAATTGCTACCCCCTTGTATTTTGTATTATATTTACATTAAACCTTTTATAGTTTTGCTCTTACTGCACAAGCTACACTATATACTTGAGTTCTATTACATCATAAGCACTAAATTTCCTAGTTAGTTGCACAGATATGGGACCAAACATCACTGTAGACACATTAAGTGTGTCCTAGCATTATTCATTTGACTGCATTCACAGCAAGAGGCTTGAGGCTGCAGGAACCTTTGCTAAATATTTTCCTAATGTATATTCCTAATTCATTAATATATTTTTTCTCTTGGTTAAATGGAATCCTCATTCTTGTAGGTTTCTTTCTCTGAGGTTTGTTTTGTTTTGTTTTGTTTTCCCATAGGTTGTGTTGGAAAGCATAATGTGTTGGGAGACCAGTACTTACGAATGTGTTTAAAGTATTGAGACAAGCAAGTGCTGTGCTGATCACGAAAAACATACATGTATGTCAGTGAATTATAACAGCAATTTGAAACAGTAAAAAGGAGCATTTTTCAGTCCTCAGCATGTCTATATATAACTTCTGTGGAAGGTGAAGAAGCTCTAAAATCATTCTAAACTGCTTCTGTGGACATTTTTTCTTTTAAACTATCTAGTTCATGAAATATTCTATCAGCCTGATACTCATCCTGGTTTGCTTTGGAAATCGACTTGGTCTTGAGTGTTACATTACGGATAAAAGTCATGTGTTTTGTTTTTTAATGCACTTAAAGGAATATCTGGAATTCCTGGCTTGCACTTTGGCTAAGCTTTAATAACAAATTAATTTTCTGGTTGGATTACATTGAAAAAAGTGTTTATTTAATAGTTTGCCCCCTGAAAGCATGTACAGCACTTAATTTGACAGCTGTTTCTTACAAGTGCCTGAGGAAAAAACAAACAGACAAAAAAAACAAGCGAAGAACAATTCAGGTGTTGTATCAAGTAAACTTAGACAGCTTTAATTGCTTTAATTTTTTAGGATTATGATTTATTTACTTATTGTCTTTTTGTCTGAGCTAGCTAAAACTACACAGGAACACTCTGAAAGCTTGTTTTTAGCTTGCAGGAGCTTGTCATCCTTATACAATTGAAGAAGAGAGTATTTAGTGCCTTTTGATTATTTTCCTGAAGAAAGCAGTTCTTCAGATATTCCATGTTGAGAATAACTTCTCATCCACTGCATCTTTTGTTGTTGTTATGGTAACAAGTGAATGAGCTGATGCACACTAAGAAAGATCCAGGGGTGTTTTGATTTCATAGTATGCTTGATTTTATTGTACAAAGACTCTGTGTGCAGGAAAGCAGAAGAGTGTCAGCACACTCCACAACAATCAACATCCCTGGCAAGAAGGGACTATTGATTTGGTAATGCTTCCCATGTTACTTATTGAACCGACTTCATTCTAATAAATACAAAGCTCTTCCCTCAGCTGGTTGTCAATCAAAATGCAGGCATTTGTATACTATTGGAAAATTAGCCTTTCATCTCATCCCAAACCATGGGAAGTAAATCTGAAGTGTGCAGGTGGTGATATGTAATCTCCAAGGCCTGTTATAAAGCCAGATAAAGCTGCTAGCTGAACATGTCTGTATGTATTTCTTCTCAGAGGAACTTCAGCTGGATATTAAATTCGCTGTACCTTGTTTTCCTTCCAGGACTACCCAGTTTCTAAAAAGATAAAGAGGCTGTTGATGAAATGACATAGAGTACAGCAACCCAAGAAAAGTCATCCTGACCAGCCCTGCTTTTACTGAGAGTACATGGTGGAAATTGCATTGGGTCCCATGTTGCCTTTTGGGGCTGCATCATCAGAATGCATGCCTACTCTGTGGGCCTTCATCTTTTATGCTTAACATCTCATTCAGACTCTGCATAGTTGTTTTAGTTCCTTTGAGAAAAAAATCTCTTGCTTTTGCTGTGTTTCTCAGAACAACTGTCTTTGCAGCTTCACTTGAATAGCTTCAAATAACGCCCTAAACATACATAAACCAATCAAACAAATTGAGAGTTATTTGGCACTTCTTTGATGCAGGAGTGGAAAATGTCAAATGAAACAAAAGCTATTGCTGGGTAGATTAAAATTTAGGGCTGACGTGTGAGCAGACAGTGATGGTATCAGGATTTAATTAATCTCTGCTTTTCATTGGTAATTGTTGATTTCTGAAATCAGCTCAGCCTCTAGGTGAAGTACTAGGAGCTCCCAAAATGCAGATCATTTGTGAACAGGTGTTAGGGCGTAGAGCAAGGGAATGGATGATTTGGGTACCTGGAACCTGACTGCAGCTAATGCTCATTGAAACAAAAGCTAGAGGAGTAATGGCCCATGTGAAGCAAATTCTTGATTCTGCTCAAGAATTCTGCTCTGTCTTACCCGGCTCTTTTAGTGTTATAGCCTGAAAGCAGTAAGAGCTCTTTTTTACAGTGTGAATGTGGTCCATAATGAAAGACAGATGCACTTTGAATTAGCGGGCAGAAAGTGGTCTGTTCATCAGCTGGGGTTACTTTGCTCTGTCCACCCTTCCTGCATCCTGCCCCCGTGTGCAGGGTCCCAGGCACTGACACTAAGCTGAGGAGTTGGATGTTGATAATGGTAGTGCCAGGACTTGGCTATGCATGCTGTTTTTTCAGTGTATGCTGTTAAAGGATTTCAGCTGTAGCACTGGTAATTAGTAGCTGTAGCTAAGATTATGTTTGTTTATTAAGTAGTTACATACCCCCAGTATTTGAAATCTTTGGGTTGGACTGTTGCTCTTTTCTGAACTTCTGACATTTTTTTAACCCCTTTCCTTGCTGCAACTTTCTTCAGGATCATGATCCAATTGCACTGAAAACACTCATGTCTGTCACTTTTAACTGTTTGACCTCCACTTACAATACTACTGTGAATTTAAGTAGACAGATTTATGAAAAATGAGTTGCCTGCTGAGGTAAACAAATTTTTTCTTTTGAAAAGCAATTACTTTCTTATTCATTGTTAAAAGGTCACCTTCACTTCGAAGGGATACCTTAAATCTGTTTATTTTTCTGAGAATGTCTGGTATGCACCATACTACTGGTGTTCATTTGACCTCACAGTGCAAGTCAGTAAAATTGGAAGGCTCTTCTTTTTGGAAAAGAAAAATGCATAATTCCTCTTTAATTTTGATGTTTTGTTAAAGCCTTTTGCCATGAGGTAACCAGCAAATCTCTGAGGAACAAAGATTTTCATGGTCATTCCCCATCTCATTACAGAGCATTGTGAAGGTTCTGCTATTTAAAGGTCTTGTTTTTAAAAAATGAACTACGTCAATGACATCTTGTAGCACTCCTGGCTCCAGCTTCCTTGCTGCCGTAGGTTGCCTATGGACAATGCAGTGAATGTGAATGCAGTAATGACCAGTGTTAAACCTGGCAACCCTGTAGATCTCTTTTGATACCAGTCGATGTAGCTGCTTGAGCGGTGGTTATGCTGACAGAGTTTTGCCATAATATATATATATGTATGTATATATATTTATTAACAAAATCATGTACTGTTAAGAGTATATCTATTCCAGTACCCATTTCCTGTAGTGACTCAGAAAAAAAGGTAGTTCCTTATCATTTTCAATGTGTAACCTAGCAAACACCATAAGCTGAGATGTGTTAGAAACTGGGCTGGCTAATCATGCCCTTTAGAAGCTCGTAGAGCTCATTAGATATCTTTAGAGCTTCCTTGGGCCCACACCCTACCCATCTTCCCTATGTTTGTCTTTGCCTAACAGCAGCAGGCAAACTTATATTCCTCAGAGGGCTGCTAGGCATTCCCCAGTGCTCCCGGACATTGATGCCAGAAGGTCCTGAAGTTTCCCAAAGCAAAGCTATTGTGAAAACTGCTACATCTGTTGGCTGCTTCTGTTAGCTGTGCTGTAGATATAAACATATATAGATAGATACAAACAAAACATATATATATATATACAAAACATATATATACAGATAGAAACAAACAAAAAAAATCATTGCAAAAATAGAATGGTTACATAGAACCAGGAAGAGATTTTCAAGCCTGGAGTCCTTCCTGGCAAAGTCTTACATAAGTAAATCCATCCCTTTCCTCCTGTAGAAGAAAGATCTAGAGATTATGAGAATGGGGAGGAGGTAGTTATGTTTCTCTCTGCCTGACCTTACTATGAGAACATCATAGTGTCCCAAGGTCTTCAGAACTTAAGCTTGAATTATAGAAAAGTTTCTAGACAAAATCTCCACATCCTTTCTCTAAATGAGGAAATGCAGCAGTAAAGATGGCTGGAGAGAGATGGAGACATGATGATCTGGGATTCTAAAGGGATTGGTTTTATTTGATAGAGACACCGATATCCCTAGATGCTATGTCACGTTATAGGATTTTGAGGATATCTTCCTTGTTCCTTTACTTTTACTTGTCAAAGCCTGCAGTACAATTCAGTGAACAAGAATCATTTGAACAAGTAATGCTGATGTATGTTGGAGAGTTTATTCTGCAGTCTATCAAGATCAAAGTATATTGCAAGACAGCATGCTTCTCGAAACATTCTTATGTACAAAGGAAAAAAGCACCAGGCAATTCAGTTTTCTGTAAGGTATTGCTGACACCTGCTGGTAGTGGAAGCTTAGTTTTACTGCTGCCTGTACTTCTGAAGTTGCTATATTAAAATGTTTATGGTGATTTATTTATTTATTTATTTTACAATTAAATGCTGTAATATCCACTCATCACTTTGACATCATTGTCTGAAAGGCACTGAGGTCTTTTACTGGTAATTTAAAACAACTTCAGTTGAAATTTCTGAAGATCTATGATAGCTGAGATAGTAAAGTGAAAAATTCTGATATACACTTATTTATAATTATGACATTAATTCCTTAAAACAACAACAGAAAAACAAATCAAAGGCAAAACTACAGTGTTTAAGTAAATCAACCTTACAGAATCACAGAATGGGCGGGTTGGAAGGGACCTCTGAAGATCAGCCAGTCCAACCCCCCTGCTGAGCAGGATCACCTAGAGCACATTGCGCAGGATGGCATCCAGGCAGGGTTTGAATATCTCCAGAGAAGGAGACTCCACAACCTCTCTGGGCAACCTTTCTCAGTGCTCTGTCACCCTCACAGTAGAGAAGTGCCCCCTCATATTGAGCCGGAACCTCAGTTTGTGCCTGTTTGTTTCAGTTTGTGTGCGTTGCCTTTCATCCTGTTGCTGGGTGGAACCGAAAAGAGACCGGCTCCATCCTATCGACACCCTCCCCTCAGATATTTATACACATTGATGAAGTCTCCCCTCAGCCTTCTCTTTTCTAGGCTAAACAGACCCAGCTCTCTCAGCCTGGCCTCATACGACAGGTGCTGCAGTCCTCTAATTGTATTAGTAGCCCTCCTCTGGACTCGCTTCAGAAGCTCTGTGTCCCTCTTGTACTGGGGAGCCCGGAACTGGACACAATACTCCAGGTGTGGCCTCACCAGGGCTGAGCAGAGGGGGAGGATCACCTCCCTTGATCTGCTGCCAGCACTCTTCCGAATGCAGCCCAGGATACCGTTGGCCTTCTTGGCCACAAGGGCACATTGCTGGCTCATGGTCAGCCTGCTGTCCACCAGCACTCCCAGGTCCCTCTATGCAGAGCTGCTCTCTAGCAGGTCAACTCCCAGCCTGTACTGGTGGCTTGGGGTTATTCCTCCCTAGGTGCAGGACCCTGCACTTGCCCTTGTTGAACTTCATGAGGTTCATCACGGCCCAACCCTCCAGCCTGTTGAGGTCCCTCTGAATGGCAGCACGGCCCTCTGGGGTATCAGCCACTCCTCCCAGTTTTGTGTCATCAGCAAACTTGCTAAGGGTGCACTCTGTTCCATTATCCAGGTTGTTGATAAGTAAGTTGAACACTGGACCCAGTACTGATGCCAGGGGGACACCGCTAGCTACCAGCCTCCAACTAGACTGCACCACACCGAATTTACCTTAAAATCTGCATGGAAAAAAAATTTCTAAAGCAATGGTTAGTAACATTAATGATATTATCTATATATCTGCATAAGAACATGATGAGTATCTTTTCTGAAAGTTTTGTTACTTAAAATTGCAAGTAGTAAATTTAAACACTAAATTCCAGCTTGATTCTGACTACTGTTACAAAAAACTGGGGCTAGAACACAACTTTCTTTAACAAGAAAACAGATACATATTTTCCCTTGCATTGTTTCTGCTTTTACAGTTCAACAGCGAGCTTCATCCTTCCTTAGTTTTGAAGAAAATGTTAGATAGAGGCACTTACTTATTTATTTATTTTTTAAATTAATGATTTAAGCAAAAGAGATTTTTGAGAAAAGCGGACTTGAAATTTCCAGTAGATCACAGTGTAATTATGCCATCTACTGCTGTATTTCTGGTATCACATTTGAGTTGTCTGCCCAAGTAACAAATACCACAGTGGGCAATATATAATCTCACCAGACATAATGGCTTGGTGTGAGAAAGTGTTCTATGGTTTAAGTGATGAATACCTTTAAATGAGACACATCAATCAGTTGTTTTTTGTTTCTTTAATCCCGTGATTAAATCCCATGATTTAATCCCATGACCTTTCCATTTGCAAAGTTTACAGATACTAATGTAGAATGAGATCATTATTTTCTACCTTTTCATGATTCAGCTCCTGAAGTAATATCAGATTTGCAAATAATATGTATCATAAATTGACAATCTAGAGGTATTTAAAGGCAATACAATGTGAAGTTTGGATGCAGAAGTCACTGATAATTGGAAGAAAAGGAAAGGGATACCTACTTGAAGTACAACATCCTTAATGTAATTCAAATAATTCAGATGTATACTTTCTATAGGACAGTCACTCACCTCTTTCTCCAACTCCAGCCTTTTTTACTCGAATATTTGAATTCATTTTGAAGTTCATTAGAGATTTAGTATGTTTCTACTGTCTGTCATAGTGACTTGTCTAGTCTGATCTCAAAAAAGAGTAATGGTAAGCACTCTCTTCCATTTCTAAAAGACTTGGATGTTAAGATTATTTATTTATTTATTTATTTATTTATTTTTTCATTGGGATATAGTGTAAAACTTTCAACCTTTAAGATCACTGAGATTTACAGGGGACGTTAAGAATTTATTCCAATATATGTTTTTCAGCTAACTCTTCCATAATGGAAGATTTTTACCACATCCCTCAAGACTGAATAACCCTTCTTCTTTCAGCCTTTCCAGTTTTCCAAACCCCTGATTATTCTTATTGCTCTTTCCAGATTGCTCACATCTTTTTTTGAATTAGTGCCCAAAACCAGGCATAACAATCAAGCTGAGGGCAATGTGTGAAGAAATTCTCATGGGCGATAAAACCTGTTCTATTATGCTTTTTCCATTGGATCACAAACTCACCAGTTAACTCCTGGATCTCTTTCTACAGCACAGCTGCATGTGCAGTCATCTGTTACCCTCTGACTGTGCAACTGATTGTCTCTAACCATGGAAATTTGCATTTGCTCTTATTGAGTACTGCCTAACCTCTGCTGTAGTGAGTTAGAATTCAGTTAATCGGGATTTTCATACTAAAACATTCTTTCAGCTTGGTCCCTTCCAGGTTGGTATTGTCTATAAATTTACTGAACATACCTCTTATTTCTTTCATCCAAGCTAGCAATGGAGTACCGAATAGTTCTGGACATGGGAAAGACTTCTGTAAAATGTCAGTCTGTATCCTGTTATAATTTGTCACTAAACTGCTGATAAATTTGCTATTTAGCTTGTCTTACATGTTTCTTTCTCTTGATCTCATATTTCTTACAAGAATGTAATCTGAAACAGCTTTATAATCAAGGCTTAAAGTTGAGCTACTAATGCTTCCTATTTCTCTCCTGTCTGGAAGGGCCTATACCCTGTTAGAGGAACGGAGGAAGTGTGGTTAACTTCCTCACTTTCTCACTTCCTTTCTACCTTTGTGGTGCAGAAACTTCCTTGTTCTACTGTTTTTTTTTTTTTATGAAGTGGAGGTAAGCTGACAGGCCTCTGATTCCCAAGTTTTTTTTCCTTTTTCAAGGGCAGACACCATTATTGTTATTGTTGTTGTACTCTTCTCAGTTGTCTGGACTCCTCCAGGTCATTTGTGAATTGTGAGAGATAGCTGCTAACAGTTCTGGAGTTGCTTCCTTTGGCCCTTTGAAGGCACTGTCCTCTACCCCTGCTTAGCCCTAGAGCCCTGTTAGACTGTCTCCATTGTTCATGGAGACTCTGGTCTCAGTATATTCAAAGATGAGTTTCAAAACACTGCCAGCTTGAAAACATCCAACATGCTCTTTAACCTGTGATAGCTGGAGATCTTACCTCTCTGTCACTAGGGCTGTCACATTAACTGTCTGATGATACACTGGGTAAAGAAAGAGGCAAATTGCTACTGAATGTGCCAGTCACTGAGAACTGCAAAGCAGCACTTCCTCTCCATTGTGTACCAAACCAACTTGTTTGGTGGTTGTCTTCTCATTAAGTTATTTACAAAATAACTTTAATTTCTCCTTAACTCTTCAAAAATTGGTCTTTCTAGACTTAGTTCTCTTGTATGTTTAAATTACTGATGGCATTAAAAAATAATCTAACTTAATTTCTACATATAACTTTCTTTTTGAATTCATGGAAAAAATGAATTAAGCAAGTTGGTGTCTTCCAAGTCTTCCTTATCTTTTCATTGCACTGTGATAACTTGCACTTCTGCCCTTACCATTGTTCCCTTTAAAGGTTACAAGATCTTATTCCCTTCTCTTCTTCTAGACATTCATCTCGTGAGACCTCTGTGACCATGTCTGTAAGGTTATAAAAGTCTATTTCCTGAAAGCTATTGATTTTTTCCTCTGTCCCCCCAACTCCCTCAGTTTCCTTCCTAAGAACCAGAAGCGTAATTTTTTATTGCTGTTCTCACCTCAGTTACTTTCTGCCTTTACTTTCTATCACTTCCAAATTGTGCTGCTGTCTTGTATATGTGATTAAAAGATGCCACTATGTGTAGAAGAACTAGTTCATATCCTGTGCTGTTTCAGTGTTAAACATGCCCATTACCTTAAAATTCTGGTGCCTAGATGACCCTGGTGCCCAGTGCCCCACAGAAAGGAACTTGCAGACTGATCTTGCCATCTGAATTTATATTAGATTTGTGCTCTACCACCTTTCTTGCTTTCCTCTTCTGTTATTTTGCAGTTTCCATTTGCCTGATGCCTCCTACAATTCGGATGTAACAGCAAGTATGCTTGAGAAAACATTTTTTCTTGGTTGACTTTCTGCAACAGGATGTATTGTTCTAGATTTCATGTTAAATTTATATGAACTATTCTCCAGCAAGTAAGAAATCATAAATTAAGAATAATATACTCTATGTCGTTGTGCTTATTCCCCGTTGTTCTTGCAACATAACATTGTGAGTAGAGTTGCCCTTTCATTCTTTCAGGGCCCAACAGATTTTTTTTTTTTTCTTTTGTAATAGTGATACATGAATGTGAACAAATATTGCACTAAAAAAATGGAAATATATTACTGAATTATTTCTTTGTGTTTGCAAAAAGTGTTATAAGTGCTGTCTGTCCTGTACTGATTAAACATGTAGAAATGGTGATGATTAGAAGGGCAAAAAATAAATATTCACGTTCCTTGCAAATTCCACTGGAGAAATAAGGAAGAAATAATGGAATTTTCAACTCTCACACTTCCTTTGTAGTTTTAACTTAAGCTAATTCTATGAGAAAAGTACGATTTTTAGAAAGAATTTGGAAATCTCAGTGCATTGCCAGAACAAAAATGAAGTAAACCAAGCTCTATGGGTGCCAAAGTCACAATGAAGATATAGGGATGAAAAAAGTATTAAAACATGATAATTACATAAGACCTCCAATTATGCTATGTAATATATGATAAATCAGCAGATATGAATCAAAGTCAGTACTACCCTTTTGTGCGTTTGTGTTTATGTCAAATGCTTCTGTAGATGCTGGGACTTGTCATCACAGAATTCCTAAGATACAGGAAGAAATCTGCTGTCTTAGGAGTGGAGAGGTATGTTCTTATTTTAATATGTTAAATTCATATTAATTTTAAATATAACTCCTGTAAAGGCATAACTGTAGAACACCATCAAGACACATACATACAGGAAAAAGTAAAACCACCTTCATTTCAAAGAGATATATCAGAAAGCATACATAGAATCACAGAATCACAGAATCATTTTAGGTTGGAAGAGACCTCCAAGATCACCGAGTCCAACCTCTGACCTAACACTAACAAGTCCTCCACTAAACCATATCACTAAGCTCTAAATCTAATCATCTTTTAAAGACCTCCAGGGATGGTGACTTAACCAGTTCCCTGGGCAATGTCACTGTGCTTTTCCACTAAGAGTTCTTGTAACTTGCCTGGACCCTTGCACTTTCAAAATAGTGAGGAATGTACCTATTTCCCATCTCTCCTTTTCAAATGAGTATTGAGTGGGTTTGCACATGCATGTGTATATATATGTTTCTGGGTGCAGCTTTCAGTGAGAATTGAATTCCACAGTTTATAAAACTCTCCAGGCAGCTACCGGTACTAGTAGTTACTACTAATAGCTACTAGTACTGGGTACAATTAGTACCTACTAGTAGCTACTAGTACTGTTAATACTCAGGTATAGAGAATCTGTTGCTCTTGAATGGTTTTGATAAATACAGTCCGTGCTTCTGTTGCATGGGAGTTTAATTTGGTGTATCTAGCTAATCTTCATTAGCTTTCATTAGCTAGACAATCTAGCATTGTCTTCAGTTCAGTCCCATGCTAAGGAGACATTCTCTTAGAACACAAAACAGTTACTAACTAGCTTTTATGAAGCAACTGACATAGCATGAAGAGCAGGTCACTGACTTCAAGATACAGTAAGATCAAGATACAAGAACTTCGATAAATACAGTAAGGTAGTAGATGTGTGCCTGAAGACAATGTACTTTTCTTTTGTTTAAGCAATAGTTTCTTACACCATCAGCCTAGTGCTGGAAGGCTAGGAATTGAGAAATGTTTTGTCTGATCTGTTGGTCAAGCTGCCCTCCAATCATGTGGGAATTAATCTAGATGGTCTATGGTCTGAAAGCAGTTTACAAGTCCAAAGACAAGTGGTACTGTGATATAAACCTTAAACCACTTAAAGTTATTACCTTTTTTTTTTTTTTGAGTTTCATATGTTAAAATTTTAAAATCCAACTTGTCACTTACCTATAAGCAAATCTTTTCAGCTGCCCTAAAGAATTTTTGTTGGTCTTTGTTGATGCAGCAGGATTCACAGCAGTATGAACAGCCCTGGCCTAAGAGAAATTTTCAGAACTGGTCTCCAGTAAGCTGTTTTGGGATCTGTTTCATGGGAGAGGTTGGTTTTGAAGGGAAAGGCACTGTTTCTTTGCATTTTCAAAGAATTCAGATGAAATTTTGCTCTCATTTACACTGTGCAGGAAACTTTGAAAGTAAAATAGTCAGACAGTTGTGTTTTGCATCTCTTGTTTGTAACAAAATGCATCTTATTAGAAAGTGGAGAAGTGTCAGATAAAAGTGGCAGAAGACTGGGGTGGTAGGGTTGAGTGCTTTAAAGAACAGAGGAGGAGAGCTTGTGTGTAAGGAATAGGAGAAGATGAGAAACATTGATAATGGTCTCCTGTGAACTGAGGGGCTGTACCTAGCCCACTCTGAGGGGCAGTGACACTGTCACTTCATCACAGTAGTGCTGCTTAAATTGAGCCAGTGAGTGCAGGTCATGGCAGAAGGGGAAAGAATCTAACTCACTGAGCCAGTACCTCCCCAAGGAGAAGACTACAAATGCAATTCTTGCATAGTTCAATAATTAGTTATCTACCATGTTAGAGCTTTCTTTTTTATGCTGATAGATATTGTTAAGCCAGTTGATTGCCGTTTGTGGGTGTTAGGGGAAATGTAGCAACAGAAGACATTAGCACAGCTTTCCTTGTTTTCTGGATGTACAACTGACCTAATTATTTTATTCTTAGATGCTGGTTATTTTTATATCTGAGTCGGGCTTCTGTTGCTGATGGTCAAAGACTGACAGGATCAAATCCTGAGTTATTAAACCAAATGTTCTGTCAAAGCTGGTAGACCTCTGAGCAGGGTATGAGTGCTGTCCACTTACTGTCTGTTTACTTGTCTGATCTGTCTCCAATTCAGTTAAAAAGCAGCTTAGCTGAATACCTGTATATCAGCTAGTCGTTCACATAATCCTCTTCTGATCATGCCTGGAGATGAAACCAATGTAGAGATGGAGAAAGTCATATGTATTAAAGGCACCATAATAACTAACTGAAGTTGTCTGAGCTTAGAAGAAAGTACTCTTTTAATTAAAGTAATTATATTGGCTTTTTTAAACAGTCAGTTTAAATAAAACTCCCCTTTTACCTACCCAATAGGAAAAAATGGAGTACGTCCTTTTGTTTGTTTTTATAAAGTATGTTTATTTTATTTTATTTTATTTTATTTATTTTATGCTATTTTATTTTATTTGTAGTATGAAAAAAGGAAATGAATCTAGTGGTAGAAAAGTGAGATGCTACAATAATGTCATTCTCCATATGGTAAAAGTGGCCAGAGCACAGAAAAACTTGGAAAAGAAATAAGGGAGAGGGCTTGGCCATGCAAATTAGCTGCTATATTATTCTGAACTTATTTAAGCACTGTGGAGTATTAACAGACAATTTGCACTCCATCTAAAACAGCCTGATGACCTGTAATGACTAGGTTTTGAATCCTGTAATCTGAATTTACTTAACAAGGTAATTAAATATTTAAAGTCAGTTCATTTAGAGGTTAGGATGAATTATCTTTCCACATTCGCAAATTTCTGCCTTTCTATTACTATGCATGGCTGTACATTCTCAAATTTTTTGTTATAGCTTTTCTTTCAAATCTGTATCTTAGCTTTTGCCATAGCAATTAAGACTGTGAAGAGCTTTTCGTTGTCCTAGGAATTGAGGGAAAAGAAATTACGAAATGCTGAATACGACAAAATGGGTTTTGTCCTCCTTGTAGCATAGAAAAGCACTAAGGAAAGTTAATTAAGTTCAGGAAATAGACAGCAAGATAATTAAGATTAGGCCTAATTCTACACGGCAGGCATTCTGTGCTGTTTTTGAAGAAACTAAAGGGACATCATGTAGAGAAACTCCAGGCTTTCAGTCAGACTCTTGAAAAATCATTACAGGTGATGTTAAACAGTGAGACAGACTAATGTGATAGGGCATATGTTTTCTTTTATCTTTCTTTAAAAGCAAAATTGTGCCATAAATGTAAACAAGGACTAAATAGACAGTTTATTATTACTGGCAGTGAGATATGTAAGCAAATCTGCTGCTGAAAAACAATAGGTGTTGCTATTGTTGCAACTTCTTCCACCAGACTAGTCTGCCATGCTATACTGCAGTTTATTATGTTCTAGAAAACCACTGAGAAGGGTCTTTTGTTTAAATCAGGCATACGGTGTTTGTTTTCCTATTATTGGAGACCTCCAACATACCCTGTATGCTACTATGCAGTACCAATGTAGCTTCCTATAACTGTTAGAAAAAGAAAATCCGCACAGAGGCTGACATGAAACCTAATTACACTCTTATCCGCTTCAAATTTTTATTACTAGGTACATGAGAAATCTTGGAATTGAAAGTAATGAATAAATTAAATGGAAATGTGGATTCTAGTTATTTGTTCTTTGAAATGCTTCTGCATTTGCAACAGCAAATCAGTCTCTATTCTTATTAAGCAAATTCAGGTACCAACACTTTATTCTGTATGCCTGTTTTCATACACCAAAACCATCAAAACTTTCTGGGCAATCAGTCCCAGGAAATATTCTATACTTTCTCGAACATTTTTCAATCACTACTATTTGATAGTTTTGATTTTATGCTTTCCTGTGTAAATGGAATTTAAGGTTTATTTTGTATTTATGAGCTGTTAGAAAGTGTTGTTGTTGCTGTTATTCTACTACCTAATTTCTATAAAAGCTCCATATAACTGTAAAGCTCTGTAAGTTGAGAAATAAAAGAGCTGGAAAACACTGTACTAGAAGGTATTTTCCCCCATATCTCCACACTTAGTAACAGTAGAAGTGCAAATAAGGTACATAAAAATTAATTTTGTTAATAAATTTAAATACATAAGAGGTTAAAGAAATTGTAAGATGAGGATGAAAAATAAGCACATGAAATATCTGGTGCATCTGTGTCAAAAACCCAACCCAACCCAACCAAACAAAAAACACTGCCCAAACCAAAACAACCCGCAGGCTGATGAAATCATCTCTGTGGTGCTACTATTGTGGTGTGGATTTGGATTAAATAATAAAATAATCTAATCTATTTTGAGTGTGCATCACATATCTCAAACGTGGCAATTTCATATTCTTTTTCTTATATATCATGTTCCTGGACTCATAGCTATGTTTAAGTTTTAGCTGTCATCCTAAAAGTGTTTATAGTCCTCAATCTTCAGAGAAAACTGATACTATTTCTTAAAGGAAACAAGTGCTTCTTTGGGAAAATGTAACCATATATTTAAAATCTTCTTACTCCAACTTAATTTCAATACATTTTTTTAAACACTCAGTTCATGACTACTCTATTTAAGATTGGTGATACAAAAACACAGTGATTACTTAAGAGTAAATGAATTTTATATGCAGATAACTAAATGGAGAGTTGTAGCATGTAGTTTGTTCATTGTGGGTGATCAACTAAGTAAAACTGGATTTGACATAAAGGAAAGATTGGAGGGATTACTGGAAATGAGTTGAAACACAGTGGTTTATTTTGAAAACCACTTATCTTAATGACACTGTAGCATATCCAGTTGCTGAAACTGTGCAGAGGCTGTCAATTGATTATTATTTAATTTTTTTTCAATATTACAGTAGATTGTATTTAGTTTCAGTTCAATACAGAACGTTTGAAGAACTCTGTTCTTCTCAGCTTGTCTGAGAAGAAAAAATCATCAGATTCTCTATTTCTAAAAGAACCCAAACCTTAAGTTATTTTAACCTGGAAAATAAAAATTTCTACCACCAAGCTCACTGAAAATTCTTATGGTGCCTTGAGTGTCAGTGCTGTCATTTTTTATAGGATGAACTATATTGTTCATATAAAATAAAATTAATGGAGTTCATTGTTAGAAACTGAACCTTGAGTGTGCTACTGAACCAGTGTCTCAATAAAAGAATTTTTTTATATGTTACCAGCTGTGCATTGAAGAAGACAAACCTCTCTGCTTGCTATCTGCCTTGACATCCTTCTGAAGCCTTGGACTCTTTTCTTCACTCACTTCTGCCATTTGTAAGGTTCATCATTCTCCCTGACACCCTCTGTACTTTGGATATTATAAGCAGACTCTTTTAAGAAGGGACATTATGATTCTCTGGAGAAGTGGCGTTGAAAGCCAAAACATGTTTGCCTTCAGAAAAGGGGCTCCTAAGGTAAAAGTGCTCACTATTGAAGTGAGAAATGAGTGTACAAAGTTTGTGCAGCAGTTCTAATACTTTAAGATCCTTTATACATTCATATTACACACCTTCTAATCAGATACCTTAATATCTCTGCTGTCCTATGTAACAGGACACAACTAAATTCAGCTAATGTAGCTTGTTTGCATACATTGTATTTTCTCATTATGGTAAAATTGTCACCACTATCATTATTTTAAAGTGAACATTCAACCTCCCCTCTCTACTTGGAAACTAATTTATTCCCCTCTGAATTTGAAAGTTATTGTTTTTAGCATTGTAGTTTGTGGGCAAAGTGAATTTGGACTATTCTTTCAGTTAAATAATTTGTCTTGCTCTTTAGTGTGTGTCTGTGTGTGTAAGTAGTGTTTCACAGAATCATAGAATGGTTTGGGTTGAAGGGACTTTAGAGATCATCTAAAGATTTCTGAGGATGTCTCCAAAGAGTTGCTTTCAGTAGTGCAAGTTGTTTTCCCTGGATTTCTGATCAAATCTTGGACTCTCACATATTTAATGGATGCTTATGTTCATACTGGGTAGATATATTTGTGGTTTTAAAAAAATATGTATCCATTTACTTAAACAAAACCACCCTCACCCCCAAAACAGAATGAAACAAAAGAACCCCCCAAAAGAGCAAGAAAAATAAAATCCAACCAACCAACAAAAGCAACAATAACAACAAGAACAAAAACCAACCAACCAACCATACAACAACAGCAAACATAGAATTTTCTATTTTGTATATGCAGGTTTTTTTTTTTTCCAGGACATGATTTATCCTGAGAAGATGTGTTGCACAACCCCTGGGAGATTCTGTATCACCATTATGGTGCATTCTCTATGCCTAACAGATCTTGTGTGCTGTTGCAGATATCAAAGCCGGCATCTCAGTCCTGAACGTTTTATTGAGACTTTGTTAATGAGATTTCTTGTGGAGTTATTTCTTTCAAGGGTGACTTGACATATTTATTTGCTTCATGTAGCTGTTGAAAAGCTAAAATTTTAGCTGCTGACCCAGCTTTGGCTTTTGATTGGCTGTGGTCCCTTGATAGCATGATGGAAATGAATTCCTGCCTAGGTAGTGTAAACACTCTGCTAGTGAACCACAGAATCACAGAATATCCTGAATTGGAAGGGACCCACAAACATCATTGAGTCAAACTCCAGACTCCACACAGGACCACCCAAAAATCAGACCCTATGTCTGAGAGCGTTGCCCAAACACTTCTTGACCTCCAGCAGGCTCAGTGCCAGGACCACTGCCCTGGGGATCCTGTCCCAGTGCCCAACCACCCTCTGGGTGCAGAACCTTTCCCTAACCCCCAGCCTGACCCTCCCCTGTCCCAGCCCCATGCCGTTCCCTCGGGTCCTGTCGCTGTCCCCAGAGAGCAGAGCTCAGCGCCTGCCCCTCCGCTCCCCTCGTGAGGGAGCTGCAGGCCGCCATGAGGCCTCCCCTCAGCCTGCTCTGCTCTGGGCTGAGCAAACCAAGGGACCTCAGCTGCTCCTCCTATATCTTGCCCTAAAGTTTTATGTCCTTCTTATACTGTAGTGTCCAAAACTGCACACAATGCTCAAGGTGAGGCCGCACCAGCACAGAGCAGAGCGGGACAATCCCTTCCCTCACCCATCTGGCAGTGCTGTGCCTGATGCACCCCAGTGTATGTATGGCCCTCCTGGCTGCCAGGACACCCTGCTGGCTCATATTCAACTTGCTGTTGACCAGAACCCCCAGATCCCTTTCTGTGGAGCTGATCTCCAGTCTGTTGTCCCAGAGCCCATGCATACAGCCCGGGTTGCCTCACCAGAGCTGTAGAATCTTGCTCTTGTTAAACTTCATGCAGTAGGTGACTGCCCATCCCTCTAATTTGTCAAGATCTCTGCAAGGCCACTATCCACTCCTGAGTAAGAAAACAGCTCCTCTTAATCTACTATCATCCACGAACTCATTTAGTATGCATTTGAGTACTGCATCCAGATCATTTATAAAAATATTGAAGAGAACTGGCCCTAAAATGGAGCCCTGGGGAACCCCACCAGAGACCGACTGCCAGACTGATGTAAACCTTTGAGCCCAACCCATCTGCCAATTGTTCACCCATTTTATTATGTACTTGTCCAGCTATATGCTAGGCATTTTCTCCAGAAAGATACTGTGAGAAATAGTACCGAGAGCTTTACTGAAATCCAAAAGATCATGTCTACTGGTTTCCAGTTGTCAACTAGGTGAGTGAACTCATCATAAAGGGAAATTAAGTTAGTTAAACAGAACAGTCAACCATTGTCAAAATACCCTGCTTCTGAACTGTTGTCTTTGATTTGTGCAGAGAACATTTGCGGGACATTCTCATTCTCAAACTCTGAATGAAGCCTGCAGCATGGTGTCCTGCATGCTTTCGCTATGGTGGTGATAAAGGTGGTCATGGTGAACTTTGCTTAATCCTCTCTGACAGACGCTGTTATCCTCACAACAGAGTCATTACAGGGAATATTCATTTTCATTTCAGTTATGTCAGTGCCTCTAAGACAGTGGCATACAGTATGTATAATTTTGTTAGTGATGGTGAAAGCAGCAATCACACATCCTGCACTTGTCTAGGTCCTGCCTCAGGGTTGATTAAACATGAATCAGTTCATGAATGCAATGGGTTCCTCTTTCAGATTAAATCTGAGGTCTTATTAGAGCTGGTTTATTTTAGCATGCTGGGTTGGTTCCTATTGACATTCATATTCTGACCTAATAGTTTACAAGGTAAAATATAGGATGATGTGTTTAATGGCTGAGAAGCAGATTTGTGTTTCTTTGTGTTTTATTCATCTGACATGCTGTTCTTGCATACGGAGTCTTAGCAAGGTCTGTCAGTCAATGAAGTACTTTCCCTCCCTCTCCCCCAAACTAGAAGTACTCTTAATTTCCAAAGAGCATTTGGTTTTTGCTGCTACCACTGTGTTTCATGGAATGCATCACCAGCTGCTCACTATGTGCTCAGTATCTTTGGTCATTTGTGGCAAATGTGTAGTAGGCTTAACTTGAAAATCAAATACAGTCAGAGTTGGATTGCTATTCCTAAACAGCTTTGAAGAATTTAACATATAGTTTTGTATATCAACAACTTCAATGCTAAAATGCACTGTGACTGTTTTCCTATTTGGTAATCTTAATAGTTCAGGATGCTCAATATCTGATCCTTATTAGACTATCAGATGTGAATAATCTAATACTCTTAGTTTGTCTTCAGTCTTCTCATTTTTTCCTTGCTCTCTCTGAAGCCATGGAAATAATTCAGTTGATATACTTTATCTCTCTTTTTTTGTGCTTTCCTAAGTGTTTCAGATCTTCTTGGTCTGCTGTTTTAGATACAAAGTCAACAATGTTCATCTCTCATGCTTTTTACTGTAGTGAACCTTGAGAAATGGGAATGTTACCTTCTCAGGCAGTTACCAAAAGTTTCCTTAGGGCTCTCTAATGTGACTTTCAAAATCTGACTTAAAATTGGTGTGACTGGTACCTCCTGTTACTGACTCCTGGTAATACAGTCAGTATAACCAACACCACTTTATAAGGCAAACAGCCATAATATATAAGTGGGCTGATCACATACCATCCTCCTTCTCTCCCCTTTTTTCCATACTGTGTTAAGACTATGTGCCCACTGGCATTGCCACCAGGATTTGGTGGCTTATGTTAAAGAATACATAAGCCTTCTGTCAGCGTTGCAATAAGACCATCAACATTGTGAAAGTCCAGGATGTGCAGGCATCTGTCATGAAACAGGGAAGTGTAACAGCACATGAGATATGGGCTGTAAAATCAAGCAGGAGCAAGTCCTGAGTGGGAGTTGGACCAGAACTGGTGCTGGATGGCAAAAGTGGTGATCTGCTGGTGGCCAGAGACACCTCACCTCCACCTTCATCTTCCTCAGATTTGAGTGATTATTGTATTGTGTTCTGATTATTAAGAATTTGTCCCAAGCTGCAGAGGGTCCTGGTGACTAAACATCTAGGTAACTGCAAGTTCTAGATAACAAGAAAGCCATGCTACTTTCTAGAAATTCTGTGTAATTCTAAGCTATGGTAATTGCTAAAAGTTCTGTGTAACAAAAAACTATGCTAATAATAGAAATTATGGATTACAATAAACTACACTGATTGCTAAAAAATTTATGTAGTAATAAATCTCTGATTACAACCACAGCCCTGTGACCAGTCCTCATTCTACCAAGGATCCCTAAAAGAACCTGCCCGTCCTCTGTAGTGTTGAGTGTCATTCACATATTTTTTAACTTTGCAAACATTGACTAATCTGTTCATGACTCTCTTCTCTCTTTTGGCATGAATGATCTACAGAACTTACCCACAATGCCTTCTTTTTCCATTTGCTCTCTTACTTCCATAATTCTAATAACACAAAAATATTCAGTAAACTGGGTGCTGTATTGAGTAAGATGTTTCATCTGTTTTAGTGCATAATATGGAGAGGATACTCTGGTCTTGTAATAGGACCTGTAAATATATTAATATGTAATAGCTTCCTAGAGATGCCAGAGGGTATTATGAACTCTGGCTGAGTGTTGTTAGTGTTGGTGACTTTGTCTGCATGCCTTTTCATGTATTGTGTGATTTACGTGCTTTTTCTTCTGCCTAAAATTCTATGAGGTCTATTTTTTTTTTTCCAGAATTTTGCTCATTATTTGCATTGTCCTTGTGGTTTAATTCTGGCAGGCAGCTAAGTACTATGCAGCCACTTGCTTGGTTTTCCCAGGTGGGATGGGGGAGAGAGCTGGAAAGGTGAAAGTGTGAGAACTCATTGTTTGAGATAAAGACTGTACACTGAGTAAAGCAAAAGCCACAAGCACAAACGAAGCAAAACAATGAATTCATTTGCTGCTTCCTATCTGCACATCCAGAAAAGCAGGGTTCAGCACACAGAATGGTTCCTTGGGCAGACAAACGCCATCACTCTCCCCCTTTCCTCCTTTTTTACCTCAGCTTTTATGGCTGAGCATGATGACACATGACATGGGACATCCCTCTGGCCAGTCTGTGCCAGCAGTCCTGGCTGTGTCCCCTCTCAGCTCCTGGTGCACCCCCAGCCTTCTCACTGGCAGGGCAGCAGCAGAAGCTGAAATATCCTTGGCTCTGTGTAAGCACTGCTCTACAAAAACTGAAACATCAGTGTGTTATCAGCATTATTCGTATCCTAAATTGAAAACAGCATTGTACAAGCTCGTATGTAGAAAACTAACTCTATCCCAGCCAAAACCATGACAGTCCTAATGTTGCATTTGTAAGACTGAATAATTTTGTCTTTGGCTGCAATTTTTCCCCTATTACATAGCTCTTTTTGTAGCTTCACGGGTTTACTGGTGCCACACTGTGTATTTGGCATTTAGTTTATTGTTTGCCTGCTGCTGCCTTGTCTTTGCATCTAGTGTTAGTCCGAGTTTTACAAAACATTTATTGATGCTGTTTTGCATTGCATTAATGTTATAAAGTGCAAAATCTTTCCTCCAAGACACTTTTAAACTTTCATAGTATGTGTCTTTTTCTTCTCTATGAGCTGTAGCAGTCATTTCTCTTGACAGTGACCATGTGGCCCATTAGACGGGGCATTTTTCATTTTTTTTACAACAGCTCAAGCTGTTCATTTTGTTCATGTCTGTAGGTTTGCATTTATGCTTTTCCTTTTGCATAGCTTCTGCATTACTTTTTTGCTTCTCCTTTGTGATTAACACATCTCCTCTGTTTGTGTGTTTTATGTAGTAAATAAATCTTTTTCTTTCAATTCATAACAATACATGCTTAAGGGAAAAAATGCTATTCACACAAACCTTTTTGTTAGTCAAAAGTGTTGTTGGTACAGTAATAGTCTGTGCATGTCTTCCAGGTCTCATACTGGTATCTTTTATTTTCCATTCCACTTCAGCATTAAATGATTGCAGGGCTATAATGAAACATGATCTGTCCATTCACAGGTAAAGAAAGCTCTGCCAGACCTGTACTATGCTCTGGAACAAGGAGGCGGGTTTCTGATGATGTGTAACAATGAAAGAACTCTTTCCAGCCCAGATGGATGGGCCCACCTCAGGTACTCTTAAGTACCCACACTGCCATCAAATGTGAAAGACTTCCCCACTGGGTGCATGTGTCTCTCTGTAAGAAGGTACTACTGCCTCACAACACAACACAGAGATAGCTGCCTGCTGCAGAAAACACAGCACAGACCCTGAATCTTGCCTTTGTCATTGGACTATGCTCACAAGGATATACAACCATAACACAGTCTCCATCTGTGCAATTTAGATGAATCTTGAATTGTTTCTTTAATCTATGTAGTTATTTTGGGACTATTTAGCAATACTGTTAGAAATAATTTGTAATGGTTTTACTTTCTTCTGAGGCAAAAGTTGCTATACATTAAAATGAAACACTTGAAATGAGGTTCCAAACTCTAAAAAAATATTTTTAGGCTACATTTTGCATGGACTAGGATCCTATGGAATATGGAGAGGTAACTCTCCTCTTAACTTTACAGCTTGGGTAGCTATTGCAGCAAATCCTTCAGACTGTTGAATTTGAACATATATTGCCTGAAAACACAATTTTGGAATTCTTATGGTTGGTGTTTCTTCTTCACGGCTAAAAGGTTGGGTGAAGTGGTAGGTATGAGCTAACTTTACTCATGTCACCACTTTAAGGCACCCTGAATAGATCCAGTCACAACCTGTCCCTTCTGACAACTTCACTTGCTTCTCAGAAAAACTCAGGCCAGCAATTAATATTATTTCATCTGCAATAGTTGGGAAATAGTCTCATCAACATCCAGTTAAATTTGGATCCACCACTTTTGACACAGATCTAGCTTTTCCAACCATTCCTTCTATTCCTGAACCTTACTGGTTATGTGGAACTGTGGCCTGGAAAACATTGACTCCCAGGTGGGCTGGTCAAGGTACTTTAGGGCATCTATTACTCTATATTGCAATACACTGAACCTTAATTCAGAGAAGACCTTTATCATACAGAAGGCAATATCCTTTTAACCCATTAGCAATCAGCAGTACTGAGTTCCACAAGGCTCTGTGGATCCTGATATCTGGGCTGTGAGTCAGTGAGTTAGAAAAGGCTATAATCAACATCTCTGTAACCCTAGAATACACAGGTGATGACACAGCTGATGCAATATCTGCTCTTCAATCAGAAATTAAACAGACCTCCCATGCAACTTTGCAAAACAGAATGGTCCTAGACAACTTATTAGTGCACACGGCAGAGATTCTGTTGTCATTAACACCACTTGTTGTACTTACGTTGACCATAGCGAAAGGATTGAAACTGACACTCATAAGATACAGAAAAGCCCCCAGGTGTTACGTACAGAAGCATTAGAAGACACACTGGACCTTTGGAAACATCTGGGTTTGGTTAACTTCTTGGCTATCTGTCCTGTTTTCAGCTAGGATAGTTAATTTTCCTCCTAGTAGCTGGTAGGCTGCTGTGCTGTGGATTTAGGATGAGAATAATGTCGATAACACACTGATGTTTGAATTGTTGCATCCAAATGGGATGCCTTCCATCCAGAATACTTTCAGGCCACGTTGCTGAACCAGGGGGTTGCCCAGTTCCATGTCTAGCTCCTATGCCACTGTATGGTTCTTGGAGAATTATAAGTTGTAAGAGGCAGAGTACCCAGAGCAGAGGAGAGGAACAACAGCCAGTTCCCTCAGGACCCTGGGATTCATGTCATCAGGGCCCATAGACCTGTACCTGTTTATATTCATCAGGTGGTCTCGAACCTGCTCTTCACTTAGAGTGGGTGGGACTTTGCTACCCCAGCCTCCATCTATGTGTTGAGGGAAATGAAGGACTTGGGAAGCCTGTCTACCAGTGCAGATGGAGGCAAAGAAGTTGTTGAGTACCTCAGCCTTCTCCACATCTGTTGTTCCCAATTACTCAGATATGGAAACTCGCCCCTAGTATAAGAAATTAGCCACCTATCATCACTTACACACTACTATTTTCACCCCTCACTCTATTTTCACAAATGTTAAAGGTGCGTGGTGGCCCTCGGGGACTCCTCCTGTCACCCCAGCGCAGCAGCCCGAAGGAAGCTGGGTCCTCTCTTGTGCTCTTCCTCGAGGCTCTGTGCAGAAGGGATGCCACCTCTCGCACAAGGGCTGGCGGATGGGAAAGAAGCACTCACGCAACCCCTGAGAATCGGCAAGAGTTGTTTATTGCCAGGACGTGTAGCAGGTAAGCCTGCGGGATGTCCATGGTGTTTGGTGGCTCCAACCTAATGCTTGGGGTGGAGCCTGCGTGACGACAAGTAGGGAGCCAGCCGGGCACTCCTGTGATGCTGTTGGTGCTCTCTGATGGCAGAGAGCAAAGACATGCTGCGAGAGTCCCAGCTCTGTTCTGGCAGAGGTGTATCCACTTCCATCGGTTCCTCCACATCTTCTGGTGGATCCAGCTCCATGTGCTCCACGGTGTTCGGCACAAGGCTAAGCCAGTCCTTGCCCGGGACTGCCCAAAAGGGATGCCTTCCATCCAGCATGTTTTCAGGCCAGGGTGCTGCACCAGAAGGTCGTCCAGTTGCACACCTTGGTCCCATGCTACTGTTGGGTTGATTTTCATGCATGGGTCTGACGCTGTCATCTGGTTTACGGCCATGGCTGGGTCCCGCATCATGCTGCAGACTATGTGCAGAACTCTGCTCCCCGTGGCTGTCTTCCTGAGACTTGTGCCTTCGCCTCATACTGCTGTTGCAACTATGGTAAGGCCCAGGTCCCCTGTCGCTGTGTGTTTGAGGGGCTGGCCTGTTCCCCGCATCGTTGCGGTGCCAATGGTACTGCTTATACGTGTCTGGGCTTGCTTGATTGGCACGCCTCTACTCCGCGTGGCTGTCTGGACGATGCTTATGCCTTCGCCCCACGTGACCATTGTGCGAATTGTAAAGCCCATGCCTCGAGTCGCTGTCTGGTTTAGGGGAAGGACTGCGCATGGCCTGGAGTTGCCGATGATCAAGCCAGTCCCTGCTGGGGACTGGCCGCATGGGATGCCTTTGGTCCGGAAACTTTTCTGGCCGGGGTGCCGAACCATGTGGTCGTCCACTTTCATGCCTATGTCCCCTGCTGCTGTGTGGTTGATTTCCATTTGTGGGTCTGACGCTGCCATCTGGTTTATGGCTGTGCCTGGGTCCCACACTGTGTTGCGTGCTATGGGCATGCCTCTGCTCCATGAAGCTGTCTGGCTGATGGTCCTGCCTTTGCCTCACACCGCCATTTCGGCTAGGAGAAAGCCCAGGCCCCCTGTCGCTGTGTGTTTGAGGGGCTGGCCTGTTCCACGCATCATTGCAGTGCCAATGGTACCGCTTATACGTGTCTATGGACTGCGTGCCAGAGGTCCTGTAGGCACTGGTGTCTTTTGTGCCGTGGGTGCTATCCTTCCGCCCATGACACGTCTCCTTCTTGTTAGGTGCATTCCTTCTCGGTGCTTCCTTGGACTACATCGCTGTCCTCTCACACCGAGGAGGCCTGCTGGTCGCCTTCCTGCTCCTGGACTTCTTCCTGTCACACAATCTGGCTATCAGAGTGCCTAGAAGCTCAGCAAATGGTGGGCCAGCTGCAGGGGTCCTGTTTTATAGGGCCCATGGAAAAGGCGGGCCAGTGGTGGCCACTGTGACATCAGCAAGCCTCTGCAATGGAGTGGCCCATGCGTGGCCAAATTTGGGCGGCTGTGTTGGGAGTGGCCTGCCTGGAAGATGACCTCACGTGGGAGAAGGAGGAGGGCTGGGGGGGCTGAGGGCCTCTTTTCTGAGGCTTGCTCCCCCGGCCATTTGGCTTGCCAGAGAGAAAGGCTGCCCCTTGGCCACAGGGACTGCCCTGCACCTCCCATCCTGTGCCCTGGGTTTATTTTTAACACTGGTTTTTAGGTAATTTCATTCTGTTCTTTATGGAAAAGAACAGAAGCAAGGTGCATCTTCAGCCGTAATTCCCATGTGCGCTTTGTGTTGCGAGTGAAGAATTTCTTCCTCACGTCACATCTGATCTAAATCTCCCCTCCATTTGTTCAAAGCCATTATTCCTGGTTCCATGGCTATGCTCCCTGATAGAGTCCCTCTCCATCTTTCTTTTAGGCCACTTTTATGAGTAAGGTTAGGTGGCAAAAATGCAGTACCTGGCAGATTGCAGCCTTATCTACCTTGTTCCACATGTTCCACATGACATTTTCCAGCTCAGGCTCTAGCTTCTGATCAGTGCAACGTAGAATCATAGAAACATGAAGGTTGGAAAAGACCTCCAAGATCATCTGGTTCAACCATCCCACTACCACCAATGTCACCCCCTAAATCATGTCCCTAGGCACCAGGTCCAACATTTCCTTGAACACCACTTGATGCTACCACTTCCCTGGGCAACCCGTTCCAATGTCTGACCGCTCTTTCTGAGAAGAAATATCTCCTACTTGTTTTAATTGTTGAAGAGCAGTGCTTACACTAAGCCAAGGACTTTTCAGCTTCTTGCTCTGTCCTGCCAGTGGGCAGGCTGGGGGTGCAGCAGGAGCTGGGAGGGGACAGAAGCAGGACAGCTGACCCCAACGGGCCAAAGGGGTATTCCGTACCATATGGCATCATGCTGGACAAGTAATGTGGGGTGGCTCGGGGATAGGCTGGGCGTCGGTCAGCGGGTGGTGAGCAGTTGCATTGTACATCACTTGTTTTGTAGACATTATTATTAGTAGTATTATTATCATTATTGTTATTCATTTCCTTTTTTTTTTTTTTTTTTTTGTCTTAATAAACTGTCTCTATCTCAGCCCACAAGCTTTCACTTTTTTTTTGATTCTTTCCCCCATCCCAAGAGGTTCAGGGATGTGTGTAAGCGAATAGCTGCATAGTGCTTAGCTGCCAGCCAGATTCAACCACAACACTATCTGAATTAGGGACTTTGATTAGAAGGATATTATATGGAATATGATATTTGGCTTTTAACTAGGTAAGAAGGGGGACAGGGCTGAAATAAGGCTTGTTGGAGCTGTGCCAGGGGGAACAACGGCAAGGCTGGGCGAGAAGGCAATGGCCCAACTGAAGTGCATCTACACTAATGCACGCAGCATGAATAACAAACAAGAGGAGCTGGAAGCCATCGTGCAGCAGGCAGGCTACGACTTGGTTGCCATCACGGAAACGTGGTGGGACCACTCTCATGACTGGAGTGCTGCGATGTCTGGCTATAGGCTCTTCAGAAGGGACAGACAGCACAGAAGGGGTGGTGGTGTGGCTCTCTGTATTGGAGAGTGTTTTGATGTTGTGGAACTTGAGGCTGGGAATGATAAGGTTGAGTCCCTATGGGTTAGGATCAGCGGGAAGGCCAACAAGGCAAACATCCTGGTGGGGGTCTGTTATAGACTGCCGAACCAGGATGAGGAGACTGATGAGGAGTTATACAGGCAAGTGGCAGAAGTTGCGAAATTGTCAGCGCTCGTTCTCGTGGGGGACTTCAACTTCCCAGACATATCCTGGAAGCACAACACAGCCCAGAGTAAGCAGTCTAGGACGACTAGGAGTCTAGGAGTCTAGGAGTCTAGGAACAGTCTTGGAGAAGAGGGCGGGCCACTCAGGAGGACTATAAGGATGTTGTAAGGCTGTGCAGGGACAAAATTAGAAAGGCCAAAGCTCATCAGGAGCTCAGTCTGGCTACTACCGTTAAAAATAACAAAAAAAGTTTTTACAAATACATCAACACAAAAAGGAGGACTAAAGAGAACCTCCATCCTTTACTGGATGTGGGGGGGAAACAGTGACAGGAGATGAGGAAAAGGCTGGGGTGCTTAATGCCTTCTTTGCCTCAGTCTTTAGTGGTAAAACCAGTTGTTCTCTGTACCCAGTGCCCTGAGCTGGTGGAAGGGGATGGGGAGCAGGATGTGGCCTTCATAATCCACGAGGAAATGGTTGGCAACCTGCTACAGCACTTAGATGTACGCAAGTTGATGGGGCTGGATGGGATCCACCCGAGGGTACTGAGAGAACGGGCAGAGGAGCTGGCCAAGCCACTTTCCATCATTTATCAGCAGACCTGGCTAAGGCAGTCCCTCAGGGGAGGTTCCAGTCGACTGGCAGCTAGCAAATGTGACGCCCATCTACAAGAAGGGCTGGAAGGTAGACCCGGGAAACTATAGGCCTGTTAGTTTAACCTCAGTGCCAGGGAAGCTCATGGAGCAGATTATCTTGAGTGTCAACACGAAGCACTTGCAGGGCAAGCAGGCGATCAGGCCCAGTCAGCATGGGTTTATGAAAGGCAGGTCCTGCTTGATGAACCTGATCTCCTTCTATGACCAAGTGATGTGCTTGGTGGATGAGGCTAAGGCTGTGGGTGTGGTCTACCTTGACTTCAGTAAGGCTTTTGACACCGTTTCCCACATCATTCTCCTCAAGAAACTGGCTGCTCGTGGCTTGGACTGGTATACGCTTTGTTGGGTTAAAAACTGGCTGGGTAGCCGGGCCCAAAGAGTTCTGGTGAATGGAGTCAAATTCAGTTGGAGGCCAGTCACTAACGGAGTCCCCCAGGGCTCAGTAGTGGGGCCAGTCCTCTTTAATATCTTTATGAAAGATCTGGGTGAGGGGATCGAGTGCACCCTCAGTAAGTTTGCAGATGACACCAAGTTAGGTGAGTGTGTTGACCTGCTTGAGGGTAGGAAGGCTCTGCAGGAGGATCTGGATAGGCTGGACCGATGGGCTGAGGTCAACTGTATGAGGTTCAACAAGGCCAAGTGCCAGGTCTTGCACCTGGGATGCAACAACCACAAGCAGAGCTACAGGCTGGGAGATAAGTGGTTGGAAAGCTGCCTGGCAGAGAAGGACCGGGGAGTACTGGTTGATAGGCAGCTGAATATGAGCCAGCAGTGTGCTCAGGTGGCCAAGAAGGCCAACAGCATCCTGGCTTGTATAAGAGGCAGTGTGGCCAGCAGGTCTAGGGAGGTGATTGTCCCCCTGTACTCGGCTCTGGTGAGGCCGCATCTCGAGTACTGTGTTCAGTTTTGGGCCCCTCGCTACAAGAAGGACATGGAGGTGCTCAAGAGAGTCCAGAGGAGGGCAACGAAGCTGGTGAGGGGTCTGGAGAACAAGTCTTATGAGGAGCGGCTGCGGGAGCTGGGATTGTTCAGCCTGGAGAAGAGGAGGCTCAGGGGCGACCTTATCGCTCTCTAAAGGTACCTTAAAGGAGGCTGTAGCAAGGTAGGGGTTGATCTATTCTCCCACATGCCTGGTGACAGGATGAGGGGGCTAAAGTTGCACCGGGGAGGTTTAGGTTGGATGTTAGGAAGAACTTCTTTACTGAAAGGGTTGTTAGGCATTGGAATGGGCTGCCCAGGGAAGTGGTTGAGTCACCATCCCTGGAGGTCTTTAAAAGACGTTTAGATGTAGCCCTTAGTGATATGGTTTAGTGTAGGACTTGTTAGTGTTAGGTCAGAGGTTGGACTAGGTGATATTGGAGGTCTCTTCCAACCTAGACGATTTTGTGATTCTGTGATTCCTCTGCCCTTCAGAACTGCCTCCCAAGGGACTCTGCCAACCAGTGTCCTGAACAGCTCAAAGTCTGCCCTCTGGAAGTCCAAGACAGCAGTTTTACTGATCCCTCTCCTGACTTAGCCAAGATGATTGTCTAGAGTCCATCCCTCCCAAGGATGGACACCTGGCTCCTTTAACATGGAAATAATTTTTTCCTCACCTCTTTCTTCTTTTCTGAAACTGTATATAGGTTAGGTCTCTGCAATCACTTGGCAGAGAGCAGGGAAGCACAGAGAAGCTGCTGTCCAAATATTCTCTCACTATGATTATAGTTAAGAAAACTTCTCTCTGACATGTCCTACATTCTACTTGAATTACTATGCACTTGCAGTTCCTCTGTTCTCTGACAGACTATTAATTAATTAACTAATTTTATGGGTCAAACTGCAGCCAAATATGTTGTGGACTTTGAATGACTTCCATGGAGTTACTCCAAAATGGTGACCTTTCTGCTCTAGTTATTTCTAGCAAAGAAACAATGCAGTTTAGCAATGCTCTTGAGGACTGTTTTTAGGCAGAAAAATAATTGTTATGGAAAAAGAAATTGATATGGGGTTCAACTCGTAGGCTGATTTCCTGAAACAAGAGGCATATACCAATAAGAGTTCATCCGTTCTCGAGAATTTATTTATATGCATTTATGCTTAAAAAAACAAACCAAAACAAAAACCAAAACAATTTTCTTGAAAGCTGTTATGTATAGTAAAAAATAAAGCTGAAGAAACAAAAATGTACACCCAAATGTCAACAACCTTTTTTCTGGAGTTCAATAAGCACTTTATAATACGTTACACTTAGTAACAATTTTTTGTTTGATTTCCACCATGAAGCTGAAGGTTGGAAGGAACGCCACTGTTATCAAAGTGTTATCAAAGTGTTTTTGTTTTTCTTTCTTTCTTTTCTCTGTTGTGACTGTATTTTTCAATCTTTAAACAAAAGCATGGAAATATGAATGATGTTTAAAAAGAAAAAACAGCAAAAAAACAAAACCTGAAAGCCTACAGCAAAAACATGTGTCTTTTTTCTGAGTACTTGAAGCACTGTGATTCCTTGTCACTGATTTGTTATGGAAGATCACACCTCTGGTTAATAAAATTTATAATTTTTCAGTTATTTTTCCTACAGGTGCATAACATTATTGTCTGTGAAAAACTGACTTCTATGTGGGTGTATGGGCTTTTAAAAAAATATCTAAGTAAAATGTCGGCATATCACAAGTAACATTTAGCATCATAAGTGGCTACAAAAAGTTATTCTGCCTGTAAGCAGGTAGAATCAAACAATTGTCACAGGATTTTTGTAGTTAAATATTGGTAATGTATTGCCTTATCTTTTTAAAACACCTATTTACCACTGTGGTGATTTCTTAAGTCGTAAAATGGAAATGTGCAATTGCAAATGAATACCACTCCATTAGAGTAACAATTGAAATCCAGAATCAGTATTCTTATCAGAGATGGGCAATTTCTTTTCCTGAAGTCTATAAAAACACATGCCCTGTTTTCTTCCTTTCTTGCTGGTGCTTGGCCTTGAGCCCCATTGAGAAATGATAATATTTTCTCTCTGTATATGTGTGTATATTTTACCATCCCATAAATACATTATAACATATAAAAGGGTTTGTAATTCAGATTAGACCTTGATCCTGGACACAGTCATGCTTATGCTTAACATGACATCCATTAATAGTTGAACTAAACAGGGTTACTTGCCTGTGGCAAATTGAGTATGTGAGTTAACGCTTGGAGTATTAGTATTTTAATGTTTTATGTGACTCAGTTCTAGTTCAGTAGAACTCAACTGTGTGTAAAAGAAATTGCACTTGAAATCAGTATAAATTGACTGAGTTCAGATGATGCTCTGAAGGTACCAGGAGTTTCTGGAAAAACATTGTGTAGTATAAAGAGGAGGGTTTTATTATTATTATTATTTAATTTATTTAAGTAAATTAAACAATTTATATATTATAAATAGTGCATTGATGGCTACAGATTTGAATAGTCATGTTTCCTCTTGCTAGAGCATTCACGTGCCCTGAGATCAGACCTCTCAGTATTTCTAAGGTCTGTTCTTTGCACTAGGGAACCTCCCTGAGTACTGGCATCTCAGGGAATGTTAAATGTATTTCATTTGCCAAATATGGCTAAAACAATTTAGAAGAAAAGTTAAGAGACAATGTAACAACCTAGCTTTTTATTCCATCCTTTTTTGGAATGCACTTCAACTTTCTGAATGCCAGAAAATGAGTTGTGAGTAGCTTCAATAACAGCAATTCACGTTTCTGCTCCAGCTCAGAAACCTCCTGTATATTTTGATTTTCATCCCATTTTGCTTGCTCCATGAAAAAACCTGGACAAACTATAGGAAACATTAATGTTAATCAGGTTTCTTCAACTGTTTGCATTAAATTCTGTGGCAGTATTGAAGTGCACTGTTGGCAGAATTGGTCTCTGACAGATTACAAAAGAGTAGCATAAATACACAGAAATAAGCAGTTAGATATTGTGGCATGGTCCTTGATAACCCAGTGTGGCCAGGATCTTGTGTTCCATGGAAAAGATATTGACCACTTAGTCTGTGAAGGCTTTGATTACCAGGCCCAAAGCTATTTTAACCGGAAAATAGGAATGTACTTCAAAATTCCTAGTTAGAGCTGTGGATATCACTCTGGATATTGTTGCTTTCTGGCTGTAAAGTATTGCCATGTCTGGAGGGACAACATGCCATGTGGTTTTGTTAGTTTAATGCAACCATGCTTCAGGTGGTTTCAGGGCAAGGTAAAACTAAGAAAAATGTTTAATTCGTTCACTTACAAGTCCTTCCAGCCTCACAATCTGTCTTTAAAGACTCAGATTACTGAGATTAATTGTGATTCTCTTATTTGCTTGCTTGTCAGAGCTCAAGTTTCTGAAGGTTGTTCCTTTGCTCTGTCCCTGTATCTACTGAACAAACTATAGATGTTTTCCTGCTCTGTCTAGTTAGAGGATTGGCTCCTGCATACATATGTGGCTTACAACTTCAAAAAAGAAACCTGTATTGAGAATGAAAGCAAGGTGTTTTTTAATTTAATTTATATTTATATTTAAATTTATATTTATATTTATATTTATTTTTATATTTATTTTTATTTTTATTTTTATTTTTATTTTTATTTTTATTTTTATTTTTATTTTTATTTTTATTTTTATTTTTATTTTTATTTTTATTTTTATTTTTATTTTTATTTTTATTTTTATTTTTATGTTCTATCTTTCTCTTTGAGGGTCTATCAGCTCCATCTTCTCTCTGCCTTCCATGATTTCTTGATCATTAATTCAGTTAAAGTCATTCTGTTTTTTTTTTTTTTTTTTTTTCCCCACAACCCTGACCTGTTCTCTACTGCTTTTCAGCAAGTTGATTCGGGATCTCAGTTGAAAGCAAGATTATATTTAAGCATTTTTGCATTTACGCCTTGTTACTGAAAATGAAAGGAATATTATGATACAGTAGGAAGATAAGGTTATATCGTTACTTCCACTTTACACTCTGTTAAAATAAGAGAACATGAATAAGATTCCCATTTCAGTGTCAGATGGCAACGGTTTAAAATGCTGCAGTTTAGCATCAGTGGGAAGTGCTGTTCTGTATTATTTATGTAGAATGATGGTTGGAACGATAATTGGTCTCAAACAGACTTGTGTATTTTGTTTTGAACCAATAGCTACCATCAAGACCAAATCTTTCCAAAGCTGGACATCCTTTCTCATTGTTTTCACACTGCCTTTAAGAATCACTGGCTTTGTAATATGAATAGAGATTTTCCTTAACCATCATTTAAAAGCATAGCAATTATTCATATCCTGTCTGAGCTTCTGTCTGCTTTTCAACATCTGTGTCCTACAGTTCTTTCTAAAATTACTTTAGGACTCCCACTGTTTTAAGACCTCCATCGGCACTCTTTGTATGGACCTAACCTGGGCCTAGTGGGACCTCCTTAAAAAACAGCTTGCTTTCTGCTACCATGTTAGTTCTGTTGCTTGGGAGCTAGTGCAGCTATGACAATGAGCCTTAACTATAAAAGCTTTATATTTGTGCAGGTCTGTTGACTATCCAAGAATTACCTTTGGCTTATAATGTGGATGTATCAGAGAAGAAGAGTGTTGATACTTATTTTCGTGTGAATTGTAGAGATAATTGTATTACTTTTATCTTCTGCATTGTAAGTTAAGTGCATTCTTCATCATTAGGAAAAAATTATCCATATTTACACAGCACGGAAAAGACATTTTTTCCAAAATTTTCACCTTAAGAAGTTAATAAATGCAGTCATCCAGAACTATGAAAGGAGAGGAATGTAAATTATTTGTAGATGGGAAAAACACTTTCTCATATGTTCTCTGTCTCCCAGCAGTCTGGGGTTCTGTGCTCTTAACCTTAGTCATTTTAGTCCTACAACAGGAGCCTAATTTATGTTATTTTCAAGGAAGGGAAAAATGACTGAAGAGGAGCTCTCTTACCATACGCATTTTAATTATAGCCTAAATATAACTAAATATAACCTCTTATATTTTTTCTGTTGATTTGACCTTTATAATGCAGAAGCAATCTCACCAAGGGAGATTAAGGTGAGTTTGTAAATAAATAAATGTGAAATAATATTTGATCTCTATGACTTTACGGGGCAACTTGGTCACACTTTTTCGCTCTCCTGTACCTAGCCACTCAAAGTAAGCTTCTTAGAACTGATCAGTTTGTTGTTTGGGTTCAGGTTCATCCAGTAAGAGATTCTTTATCCAATCGTTTCTCTAATAACCAAGCAAATTAGTATATCTCTGTCATCTAATTGTAAATTAAGGACATTATTTTAATGTCACTCATTTTTAACTACTGGAAACCCCCTAGATAGCATAGGAGGGAATGATGTTATTCTTTCTTCAGGTGTTTGTGATTCAGTGTTACTTTTGGCATTAATGTCAATGTATGTTTCTTGCATTTGGCCCTAAAGAAATTGTCATCACTGCAGTGATAGCTTTGCACAGGTGTCACAGTAACATACAACCCACACTAACATACAAACCCAGTGATGTGCTTTTTTAAATGATCTATACAAAAATAAAGATCCAAATGGATAATTTAGCAATGCATTAAAAATCAATCTGTAAGATTGATTAGAACCTTTTCAAATAAACAGATAATTGCAATCATCCTTTCATATGTTTACAAGAGTCTGTGCACCTCAGGAGTTATTACAGCTTCCAGAGAAGGGCCCTCTAGAAGCTGAATATCATTTACAGCCATTTGTTACATATTGAGCAATAAATTGAAGGAAAAGGCTGGAAATTAGGAGATATCTAAGTACCCATGAGTATTATATGTATGATTAGATGTGTTTGTTTAAACTGAAGTATCATTCTTCTGTTTAAGATCTTCCTAAGATTTCTTATTATTAGAAAGTATTATTAGGTGTGATACTTTCTAATAATGAGAAATCTCAGGAAGAACCTAGAAGAAATATAGGCAGAAAGGTAATTTCCATGTGTTGATGAACTGATGCTGATTTAGCATGGATACATGAGCAGATACTAAATATAATCAGTTTTTATGCAAATCAAAGCCCTGGAGCAACACTTCAGTGACAGCTGAAAATAACTCATTCTCTTCCAAATAACAGTTACTTCCAAGTGCAGCATGCTCTTCTCAAACCAGCTAAGGTCTGCATTATACAAAAGAGAAACTGTCAGCAAGAGCATTGAATCATGCTTTCAGCTATCATGGCACTTTTTTCTACTATTACATTTAGTTAAATGGCAGTCACTGAGATTTGTATATCTTCACTTGAATGGATGAAACATTTCTGTTGGGAAGAAATATAAATGAAACAGCAAATGAAGGTCACTTGTGAATATACTGGGTATCTTAAAATTGACGGAAATGTTAACTATAATTTACTACTGAGAAAATTTAAATAGCATTTTCTTCTGCTGATTCTTTTCTCTGTCATAAATGTTTCAGTAAAGGAGCTGTACAACTGATGTTAAATGAAAACTAGAGAGTGTCATGTGGGATGTTTGTTGGGAGTGTGTCAGGCAGTGTTCGTCTGAAATCCTTTGGAGGCTCTGTATAGGAGCTTCCCTTGAATGACAGGAAAAAACCAACCAACCAACCAAGAAAAACATCATAGTCCTTTTGGCAGAGATTAGGCTATTTTCCTAATTTTGTTTAAATGTGTTCTTCCACTAGAAGTTATTTTGTTAATGAAATCCATTCATTGATGAAACAAGAGGGAAATAAATATTTCGTTACCAAAATGTGGTTAACAGAAGAGAAGAAAGCACTCAGCAAATTCACCCAAGGGACTACAACTGTATATGTTATACTTAAACATATTACCTTTTGCTTGCAGTGAGTTTAAGTTTTTTAGTCTGGTGAGGAGTCAGGCCACTTGTAAAATATTGCAGCAGGACCTCAACCTCATGACACTGAATCACAAGGTAGTAAAACGACAAGTGATCATGGCCTTCTATTCCTGGTTCAGAAGGCTTGATCTGCTCCTCTTCCCCCCTCAAAAAAAATGGAAATGCTGGATATAGTTTCAAATAAGTGGATAATATTACTAGAAGAGTTTCATTATTTTTGAGCTTCAGAGTGTGGGAAGAAATGGCATCCTGAAAGCTTTACCAGTGTAGAGACCCTAGAATAATAAAAGTTTTTAAGTCTGACAAGATGAAATCTCAGCTTTTGGTATCCCTTTGGTTAGGAATACTTAAAATCTGAATTGTAGTTTTGGCTATGAAAAATTTAGAAGAAAGCACACTCTTTGTTTTAATATTATCCTCCTGCTAGACAGGCATAACTGAATGGAAAAAAGATGCCTGACATATTTTTCTGGAAATGAAAGATGTCTGGAAAGGTAAAGAGATGAACCTAGGTTTCCTGACTAATAGCTTAGTGATCTTGCTGATGGAAAGATGTGTGATTTAATAATGGTAATTATTTCAATTGAATGGATTAAGATATTTCTGATGGGTATGATATATTAATCCAGTGCTATCGTTCTGTTAATGAGGTCATGTTCTTTGAATCATTTGTTGTGCACTATGGTCTGTAGCCTGGCTGCGTAGATGATACATGAAGAATCTCACTTTCTGGGTCAGCAGCAGCTTTGGTACATTCTAGGCTGCAGTTACTGGGAGATCTGAGTACAGTGACATAAACCTTCTTTGTATTTGTTAAAATTTTCTGCATTTTAGGAATGTTATGTTGACCAAAACATTCATTAAAATATTATTTTTCCTACAGAGAATCTTTCCATGTAGGCAGTTCCCAAGACTTAGACCAGGATGTAGTTAGGATGCAGTTGACTTAGAGAGAGGAATCGCATCTGTGTACAGTGGTTAAAACCAATCAGACAAACCTGTCAGAGGCAGTGTCCTATCTCTTGTTCCTATCCAACCATATCTTGTTATTGTTACTTCTTGTATTTATTTCTCTTCTAAAATAAGATTAAAAATAGCTCCACAATCATATTAGAAAAGACGTTATAGTGGAATATTAGAACAATTTTTATTTTCTTCCAAGTCTGTATCAGTGGTTATCTGAATTAACATTTAAAACAACTTGTATGAGGTGAAGAGAAAATGGTTTATCCTTTCTTCTTGTGCAATACAGTGTAGTGGCAGGAACCTTTTCTTTGCTACATAAAATGAAGAAGCTGCGAGGAATGTCTACATTTATACAGGCCCTTAAAAAACATCTTTGTGCTAATTCAGGTTCCTGGGTTGCCTATGGCTCTGGCTGTTCTGGTTCTCCTTTGTTTTACTGAAGGTGCATCTAAGGTCAACTGCCACTAACTATGCTGTTAAATATTGATTTAACAATTTGAATTAATGCAATTTGCAGTTGTTCCTTCCTACTTAATGTACAGCAGCACTTCAGTGACCCAGTCAATAAGATCAATAGCACTCATGTGAAGTTCAGGCTATAGTTGTCACTGACTTGCTCTGCCCTTCTCCTTGCTCTCTTCACCCAGGGTCAGGCAGGTTTTAGTTAATGCACAATCTATGTTCCTGCTAATAGGCCATGGGACTTCCCTAGCTAGGCGTACTCTGTGCACACCAATTACTTCTGAAGCAGATTGTTTGCTGCCTTATACTGTTGTTGTCAGTGTTTTCTTTTCTTTCTTTCTTTTTTCTTTTTCTTTTTCTTTTTCTTTTTCTTTCTTTTTTTTCTTTTTCTTTTTCTTTTTCTTTTTCTTTTTCTTTTTCTTTTTCTTTTTCTTTTTCTTTCTTTCTTTCTTTCTTTCTTTCTTTCTTTCTTTCTTTCTTTCTTTCTTTCTTTCTTTCTCTTTCTTTCTTTCCTTTCTTTTTTCTTTTTCTTTCTCTTTCTTTCTTTCTTTCTTTCTTTCTTTCTTTCTTTCTTTCTTTCTTTCTTTCTCTCTTTCTCTCTTTCTCTCTTTCTCTTTCTTTCTTTCTTTCTTTCTTTCTTTCTTTCTTTCTTTCTTTCTTTCTTTCTTTCTTTTTCTTTCTTTCTCTTTCTTTCTTTCTTTCTTTCTTTCTTTCTTTCTTTCTTTCTTTCTTTCTTTCTTTCTTTCTTTCTTTCTTTTTCTTTCCTTCCTCCCTCCCTCCCTCCCTCCCTCCCTTCCTTCCTTCCTTCCTTCCTTCCTTCCTTCCTTCCTTCCTTCCTTCCTTCCTTCCTTCCTTCCTTCCTTCCTTCCTTCCTTCCTTTCCTCTTTCCTCTTTTAAAATTTTAAAATCATGCAGCTCTTTCTCCTTTAACAAGAGAAGACATTAAACAAAGGAAGCATCTCATATGGTTTGCTTCATGGGTTTCTGTAAGCCCTTGTAGAACAGTTTAAGGCTTTTTATTTAAGTATAAGTAAATATTGTAATTTGTCAATACCAAGTCTTTACTTGGTAACACTTGTCATTGTTCAACACTTGTCAAATCTTTGAAGATTTTGGAAACAGTGAGGGCATGGGGGTAAGGGAAGAAGCTGCTTTTACGTCTCTAAACAGCAGAGCTAAAAAGCCAATTTGTATTCATAGATCTGTCTGTCCAAGTTAAGCATATGAATTAAATATTTGGTTAAATGTCCAGGCTTGGTGTAGTAACAGCCTGGAGAATTATACCTTAATAGGAATGAAAACAATTGGACATCCAAATGTTAATCACTTTGTCAGAATAACACTGAAATTACAGTATGCCTTGGTATTGCATAGGTAAGTAATTATTATTGTTCCTGTTTCATGAATGTACCACCACTGGAAAGAGAGGAGTCACAACTGACCAGTATTCAGATGGTAAATAATAGGTGAGTGTAGATTTAAGTGTATACGCTCCAAGTCAATTTCCCTCTGAGCAGTCTGTTAAAAGTGATCTTATTTATTTATTTATTTATTTATTTATTTATTTATTTAGATTTGTGTCTCTTCTATGCCAGAAGTATACATGTGCACATAAGCAGAGGGAATGTCTGTGTGGAAAAAACAACCAACCAACCAACCAACCAAAAAACACATGAGAAATAATGTCTTTTGACTAATTTTGAGAATAATGGAGCATGTGTAGTAAGTAAGAAACTGATGTTTGTGCATTTATTTAAAAAAAGGATGGTAGTAGTTCTTACAATGTTGCAAAAATCTTCTTTAATATGGTTTGGCATTCCCCAACCCCCTGCTTTCCTTACCTAATTCAGAATGAAGTATAAATCCACATGATGATCACCTTGTGCTGCCACACACCCTCCCTATACTCCTTCCACAGTTCAGTGTTGTTCTTCACCCACTTTCACCCACTCATGGAGAGAAAAACAAAACAACAAACCTTCCTGGGATGCCCTGTTTCTTCTTGAGTCACCTGTGGTCAGGTATAACAAAAATAAGGTGGCAAAGAGGCATCAGGAATGATGTGAGACTGCAGAAGCCACATGCTGTAAAGGCACAACAGTACACTCCTTGTCCCTGCCCCCTGCTTTGCAGAGCTCAGAGACAGGGATTAGAAAACTGTAGTTTAACCTGGGAAAGAACTGAATTAACTGGAACAATCACAATAGAAAGAAGTTTTTTGTTCTAGCTCCAGATAGCAGAACAAAGTATGGAACAGAACAAACAGTATGGTATCAACAGTGAGAGCTGCATGTCTTCATTGTCTGACTATCACTGAGGATATACTTTGTGAATTTGACTGTTCATGGCTTTCCTCATCTATTTCCATGTGAATCTGTTTTCTCAAAGCTGCATCTCACAGATCCATTTAGATGACATGAAGAAGATGTCTAAGAGGAAGAATAGGAGATTTGTACTTACTAGCGTATACAATTCAGGTATGACTATGAACTTGAGAAAGTTAAAGAATGATAACTTTAGACTTTAATTTATGGTTTCAACAATTTACAAATGTATTTTGGGAAGATCAAACTCTGAAACCACTTTTCTCTTGGAAACAAAGGCTTGTGTCTTGGTTAAAAAAGAAAGCTGCCTTTGTACTTTCTGACCATTCTCTTTCATTTTGTAACCTTTTAAAAAGCCCTTTTAGCTATATGGAATATAACATTAAAAACACCTCAGGGGATCTTTGTTCTGAAATGCTTCTTTTCTTATTGTATTTTTTAAAGTTATTCCTGAAGAAACTAGGAACCATCTTATTACAAATACTTTTTTTTTTTTTTTTCTCTCCAATGTTTCCTCCTCTTTTTCACTGTTCTGTAAGCTGAGAGACATAATGATTAAAAATTCTCATCATGCCCATCTGCCTGTGCGTCCGGTTCTTTGTCATTTGGCAGTTGAGTATCAAAGCAGTATCATCAACGTTCTTTGAAAGCTAAGCAGGCTGGACATGTAATTTAGATGAAAAACAATTACACTGTGTTAGCTTTCTTTTGGCAAGAGTATTAGGGCTCATCTTAGAGATGGGAAACAAAAGCAGCACTTCATGAATTTTAAATGAGGGAAAGTGTGGGTGGGTGTGTGAGAGAGGGAGTTGTCTGGCAAGAGCTTTTCCATATAATCTTTCTCTAAGTAGTTCTTTTCTCTCTAGAATATGTCCAAGTCTGTGCTACTGGCAGTGGTTAGAATACTATTTCCCTCAAACACAGATAGTGTTAATGACCGTCTTAGTGGAATTTCTTTCAGATCACCTTTTTGATCTTCATTAAAAACAAAAGGCTGTGCCTCAGTAACAAGCTGACAAACTTCACAACCATAGAGTATTAAAAGAGTTAACAGATGTTGTATGAACTCATTTTCAACCAGATAACTTTATTTTTTTTTCTTTTTTTTTTTTCTTTTTTTTTTGGTCATGTTATATGGAGCCTACTGTGGTGTGTTTTTAAGCACTTCAGAGTGGTTATTCTTAAATTTTTATAAGCAGAGTTCATAAAAGCATGAAAGAATTTCTGTTTACAATACAAGCTTAATGTCACTTTTTTTTTTTCCCCCAAACATCTAAGCAAACAACATCATATATTACCAGGTTCTAAAGTCCTACAGGGTAAGAACAAGTGTGTGACAGAAAGCACTGACTCCGGAAAAATAGCCCTTTTAGGGAATATATATAAGTGCAAGTTCAATGATAAGCATTTAATTGTTTGTTTGTTTGTTTATTTATTCTGAGTGAGGACCTTGATCTGTCCTGAAGAGATTGTAACGAAGATTTAAACAATGTCAAAAAGAAATTAACAATATAAGTCTGTATCCTTCTTAAGAAAGGTCATTGCTCTGAACTTTAGTGCTGATCATAAAGAAATTCTCAGCAGATGATATTAACCATGTTACTGAAACATAACCTGAATTGCAGCTTGCCAGTATTGTGCTGATTATAGTTGAAGTCTGGCAAATATTTAACAAAGACAATATGTTTGCTTTAAAACAAATATAATTTTTTTCTTCTTTCTGTTTTTTTTTTTTTCCTTTTTTTCTGTTTCTTCAATAAACAAAATCCTTAATTTGATATCAGTATTATAAACATTTTTTTCTTGTTTGGTAGATTTAGAGGAATATGATTCTAGAAAAAATTAAAATATAATTTTCTGAATTCTAGATTTAGACTGTGAGATAAAAGCTAGACAAATTCTATTTTTGGCTCCATCAATGGTTAAAAAGATTTTTCAGATTTTCTCTGGATATATTGTCCATTAAAAATTTTGCATCTTGATAAAGACATAATTGAATCTAAGCTATATCTTATTGGCTAAAACAGAGAAATTCAATTGTTGGAACAGACCTGAATTCTTACTCCTGCCACTTCCTCACAGAAAAAAAAAAAAAAAAGCTGCTGGGAAGGAAGAATTTTATATTTTATTTTATTTATTTTATTTTACATATTATTTTACTTCATTTATTATTATTTTACTTCATTTTTCAGTCTGCCTATTTGAAAGAGCACTGCAGTATCAGGTTAAGAAAAGAGTGTGGAAATTATCTTTCTAGACTGAGATATGAGTTGTATCACTATGTTTTTAGGAGCCAGTGTGGGTCAGCAGTAAATCTGCATTGCAAATTGATATAAGACTTTACTTTACATCTACATGAGGCTACTGCTTAAGAAAGGCAATCACCTTAAACCTGAGGTGTAGTTTTGTCCTGTTCTGATTCACTGAGTAGTTCTGACTGGGGATACATTCATTATAATGATCTCTCTGATACGTTCTTAGTGTGAGGTAGTCTTAAAAATAAGTAGCATGCCGACCAAGGTGAAATTCAGTCCATGTTGCCTGCAGGAGGGTGAAAGGTTACCTAACTCACCACCTATAGTAGGCTATCTTTATTTTATGGGGTGATTTATCACTTCAAACTGTTGATTCTGTCCCAGTTTGCTTAGAAGCATCAAGGTATCTCCAGTACAACTTATTTACATTAGAGTTTCCAGAAAATGCTGCATTCTGGAGAAAGGTACACTGAAGTACTATGAAGTACCCTGAAGCTTTTCTGTTATATATATATATATATATATATATATATACACACACACATATATATTTTTAAACAGTCATTGAAAACCTTCTGATACTTTTGTGGGTGGTGAGAACATTCGTCTGATAAAATTTTTGCTTTCTCTTTAGCGAGCAACTACATGATTGATGTGCTTTGCCAAGCACATCCAGCTTCTCTTTTGCTGTATATGAATAACAGTCACCATTACTAGTTTTAGTCCATGATTTTCAGTAATCTTGGGAACAAAGGCCCCCCTCTCTCTATGCCTTTTTAACAGCTGTCAACAGTGGAACAATATGCAAGTCAACCGAAAAATGTCATTTCCCTGGGAAGAAAAAAAAAAATAAAATTGATGTTGTGTTCTGGCAAGATGTCAAACCACCATGAAACTGGGCTACAAAAAGCAGTATTTATTATTTGTGGACCGATTCGTGCTCATCAAGAGAGGAACAACACATACTGCTTGGTCTAAAGAACAGTGCACAAGAAATTCTGAGGAATCAACTTCTAACAGGCTGACAGAAAAGTATGTTCAAACACACTTCCACCACATCCCACATGGACTCCTGCATCCAGAAATTCGTTGTCACACCAAGTATGGTGACTGTGACTGCAGACTCCAGACTGGATATCTCCGTATGTTGACTGCCATGTTAGGACTCACTCAAAGAATTCAAGAAGTGGATTCACTGAGCAGTGGCAGTGATGTGGTTCTGCATGTGCACAGAAGGTCGATTAAGTATGAGATGTTTTTCAGTGTACCCTCACAGGTTAATATTAAATTTGCCTACCTACAAGTCAAAAGGGTAAGAGTGGATCCTGGCTGATGTTATAGAGAGGTCTGTGTGAGCAGGAACAATCCAGCCTTGGTCTGGCAAAGGTTCTGCAGCTATTGGACAGGGGCTGTCTGTGACAGCCTGCCAGGAGCATATGCATTTTATCACTTGTTAGTGAAGAAGGGACTGCTGTCTGGCAAACCTTCACCTGCCTGTTTCCAAAGATAGACTAGGAGAAGTTTGTCTCTGGAGCTACCTAAATATTGCTACCAGCAAGTTTCAGTCCTCGCCGTTGATGTCCAGTGGCCTCATGTACTTGGCAGGATTTGTGGGGCTGATTTTACTTCTGAAATCCCTGTCTGGGAAGGACTGCAGCCCTTATATCTCTAGCCTCTTTTCAACAAAACAGCTGATATTCCTCTGACAGGAGACTCCTCTACCTATGTCATCTGGACACAGATATGAGACACAAATTGTAAATGCAGGCGTAGTGGGTTTACATGGCAAGGTTTTGGTAACGGGGGGGCCATAGGGGTAGCTTCAGCGAGAAGAATCCAGAAGCTGCCCCGTGTGAGATAAGGCCCTGCTGCTGGCCAGAGCTGAGCCAGTAAGTGATGTTGTTTGCGCCTCTGTGAGTGCAGATTTAAGAAAGGAAAAATAACTGCTGCAGAACAGCAGCTCAGAGAGAGAGAGGACTGAGAAACAGCCCTGCAAATGCCAAGGTTGGTGAAGAAGGAGGGGGAGAGGTGCTCCAGGTGCCAGAGCTGAAGTTCTCCTGTGGCCCGTGGCCCCTGGTGCAGCAGGCTGTCCCCCTGCAGCCCATGGGTCCCACATGGAGCAGATCTCCACGCTGCAACCCGTGGAGGAGCCCCCGGTGGAGCAGGGGGATGTGGCCTGGAGGAGGCTGCGGCCCATGGAGAGCCCCCGCAGGAGCAGGCCCCGGGCCGGAGCTGCAGCCCGTGGAGAGGAGCCCACGCAGGAGCAGGGGGTCTGGGGGGAGCTGCCGCCCACCTGGGGGGGACCCCTGCTGGAGCAGTTTGCTCCTGGGGGATGGATGGACCCCGTGGTACGGAGCCATGTGGGAGCAGTTCTTGAAGAGCTGCTGCCTGTGGGCAGCCCCCGCAGGCTGAGTTCAGGAAGGACGGCATCCCGTGGGAGGGACCCCACGGGGAGCAGCGAAGAGAGTGACCGTGGAGTGTCAGAGGTGAAATGCTGACCGCAGCCCCCATTCCCCTGCGCCGCTCGGGTGGGGGAGGGGAGTCGAAGAGGGTGGATGGGGGGAAAGCATATTTGGTTTCTTTCCTTTGTTTCTCACTTCTCTAGCTTGTTAGTAATAGGCAATAAATCTTACTGTCTCTCTACTCTGAGTCTGTTTTGCCTGTCACAATAATTATTGAGCGACCTCCCCCTCCTTATCTCAACCCTTGAGCCCTTTGCATCATATTTTCTCCCTCTTTCCCTTTGTGGAGGGGGAGTGAGAGAGGGCTGAAGCAGAGCTCGGCTGCCCACCTGAGTAAAACCACCGCAGCAGGTTAAGTGGAATGAGTAAGTAACTCAAAGAAATCTCCATGGAGATGCTTGTGGCCACTCTTATCAACCTGTTTCAATGTTGTGTTTCAATGGGAGTGTGTTGAGAGCTTCACAGCAAATGTATGCATTCTGTAATTCTGAAAGGTGATATTCGTAAAACTATTTTAATATATGTCTAGTCATTTAACTAAGCTGAAAAATAAAAACAGGAGAAAAACAATAAAATTACATGAAACAGATAATTAGTAGAATTCTATAGCTTTCAAATGATGTTGAATTTTTTTACCTAAAGGACAATGACCTGATAGCTGAGGAAACAGTGGATTAATTTGGGTTTATGTGTAAAGCTCAGACCACCTTGAAATACTGAATTGATAATCTTAAAATTTATAGTAAGACCTAGATGTCACAGAAGTGTTGAAAGAGAGCTCTTATTTGCTTTAAAATGATGTAAAATGTAGTCCTAGAATTATAGCATATGTCATTTTTAATATCCCTGAATTTTGAGGTAAGAACCAAGGAATTTTAATAAGCAGAAAATCAGGAAAATTATACAGGTTGAACTCTAGGCTTTAATTAAACAAAATGTTATAAGCTATTCAAAAGTACAGATATTGAGAGGTGCTTATGCAGGTGGAGTAATAAATGGATTCACAGTAGCTAGTAGAGACTAAAATATAAAAGTCACATACCTACATGTGCATAAAACAAAATATATTCTATATTTCCTTGAGTGTTTCCCAAGAAATATGCTGATATTTTATTTATTTATCTAATTATTTATTTATTTTTTTTCACTAGGATCTTACAACTAAAGTGCATTAGATTCAAGTATGCCTAGGAAATCGTTTATCTTTAGGATAACACAGTTACGATAGTTTATTGCTCACATGCAGATTTGGGATTATTGAAGTTTTAAGTGAAGTTGCAATAGAGAAAAGGAGGATTTTTCAATTAAGTTCTCCTGTAGCTCAGCCCTGAGGAAAGCAGATCAATGACAAACAATTTTATTCTCCATAGTCCAAAGAAAACATTCATTATGATATTTTAATAGCTCTGGAAACTCTCTATATAACTAGTCAGATAACTCAACTGTTTTTGTCCTAATATATGAGTTTAATTCAAGAGTTCGTGAATTGGAAAAGAGAATGAGATGAGTCCTTCACGAAGTAACAAAGTCTTATAACTCAACTTCATTGAACTTGTTGGTTTTAACATTTTTGTGCTTAAAGAATGTGACTAAGCTGTCTAATATGCTAGCACTTCAATTTCTTTTCTCCCATATCTGGCAATATCCCAGAGCAAGCTGTTCCTGAGTGTCTTCTGCTTTTCATCTCTGATTTTATTTTCTGTTTCTGGTTTAATCTAGTATAGAGCACACACGCAGATATTGCTAAAGAAAAGCTATGAAAATAGATTGCAAGGAAACACTCGCAGAAGACTTTAGAGAAAGGTTTCAAGATTTTAATAATGAGCTCTCTGATTCTCTGAATGGTTTGAAGGCAATTCAAAAGAGAACTGTCAAAATTCCCTCAGCAAAATGACTCTTAGGAAACTTGTTTTGTCAAGCTTTGCTCATGACAAGTATAGAGAGTAAACTTTCTGAATAAACAATGTGTGTTACCTGTAGAGATATATATATATATATATAATTTCAAATCTATTCTGCAGCTTTATGTAACCTTACAATGAGTAGGTGTTGAAATAACTAGACAGCTGTTCATAATTCACAGTTCATTTTTTTTTTCTCTCAATTTGTGGAAGGATAATTTCATTGCTCTTCTCCTCCTCCCCCCCTCCCCTTCTTTTTTTAATAACCGAAAGACGGAAACAACTTTTACAAGAAAATATTCATGTTTTTTTCTCTGTCTCCCTCACCATTCATCTTACAAATTCACCCCTGCCCCAGGTTATACTCCAGGGCTGTCCATACTCTGAAGACTAGACTTGTCTTGATCTTCCATCTTACATATAGTCTCACCAGACACCAAGGCAAAGAAACCCAACATTTTATGTCTAAGACATTATGTATATTATATTAAATATTGGATATTTATTATTATAATAATTTCAAAACCTATTATATCGTTTTTCAGACTTGGAAATCATTATGTCAGTTTGAAGTATTTAAAGCTGCAGTTCTTCCCCTGTAATTTAGTCTAAAATTGTTTTAATGATTGTTTGGTACTCTTGTTTGAATCCCTTCCTTTCCTTTGCTTTTCACCCCACCATGAAGAATTTATTCTTACAAAATTCTAAAATAAAATTGGAAGTTAAGGTTCTTGACTAATACACTAATTCAACAGTTAAGACATTAATGTAAGGATTAGTTAATATTAGATTTGCAGAATTAGCATACTGTGTTTCTGGGGACAAATACATACAAGTGGAAGAAGCTAGGGACAGAGTAAAACATCAATTATAAAGCTGCCTGAAAACTTCCCGTTTGTGGAACCTGAAGTAGTCCTAATCCAGGAGAAGCAAAGCCTCTAAGAAAGCATGGTTAAGGAGATGAATGAGGAAAACAGACTAATCCAATCATAGTGCTGTTTCTACTGCCATATACCAGTACCTGAGATGACCGACCAGCTTACCTTCTAGTCCAGGTGTGAGCTGAAACATGCCTGAGGAGCTCTGGCCTGGGACTCAGTACAGGATGCCACATCTGTCTGAGGATGGATGCCTACCTCCAAAGCTCAGGCAGCAACATTCTCTGTTCTTGTGTAACAACACTGCTCCTGGTAAGTGAACCACAGAAGCAATGTAGTGAACGTTTGTAACTTGGTGGTGGTTTTGTCTCCTGAATTATCAGTGTAGAAAAATGGTAACTTAATGAACATAGATATGAGCAGAAAAATAGTAGTTTAAAAATATCCTCTTGCCTCCTTTGCCACTTTTGGCTCTCTCAAGCTCAGGTCAGTCAAATCTAAATGTGTAGCCTACTGTTTTGAACACTCCAGAACTTGACATACAAGTCTATTTTTTAATTTCACAAACAAGCTCTTACCATCTTAATGGGTCAAGCCAAATCCCCAAATTTATATGCTTTTGTTCTTCAGGATATCTAAATTTAATTTTAATATATTGAATTAGTTTCTAATAGAAGCTGTAGGCAATGTGAACAAAAGTATTTTGAACTCCATCTTCCATCCACAGTCATTGATCTGCAAATTTTTCTTTCAGATCGTGTTTAAAACCCTTTTCACCTTGTCTGCTCCCTGCCTGCCCATTGTGAAAACCTATTTGATTAGACAGCATCAAACAATTCATCAAGGCTTCTGATATTTTGGAAAAGATGTTGGTTAACTTTTCTGCAATACATTCCTAAATGGGAGATAGGATGATAAGAGATGAATTTGCAGGGGGAGTTTTGTCCATTTGATTGAGGTCAGTTTTACTGTAACTGATAACAAAGCACTGGTGTGCTTGAGATTTCAAGAGAACATCAAGGCTTCTAAACTGCTCTTCCCCTCTCCCTAAACCAAATGTGGAAAGAGAGCCTCACCTAAATGTTAGACCACAAGAGAATTAACAATACAGATTTGACCCTGCTTGATATGGCTTGGTGTGGATTTACATGTGGCTGAATTCTGAAATCAGAATGAAATAATGATGAACTAAATCATTTGGATCAAAGATTTGGGTTGTTTAGCAATAAGATGAACAGAGACTTTCTTAAAACGTATGCCTTTCTCTAACAGGCATACAGTGTGAAGCAGCACAGACCAGCTTTCACCAGGTATGCCTTCTCTGCCCAAGTTAGCAGAGTTTCAGCCACCAGCACAGCTCGAAGTAATGTTGATATATCCTTGTGATCTGCTTAATAGTTATATTGCATAGCTAGCAAATACTTCCCAAATGGCACTTTGTCAATGACCAACACAGGTGTTACTAACGGAGATTTGTTTGTGCTACAAGAAACTGTGTGGGGTTGATAAGACTTTTGAATACTAAAGGACAGGGATTGGCAACTGAGTGCTTCAGAGGTGAAATTGGCAAAATTTGGGTAGGTAAAAAAGACAACAATGGAAAGTGATAAACTGACTGACAATAAAGATATAGCTAGAAATAAAGAAAACATTTAAATACATTGTCAGTGCACACTGCAGTGGTTTCCTTAGGCCTATGTTAAATTCAGAAGTTGAGTGCTATCTCTGAAACAAAAAAGACACAAAATGCTCAAGGATGGTAATACAGGATGAAATTCAATGGCTATTATTTATTTATTTATTTGAGGTCACACTAGTTTATAAATTTGATTACAGGCTATAAGGTAGATGATATTAAAAAAAAAATCTGTTAATTTGTGATGGAAGTTTTTAGAGAGGGATCTTTTTGCTGCACTCTTACAGTGCTGGTGACCTGGTCTCACTGGGTCTATTAAGTGCTTATGTTATGCAAATATATGAGAGTTTCAGTGAAACATTTTATTTTATTTTATTATTATTATTTTTTTAAACATGTTACTTATCTTTAGGAATGAGGTCAATATATACACGAGCTATAGTTAAAATATAAGATCCAATGTTCAGTCTCTCTGAAAATGCCACTGTTTAGCATCTGGACTCTTTACCGTAGAAAACTAGAAACTGCACCTTTAGTCTGTGGGGCAAGGATAGCTGCTGACTTCCCATCAGTACTCAGCAGCATCTATTTCTAGCTATGGAAAGATGCATGATAAATCAGAGAATCACAGAATTGTAGGGGTTGGAAGGGACCTCAAAAGATCATCGGGTCCAACCCCCCTGCCAAAGCAGGTTCCCTAGAGCAGGTTGCCCAGGTAGGTGTCCAGATGGGCCTTGAATATATCCAGAGAAGGAGACTCCACAACCTCCCTGGGCAGCCTGTTCCAGTGCTCCATCACCCTCACCGTGAAGTTCTTTCGCATGTAAACAGTTTAATGAAATAGCATTGACCAGCATTGACTTTTTTTTTTCTCCCCCAGTATTAACTGACTTCAGTGTCTCTAACAAACCTCGTCACGGGTGCTTTCATTTGAAGTTTCGTGTTTTCATGGAGCCGAGTACCAGAGGCCCTACTCTTGGTTGTAGCGGTTTCATATGGATATGTTAGATAAGAGATAGTACACTTCTAGGCATGTGGCATCTATTCAAACTTTTTAGAAGCTGTCATATTCTCTACCAATGTACCTTACAGAAATAGAAAGATGATGTTCCTGTCCAGAGACTGGAAGGCTTCTTAAAGCTATATTCTAAGTAGTTGGTATATACAAACTATATAGGAAGCATAAGGTAGATGTCTCTTTTTTCCGTTTGGGAGAAGTTACAATTTTTGAGTAGTTTAACATACATCCTGCAACAAAGCTGCTGTTGCATTATCCTGTATATTTGTCTCTTCTGTGTGTCTGTTACCACACCATCTCTGCATGAGGTGACTGTCTTGCAGATTATTTGGTTAGAATCCAAGTCATCCTTATTTTTCTGTTGATTTTGCTTTTATCCTAAATACACTTATATTCTATACATGCCTTTTCACTTTCGTTTCTCTAAATAATCTTTTGGACTTTCAAATGTACACAGATAAATAGTGAATGAAAAAGAATTAAAATATTCCCATTATCATCTACACATGAATGTCTCTGCTGGTGGGAAGTTGGGTCCTGGAGAAAGAACACTCACTATTTACTTAGGAGCAGTAACCTTTCTCTGGTGTAAAATACTGCTCATCAAACAAGAATTTATTTAACTTACCAAAAAATTGCACTGTACCAGAATCAACAACACTTCTTTTTTCTGTCAGTGAAACACAGGGTAAGTTGCTGTCTTTACAGCCAACTTAAAAAATCAACTACTCCATGGGCCCAAAGGCTTTCTGTATTTGACTGTTTGACTTTATGCCAGCAGACCTACTCTTGAGTGTGTAATGCCAAATTTAATCTGCACCCAGTCATGAGTTTCTGGAGTGCCCTTTATGTCATACTGCTGTCAAGTCATCTGTACTAGACTGACTTCTCCCTACACCAAGAAATCAACAATGAGAACAAGTGCCAATCAGTTTTCTTAATTAGGTTACCTTTTTAAATGACTGCTTGCATTCCTGGCAGTGTGATTTGAAACTGGCTCTTGAACCCATTGAGGTGACTGTGCCATTTTTAAAAGGCTCATTTTTGCTTTATTGTGTATCAGAGCTCTTGTTCCTCAGAGAGTTTTTTTTTTTTTTTTTTTTTTTTGTCGTGTGGAAATTCTGAAACTGAGTATCAGCATCTTGAAAATCATGAAGGAGTTAAGGGCTTCTCGCAAATTCATTTAAATGTCTATTTTACTGCTTTTCCAACTTTATCCTGTCTAGTGCTATCAGGAGAGCACATAGCATATTCTGTTCCAGTATCTGTGAACTGTGGAAAGTAAATTTGTGATTGAGAATTAAATAACAACATTGATATCACAAACATGTCTGCCTTCCTCCCAGATGGCCTCTGCTAACGCAAAGAACTTTGGCAGGTATAGAGACCTGCTGGTCCCCATGTATAACACCCTCATTTTACATCAAAAGAAAAAAAAAATATATTTATTCAGACAGCTAAGACTTATATTTAATGTAGTTCTAGTTAGATCTACACTTTGCTCTTTGATGTCATCAGTCTCTCTCCTATTCCAAATTTATTTTTAGAGGATTTTAGTGACCTTGAACATGAGATGAAATGGTATATTTTCTTTTCTTCTGGGATCTATATGTGAGAAATGTTTACTGTTAAAGGGAATCTTTGCCCAGAGAATTGCCCAAGAGTTTCACCTTCATCAGCATTCAAAAAAAAAAAAAAAGCCTATTTTTTCATTTCTATACAGTGCATTTTTTAATCATTATTATTATTATTATTTTTCCAGTTACACCCTTCTCAGTTTTAAACTGAGAGATCAAAACTGAGAGGTCAGAGGAAGAAGCGCTGTGCCTGTACAGTGCCTGTGTTGGTCCCACTGTAACATTGCTTCCGTATATTCTGTCAGATTTTTATTAAGTCCACAAGTTATTAATTCAGAACACATACTTACCTGAACAAACTGAATAATTATATGTACAAATGAACTGAGAATTATTCCCATGGTAAATTGTTTTCCTATTTACCTTCCATTCAGCAAAAGACAGACATTTATTCATTTCAAGTTAATTTACTAACATTAGTACCCATAAGCTGCTGGTAGTGACTCTGCTCCCAGTAGAAAGAGCAGTGCCTGGGCATATGCAGAAGCTACTGTAGATGGAGGCTCAAAATGTGTCCAGATCAGCACAAACCTTCAGTTGCAGCAAAATGAGAGAACATGAGTCTTTTCACTTTTCCCTGTGCCCTGAGGGGTAAAAAGTATCCTAATATTGCTGTTGTTCTTAAAGGTGCAGTAACAGCAGACAAATGCTTTCCCATTAGGTCAATATCCAAAATCACTCTAAAGTTCACAAGCAAGCTGTGAACTTGGTCCATATTTCATCTCAGAGAGTAGAAGCAGGAAAGCTTTTGAGGAACTTCTTATTTTTCTGAATGTCTTTTTTTTTTTCTTTTTTCTTTTTTTTTTCTTTTTTCTTTTTTTTTTCTTTTTTTTTTTCTTTTTCTCTCAAGCTGGGCTGCCTAGACTGTCTGCAGTATTCCATGGACCAGGCAAATTTATCTGCTGCAAGCAGAAAAGTGCTCGTACTGTTTGTTCCATGGTTTCTTGTCTTTATTTGAGTTTCTGTTGTAATGAACTGCTATATTTATAATTTTAAAAGGAATAAAATGACAGTACAACAAGAACACATCACATTCTTGTGGTACTATATAACTCATAGCTTGGTTTAAATTCCCCATGACATGAGACATCAAACTTCTAAGAACTGATTGTGATCTGTGACAAGCTCTCCACATGCTTCTAAGTATGTACAATTTGTAAAGATACTCTTTGCAAGTACATTGGGCAGTTGTTTGTTGTTGTTGTTGTTGTAGTTTGTTTTTCCTGATTACTTTGCTAAAAAAAAACAACTGTTTTTGACTTCTTGGCTGACAAATAAAAACATTAACTTTGTACACTGAGAAACTGAACATGGAGTTTTAGCAGACACAGCCAGGGAATATTAAGATTGGTGTAATTACTTTCAAAAAACTGTTGGTGCAATTACTTTCTTTCCACCAGACCATAAAAGAGACTCTCTATTTCCACCAATGGAAGACTCTCTCCAGGTCTGACTCTTCTTCATCATCTAAAATTTTCCAAATTATTGCTCATCCTTTATTAATATCTGTGTATTACAAAGCTGATCAACTGATCTGAAGGTGGAAGAATCCTAAGGCTTCTAAGCTTATCTTGACAACATCTCTTTCCCCATGTTGTGTTCACCCCTTGCATAGGGTTCTTTCCAATGCATAGGGTAATTCTCACAGCTGGTCCCTGCCAGTATCCTAGATGGTTGTCTGTCAAAAAACAAAACATATACTGATAAGAAAGGTATGACTTTCCTTCAGAAGACTAGAATCATAGAATAGAGTCATAAAACATCTGACGTCTGACTTTCATTTGCAGGAGTTTGCTTATTTCCAAATCCATCAAGATTAGTTGAAATTTGTCCATGTTTATGGGGAAGGTACTGATAGACATAAGCCTAATCTCTTTATCAGATCAAAGAAAAAAAAACAAAACACAAAATTATATTAAAAAAAGTTTGTGTTCACATTTTTCTCACTTATTTCTAAAAATAATTTTATACTGCATGTATACTTTCTACATATTTGTTATCATGTTTGTGTACTTTGTTTCATGTATGCAGCATAGTTGCAGACTTAAGTTGTTGATATGGATTATGAACATTCAGTTGTAATGACTTATTTAGAAGGGAAAAAAAGAATGTCTCTTTTTTATTTTGCAATACTTACAAAAAATAATAACAGTAAGTTATAAATTTTAAAAACACAGACTATTTTTGAGTAAAACATAGTGATTACTTGCTTTTCTGGCCTCTAGCAATTGCTCTACTTCAACAGCAATTATTATTATTGCTGTTGTTGTTGTTATCATTATTATTAATCTCATCTCGTATTCTTAAGATCATTCTTTCCCTTTTCTACTCGATTGTTAAAACACTAGTACAAATCATGGCTATTTGTTCTGAACCTGTGTATCTTCTTCCTCTTCCCTGATGAGGATTACTTGTATTACTTGTATGCATGATGTCACAGATACAGTTGCAGTTTGCAGAGTGTGAACAGACATTTTTGGTCACAGAACACAGTTTCTTTGCAGTGAATTGTATGCATTATATACGCAGATCTTTTTTCTTTTTTTTTTTTTTTAAAGTGACACTGCCCGTTTTTCTGTTATACCTTAAGACCTTAAGTTGCTTACTGAGTATTCAGAGTTAGTGTTGGGTGAGTAAAGTAGACAACTTGATGAGTTTTCTTTTTGTAAAGGATTAATATGCTTTAAATGTAATGAAAATACTTCATCACCAGATGGCAATGTTGTATGAGACTAACCACTGTTTTTCTTTAAGGGTGTATCAAGACCTGTGGAAGGAAGTGGTACAATTTGGTCAGGAAAACGAGTAGCCATATTGGCAAAACTCCTTTAAAAATCTCCTTTAAGTACATACAGTGGAGGTCAGAAAGGATAATTTTATTCTTTGTCAAGTACAAAGAAAGATTGGAAGGAAGGTCATATGAAATTCAGCTCAAGTAAAAGATTAAGGACACCTTTCTTAAAGAAATATGTATTCACACTTCTTTGTCCTTTTTGCAATGGCTCTTTATAATAATTAACACCCAGAGACATTTCCAAGGTTACACATAATTGTATGCAAGAATTCTGCTGATCACAGTTCCCAGAAAAACAAAAACAAAATAAAAACAAAACAACAAAAACTACAAAAACCTGTGAGAAAATGGATTCTGTCTGAATGATTAGCAAGGCTATGGAATTACACTTTTTCCTAATGTTAAGGTGTCAGCTGGCTATATCTGTTGTAGCATTGTATAGTTTTTAAATGTTTTGTTTCTTTCCCTTGAATGTAATGTAATTCTGCTTGCACAGAATTTTCCCCAAAAGATTTTTCTGAACAGAAGAAATGTCAGGAAACATTCTGCATTGAATGTTCCTTTGAGTTCTCTGCTATTTTAATTTACTTGTTTTATGTATTATGCATCACAAACACAAATGGTCCAAAGGACTATTCATGTATTCCAATTAATGGATCCATAACAGGGAATCCACTGTTAAGATTGTAGTCATATAGTTTACTTTTAAAATTTGAATATTTAAATTTTAATTTAAAAGCTATCAGTTGAAATTTAATTTATTGAAATAGGTGAACATAAATTAGAACCAAACCAAAGGCAAAGTCTCATCATAAAAGCAAATCTAAAATTTAACATTTACACTGTAGGAAACATAATTTAATAAAGGCACACTTAGTTAAACAGTGCCTACAAAAGCACAAAGTGTTTCTTTGCATTTGCAGTAACTTTTGTCCATGTCTATCCCATAGTTGAAGCTGAAGCAGTCATACTATCAGTAAATTTGATGTGTTTTTGGCCCAATTAGTTCCTTCTTTCCTGACGTGCCTATAGTAGGTGACTTCTTGCCTTTGATTATCTCTTTGGTCTGGCAGGTAATTATGTCCACTGTTTTTCTGTGTTGGCTCCGGAGGAAGACTAGAATGATCTTGTCACTCAGATAAGTGCTTAAAGTCAGAGAGAATGAATCTGGTTCTACAGGCACACAAGACACACTTAGATTCCTTTATTATTTTTTTTCCCAAAGTTTCTTTCCTCTTTGTCATATTACTCCCTTTTCCTCTGTTGAAAGGCAGGAAGAGAGCAAAGGTACGTAGACCAGCCATATTCTCAATGGTTTCTCACAGAGATCATGGCTTGCCACCAGTTATGGATTTGTCTGCACCTTTGGACTTCATCTTTATAATTCAGGGTGAAACTGTAAGACCAGTTTAAGAAATAAATTATTCAAAGACGCTGCAGGAGTAGCACAGTCAGTTCTGAATGGTTATCTTGTTCTGTGCTTCTCAAGTACAGTTTTTCAAATGTATGCAGCTGGAACTGTCTTGATTTTGCATCCTCTTCCAGGTAGCAGACAATTTATCTATATTGCTGCTGGTGTCTGCTTGCCTGGGATCGTAACATCCTTTCCAAGGTATCCTTGGGAGTCTGTTTACTGCCATATCTGGTTGTATGGCTTAAGGGTAGATAAACTGACTGTCACCACCTGCCATCACTCAGCATAGTGAAGGAGGACTATAGGTGTTGGAAAGCATGACTTCAGATGAGACACCTGAGAGACTGCAGCTTTCAGCTGTGCCCAGAATGAGGGCTCAAGTGCGTATAGACTGCTGCAATTATAAATCAGCAGAGGAATTATGATTTTGCTGTTATTCCCTTTCCTGTACACTCCTGGTGAACAAGTTCTTTAGAAAGCAAAATGTCATTGCAACAGTAGTTTGATGTCCTATTGTAAAACAGTTTGTTTCTATCATAGAATCATAGAATATCCTGAGTTGGAAGGGACCCTTAAGGATCATCAAGTCCAACTCTTGATACCGCACAGGTCTACCCAAAAGTTCAGACCATGTGACTAAGTGCACAGTCCAATCTCTTCTTAAATTCAGACAGGCTCGGTGCAGTGACCACTTCCCTGGGGAGCCTGTTCCAGTGTGCAACCACCCTCTCTGTGAAGAACCCCCTCCTGATGTCAAGCCTAAATTTCCCCTGCCTCAGCTTAACCCCGTTCCCGCGGGTCCTGTCACTAGTGTTAATGGAGAAAAGGTCTCCTGCCTCTCGACACCCCCTTACGAGGAAGTTGTAGACTGTGATGAGGTCTCCCCTCAGCCTCCTCTTCTCCAGGCTGAACAGGCCCAGTGACCTCAGCCGTTCCTCGTACGTCTTCCCCTCCAGGCCTTTCACCATCTTCGTAGCCCTCCTCTGTACACTCCAACAGTTTCATGTCCTTTTTATACTGTGGTGCCCAGAACTGCACACAGTACTCAAGGTGAGGCCGCACCAGCGCAGAGTAGAGCGGGACAATCACCTCCCTTGACCTACTAGCGATGCCGTGCTTGATGCACCCCAGGACACGGTTGGCCCTCCTGGCCGCCAGGGCACACTGCTGGCTCATATTCAACTTGCTGTCTACCACGACCCCCAGATCCCTCTCTTCTAGGCTGCTCTCTAGCGTCTCATCGCCCAGTCTGTACATGCAGCCAGGGTTTCCCCGTCCCAGGTGCAGGACCCGGCACTTGTTCTTATTGAACTTCATGCGGTTGGTGATCGCCCAGCTCTCCAACCTATCCAGATCCCTCTGCAAGGCCTTTCCACCCTCATTCGAGTCCACAACTCCTCCAAGTTTGGTGTCATCAGCAAACTTGCTCAAAATACCTTCTATTCCTACATCCAGATCGTTTATAAAAATATTGAAAAGTACCGGCCCTAAAATGGAGCCTTGAGGGACCCCACTGGTGACCGCCCGCCAGCCTGACGCAGCCCCATTTACCATAACCCTTTGGGCCCTGCCCGTTAGCCAATTGCTCACCCATCGTATGATGTTTTTATTTAGCTGTATGGTGGACATTTTGTCCAGTAGGATCCTATGGGAAACCGTGTCAAAAGCCTTGCTGAAGTCCAAAAAAATCACATCAGCTGGTTTCCCTTGGTCCATCATACGGGTGATCTTATCATAAAAGGAAATCAGGTTAGTTAGGCAGGACCTGCCCTTCACAAACCCATGCTGGCTGGGACCAATGACTGCTTTGTCCCCCAGGTGCGCCTCAATAAGTTCGAGAACCATCTTCTCCATGATTTTACCAGGCACTGACGTGAGACTGACAGGCCTGTAATTGCTAGGGTCTTCTTTCTGACCCTTCTTGTAAATCGGCACAACATTTGCCAGCTTCCAGTCTACCGGGACCTCTCCAAATTCCCAGGATCGTTGAAAAATAATTGAGAGAGGTTCCGCAATGACGTCCACCAGCTCTTTCAGCACCCGGGGATGAATCCCATCCGGACCCATGGACTTGTAGGGATGCAGGTGGAGTAGCAAATCCCGCACACGTTCAGGGTCGGTTGGGAGTTTGTCATCCCCACCGTCCCGGTCCTCCAGCTCAGGGCACCCTGGGTCCCGAAGCCCATCATCGGCATTGAAGACAGAGGCAAAGAAGGCGTTAAGCGTCTCTGCTTTGCCTATGTCATTGTCTGTGAGGAGACCTTCCCTATCAAGGAGCGGCCCTATGTATTCTTTAGTTCTCCTTTTTCCATTCACATATCTGAAAAAGCCCTTTTTATTTTCTCTCACAGACACAGCCAGCTTCAACTCTAGGTGTGCTTTGGCCACACGAATTTTCTGCCTACAAACACGAACAGCATCCCTGTATTCTTTCCATGACACCTGGCCCTCCTTCCAGTAGCGAAACACTCTCTGTTTCCGCCTAATCTCCATTAGAATGTTCCTGGTCAGCCACGCCGGCCTCCTGCCCCGCCTGCCTGACTTGCGATATTTAGGAATTGCTTGATCTTGTGCTTCTAGGAGGCATCGTTTAAAGAATGACCAGCACTGGTGGACATCGAGGCCTTCAAGAGCAGTTTCCCAGGGGACCTTGCTGACTAGTTCCCTGAGCAGCCTGAAGTCCGCTTTCCCCATATCTAGGGATGAGGTTTTGGTGGCACTTTTCCTTCTGTCACCGTAAATTTTGAACTCAACCACTTTATGGTCGCTTTGACCAAGGCGGCCACCAATCACCACATCTCCCACCAGACCCTCTCTGTTTTCTAGCAACAGGTCTAGGAGGGCACCTTTCCTAGTTGGCTCCGTTAGCACCTGCACCAAGAAGTTATCATCAAGGTGCTTCATGAACCTCCTGGACTTGCTCGTGTCAGCCGTGTGGCACTCCCAGTTAACGTCTGGCAAGTTGAAGTCCCCCATAAGGACAAGGGGAGTTAATCTCGAGGCCTCTCTTAGTTCTGTAAAGAATAATTTATCGGCGCTATCGTCCTGGCCAGGCGGTCTGTAATAGACTGCAATACATTGCAACAGTAGTTTGATGTCCTATTGTAAAACAGTTTGTTTCTATGTTGGACCTTGATAGTCAATGCATCTGTACAAAATACATGGCAAGATATTTCATTACAATTGTGTTTCTCATTCAGGCTGAGACACTTACCCAGACCACAGCAAAATAACTTGTCAAATTATTATAGCAGTGACATCACTTTCACCTGTAATTTCAGCCTGATAATGCTGAACAGATCAGGAGGCACAAAGTGTGAAAACTGTCTATTAAAACTGATTTGGATTGACAAGGGGAATTATAGCATTATTGTCTAATGGGTGGAGAGACAACTCTTCGCATTTTTGGGTTCCTACAGGATTGCTTCCTTTTTAAGATACAGATATCAGGCTTCAAGCTGATTTTGCAAAATCTTCTGTGGATATCTGAAGTAAAATGCCCTTAACTAGGAATGTACTGTAGCATGAATATAACAATGCACACTTTTTTTTTTTTAAAGAAAAATACAAAATGAGATAGTATGAAAAAAGGTAAATATTTCTCCCTTCCTGAAAGGCTCCATGACATAGATTTGAAACCTTAAGTGGGGGAAAAATTTTACTCCCTAATCCTCTAGGCTCTGTCATAGTAGCTACTTTTATCTACGGATAAAGTACTATCTACTGACACCTTTATCAAGCTCTACCTTGCTCATTTTGAACTACATGGAGGTCAATCATCCTGTTAAAAAATAAAAAAAGGTAAGCAAGTTTTGATGACTCTTTGTATATGATAAAAGAGCTCTCATATAAAAAGATCCAGCAAGACAGCTTCTCAGGGAAAGCAAACATCTTGAACATAAACCTATTTTAAAATGTCATCAAATTGCATGTAAAAAGGGTTAATAAACATTTTAAACTCTGAAGAGAGGGAGGTGGGTTGGCATTGTCTGGTTTGGATAGCAACATAAAACTTACAGGCTAAACTGCCTGTTAGATACCTCTATATAATACTCTGTGGGTTGCTTTCACTCTCATGTAATTAAGAGGTTGGGGAACTGAAGGGCAATTTCAGTTTAAGAGGTGAAGAACAAAATTTGTGAACTGACAACAAAAGAGAAACCAGTAAGTCTGATTTGCTTTTGCATCAACATGAGAAAATAGATCATGCAAATTATAGGCCATTGTGGAGTGCCTGCTAATTCTAAAGCCCACTTTTAGAATAGAGAAGAGAATTATTTATTGAAATGTCTTATGAATTATGTTGCAGCTACTGATTTAATTCCTTTTATTTTTCAATAATTGTGATAAGTTTATAAAGATAATATTGCATGTAGGAATTCCTTAAAGGGTAGGTACAGTCTCTCACTCCATTTCAGTGTCTGAAAGGCTTCAACTTCTACCCTTCCCTTGCTCAGAAATTCTCTAGGATGCATGCCACTCTCTGTTATATCTGTTTGCCTGTTTCTGGCAGAAGGCAATTTGAGAACACTTTTAATGAATAATTGTGGAATGAAGATGTAAAATTCACACTTGCTTAATTTGATAAATAATTACGTGAGGGAAAGACTGATATTTTAATACTAAATGATAATTACTCCACATGCATTTTAACACCTATGCAGTCAGCTTTTGTCATGAAGCCTGATGTTCTGCATTTGTTTAAAATAGATAAGACCAATTTTGTTTTGTATCTCAATTGTGTAAGATTCAGGGGTACATTACAAGTCATCACAGGCAGTTAGACTTGATATTAATTACCATTACAAGTGCATTACAGGAGATGCTTCCTACCCGCATTTACACTTTGCCAACCCCTCCATTGATTTTTTTCATTCAGGCAGGCTTGCCATTGCTAGTCCTCTAAGTTGGACACCATCTGGATTCTTTAATAAAGGAAACAAGTAAATAGTTTAGCTGATAATATGTAAGAATAAAATAAGATATTTGTTTGTAAAAAGCAGAAGAAATCTTTCTTTTTCTTTCATTGGATATCTAGAAGTAATATCTTGGTCTGGGGAGAGGGAATAAAACACAAAGCATAAAATGTAGAACAGCTCATCAGACTTCTGAAAATACTCTTTTAAAACTGAATCATGTAGGTTTGATGGTACACACATGAGCTGGATTTTGTCACAGAGCTCTTCCTGTGCTGGACAAAGACTTATTTTCCGATCGTTTGTAACATCTGTTAGTGCTTGCTCTTGAGATTGAACTGACTTTAAAACTTTTATTAGAAAAAGAAAGCCTTTTGGTTTTAGTATTTCTCAGCTACTGAGCCTTGATTGTTCAAGTGTTGTTTCACTCAACAGAACTTAAATCAGGTTAAATGTGAAATTCAGAAAAATAGGTAGCATACATATTGATCTAGAAGCTTAAATTTTTTTTTTTTCAAACTAGATAAGCTAGAAAGGGATACACTAAGAAATAACATTATGTTCAGTTGTTATGGGTTGCATTGATACATTAGGATTTTGTTAAATATGTAGGTGTGGTGCTATTCACAGTAAACAGTTCTTACACTCTCCCCTGGAACAGACAGAAGAGTTGAGATTTTATCATTTAAATTACAGTGTATGTAAACTTTACAATACCTAGTGTTCTCTAAGTAGTCTAAGTAGCCTGATTTCATTCTTTGTTGTTATCCCCATCATCTTCATCAAATGCTTTGATCACCTCACTAACAGAGGGATTGACATATTTCCTGTACTTTTTGGGACTTTACAAGACCTTGATATATTGGTAGATTGGTAAGATGTGTCTTTTGCGTGATTTATGGTAACCATATGCAGTGCTTGGTGTTTTAATCTATGTTTCCTACAGTCTCAAAAGTTTTTCTGTTGAGCATCTTGGTTTCTTCATCTGCTATGGGACCATAGCGGTCCTGTCATCTTCCCTTCCTTTTACTGACATCTGGGTGACTGTTAGGTATGAGAAGTTTTATCAGCTATACTGGTGTGTAGTTACCACTTTTTGATATAATGCGGTTTTCCTAGTGTCTACATATCAAAAGGGTAGTGCTTAGATAATCATCTGCCTACTACTTGACTTCTGTGTTACAAACAATGAATGCGCAATAAGCACTTTCCTGGGGGTTAGTGCTAGGAGCTTTATCCAGCCTCAATTGGAGGTTTAACCTCAGTACCTGGAAAAGTTATGGAGAAGATTATCCTGGGCAATATTAAAAAATATGTAAAGAAAAAAGCTCTTATCAAGCACAGTCAACATGGGTTCATGAAGGGAAAGTTCTGTCTTAGTAATCTGATCTGCTTCAATGATAAGGTCATGTGTTTGGTGGATGAAGGGAATGTGGTGGATATAATATTTCTGGATTTTAGTAAGGCTTTCGATAGTGTCCCTCATAGCATCCTTCTGGAAAAATTGTTCAACTATGTTCACCCAGCTATGCTGGGTGATGAACTGGCTGAATGATAGAGATCAAAGAGCCACAGTGAAGGGGGCTACATCTGACTGGTGGCTGGTCACTTAGTAGTGTTCCCTAAGCTCAATTTTAGGGCCAACCCTGTTCAACATTTTTTATTAATGATCTAGATGCAAGAGTTGAGTGCACCCTTAGCAAGTTTGCTGATGATACTAAGCTGGGAGGTGCTGTTAACTCCCTGGAGGGACAAGAGGCCTTGCAGAGGGATCTGCTTAAAGTGAAGCACTAGGCAATCAGCAAGAGCATGAAATTCAACAAAGAAAAATGCCAGGTGCTGCACACGGGACGGAGTAATTCTGGACATAGGCACTGACTAGGCGACAAGTGGCTGGAGAGCAGCTCAGCAGAAAGGGGCCTGGGGGTGCTGGTGACAGCAGGCTCAGCATGAGCCAGCAGTGTGCCCTGGCAGCCAAGAATGCACCCAGCTGTGGGGTGTTATAAACTCAACCAGTCGAAAGAGGTGATTTTCCTGCTATGCTTAGCATTGGTGCTGCCTCGCCTTGAATATTGTGTGCAGTGCTGGGCTTCACAATATGAAAAAGATATTAAGGTCATTGAATGTGTCCAAAGGAGGACAATGAAGCTGATAAAAGGGCTGGAAGGCATGTCCTACGAGGTAAGGCTGAGGACTCTAGTGCTGTCTAGTTTGGAGAAAAGGAGGTTAAGAGCCTCATGGCTCTCTACAACTTCCTGAGAAGAGAAGGTTGGGAATTACATGTTAGAAGTCTAGGTGAATATTTCATCTGTTTACACAGAAATCTTTAATCAGATAACAGACCCAAAAAGAGAACTTAGAGAACACCAAGTGAAAAACTTAGTGTTCAGTGGAAGATCTTAACAAATTCACATAAAGACTCAGACTGTCCAAGAAAATACAGGAATTGACAAGTGAACGTTTTCTTTTTCTGTAGAAGGTGGAGATAGTTGTGGGAAATCAAATCTAGAGCTTGAGGTTGTAAAGTGAAAGTGAGTGAAAAGTGAAATAAGATTTCATGATCCTTAAGAAGGGAAGAATGGAAAAAGCAAAGTAAAGATCATGAAATTCAAGAGAGCACATTTCAGTGAACTTGCAGAATTGTTATTTAAGGTTGGTCACACAAGAGGAAAGACTAACAAAAAAGATGACAGCATGAGCTGCCGCAGGACAGAGAAAAAGAGTAAATATGCTAATTCAGATGGCTTTACTGACTTCAAGATAGACTTGCAAGCAAAATCAAAATGTCTTTCTATTTGGTAGTCTGGTGTAAGAGAAAAGTAAGATGTGAGTGTATAATAACAAAGAAAGACAAGACAGGATGAAGTTAGGTAGTTGGAAATATCAGGTGTGAAAATAACTCATTCTTTAAACAAGTTAATTGTAAGTTCTGTAATTTTGTTATTATTAAAGGAAGTTGAAGGGGAAATGAGACCCCTTCTTTTCCCAAACTGAAAACCATCAAACCATCAAACAGTCCTTGCTGCATTTAGTCTTCACAAAAAGGCCATTCAAGAGCAGACGGCTAACACAGTTACTACCAATGACAAAAGGTTCTGTCTGAACTGCAGAAAGAACAGATTAAAGAGCACTTAGATAAATTAGTCATTTTCAAAATGTGTGGTCTGATAAAATTCAAAATAATGTGCTTAATGACATGGCTGAAGCACTTTCAGGACAGTTGGAAGTTTGGTTTTAGACATGATTGAGAACAACTGTGGAACAGCAGTGCTAGAACACAGCAACCTTATTTCTTAGTATTAATTTTTACAAAGAAACAGGGAGGAGGAATCCAGGAAGTATGGACCAGTAACCTACTTCAATTCGCAGAATTCTGAGTGTTTGAAATAAAACATGAAAAAGAGTATTAACTAACATCGATATATTGAGAACAAAATATGTCAAGTGACAGTTTGGGAGGGGGAGGTACAATAAAAACCATCAGCTTGTGATGCTGTTGAATATGATAACCTAAAAGGGAAGCTAGAATACCACCATCTTGTTTGAAAATTTTGTGGTAGTAACCAGCAACATTTAGGGACTCTGTTGCCACAAATTCAGTGTTGAAATGGAAAGATGTATGTATTGTGGTTCCATAAGGGATCTAGGGGTGTTCAGATTTTCATAAAAGTCAAAAATGATACTTATTGATATTTGCATAGTCGTATTGGTAAGAGAAAAAAGACTAAAAAGATTATCTGTGTTAAGATGAAATTCAAGAGAGGACAAAATAACTTGTTGACTTGTAGGAATTCCACAAGTACAGGGTGGGCAGCCTTACGGAAATATGGGGTATAGACAAGATAAACATGAATAGGTCACAGTATTGCTTCTTGATTAGTACAGCCAATCCAGTCAATATGTAAATGAGACTACATTGTGTACGGTGCTACAAAATAAAATGTCATAAAAAAGACAAAGGTATGTGTGTCTTCTGATGTTTAGAAAGGACTTCACTTCTGAAACAAGTGACAGTCCAGTCTTTATTTTCATATAGCTGATTTCACTAAATCAGTTTTGCTTAAACTTTTTTGTTTAATATGAAAGACTATGATATGTAGAGCTTACCCCAGAAAGGTCAAAATAAAACCTTGCTCTCTTTCTGCTTCCCCATTCCCTTTCCAGATACCACCACCACAACCACCACTCCACCCCGCCATGTGATGGGATTTTGTAGATCTGATTGATGATTGGACTTGGTGAACTTAAAGGTCTTTTCCAACCTAAATGTTTCTATGATTCTGTGATTTTATATACACATACATATTATACATATGTACACATATGTACATATAAACATATACATATATATGTGAAGTCTATTAATGTTTTCTGCTAAATTATAGTGATTTTTTCTTACACTGAGATAACAAACTTCTTATTCATGTTAATTACAAAGAGCATTAATAAATAAGTGCTTTCCATGAAGTGCTTGCTAACATTGGAGTAGATTCTGGAAAAATATGAGATTGATCCTGAATCTTACAAGAATTCCTACATGAATATAATAAATTTTCATTCTGGTAATGAATCAACTTATATGGTCTGTTTATTTTGTATTTAATTTACTTTATTAGATTTTTTAGGTTTATTATTATCATTATTATTAATCTGTGTATACTAATTTTAATGCTTTAATTCTCTAAATGAACATCCCTGTCCCTGACATGAATTTAAAGTCTTTGAAATGTTGTGTATATCTGGAGTAAAGAAAAACTGAGTAGCAACAGGGTAAAACTGTTTATATTTTGTCTCAGTGATAAAATTGAACATTGCATGTCATTTTGATGATTATGAGTCTCTGATATTTTCAGAAAAAAAAAAGGCCTTTCCTAATTATTGGAACAGAAATAAGATATTTCTGTTATAAGTCCTCCCTTATTTGTGGCAACAGGGTCTCTGACAGACCTCCATCTGACAGGTTGAGAATTGTCTAGGTGTAGGCTCAAGTCAGCTTTTCAGGCAGAAAACAGGTTGTGAAGGCTAGAAAGGCTTTCTATATAATGATGCTTATACCATAGCATTCCGTCTCCTTAAATTATGATGCTCAGCAGGTGCTTGATGTCTTTCTGCAACTCCACCGTAAGACAGTTGACTGACAAAGTAAGAAAAGAGATGAAGAGCTGCAACCACAGAAATGCCAGATTTCCGACAAGTGTTATATTAAAATATTCTCTTTGAAGTTTTAATAATTTCAGTCAAGATTATCGTACAGGAGAAAAGAAGTAATCCTAATGAATTTATCTTGAGTTCCTGTAGTCTTGTCAAAGTTCAAGAAGAATTTGGACCATGCTCTTTGACATATAGTCTCATATAGATTTTTAGTGGTCCTTTGTGGGGCCAGGAGTTGGACTTGATGAACCTTGTGGATCATCCTTCCAACTCAAGGTATTCTATGATTCTATGATATTTATCAGAAATCACTTCCATCATAAGAAATGTCAGCTTAAAGAACGAAATTTTAGTTCCATGTCCTGACATTAATTGTCTAACCCAAAACACCTATGGACATGAAATGGGTGAGGGCATCTTCAGTTTTAACTGAGTTCTGGATACTTCCTAATAAAGTAGGAATCCTGTATCTTGAGAAACATACTGGGGGGAATGGAAGGGGAGGGAGAACAAAACTTTAATACACTTTGACAAAAAGTGGGAGTGAAAGCATTGAAAATGCATGCCTTCCAGTTATTTGTTATCAGCTCAATAAAAAGAGTGTGCTTTCATCAGCTTCTTTAGAGTTTAATGAAACATTTTCATGCCAGATTTGTAGCCCACTTGTGTCTCGAAGTACCTGGAAATTTTGAAATTGAGAGACGTGTTGATAGTTCAAGAAACAATGCAATCTCTTACCTGGATATGGTTCATCTCTGTAGATCTAGATGAGTTGGTTATGGAAGACCATCTGAGATGGTATGGGAATCCTGGAGAAAGTTACGAGGCCTGAGGAGGAAATTCTATCAGTTGCATTAGGATTAAGTTCTGTGAGTACCCAACCTTAAGAGTCTGCAGTGCTTGGCAGCTGTGGAAATTCAATTTCTGTTGAATAGGACCATTAATGAGTAACAAAAGAGCTATCTGCTTCAGTTAATATTAACAGTGGAACCCCAACAAGGTGCCTAGAAGTGCAAAAGTCATGGTAAATTAAAGCACTTCTAATTCAAAGTAACATTTATTGCAACCTGGTTGTAGCATTGGTAGTAAATTTCGAGTGATTTCTTCTCTGAACTGTGGGAAGTTTAAATTCTGGCAGGCAATGGATTTCTGGGACTCTGTCTATTTCCTGTCAAGAATGCAAACCATTTCTCTGATTATGATGTGAGAGACAGGTTAATTGAGATTGCTTAGCAGGAGAAAATTTCTTGAATATTCATCACCTGCAAGGTACTGTGTAAGATAGACATCAAAAAACCTACATCCAGATGTCACTTTCTGCTAACTTAATTCTGATCATTGTAAAAAAAAAAAAAAAAAAAAAAAGAGAGAATTCAGAGAGTTGTCTCCAGTGGAAACCGTAAGTTTAGTGTGGAATCAAAAGATGCATTTAGTTCTGAACACAGTGTCTTGGGTACAAAACAAAACAGAAGAGCATGCTGATTGAGTAACTTTTACTCCAAAACTATTTATTCCCCTTGAAAAATTAAGTATGGTTTTTAGGAGACCTCTATTGATTTTCTTTAAGAGTTTTTAATTTTAGAGTGCCTCAGCCTTATATAATAAATTTATAAAAACTCTTTTTTTTTTTTTAAAGGTATTTCCTGTTATGTTGCAATAAAAATACTAAATATTATTCATCAGACTCTACATATTTCTCCTAACTAATGTTAATTATGGGAGGGACACTGCCTGTTGTTTTCATTGGAAAAAGTGATGCATTTGGATACATAAAATAATTGTGGCTACTTGCCCAGCAGGGAAAAATTAATGAGGTTTTCAATTTTATTTTAAAACTACATTCAATAAGATCAGACGTTTCTCTTTAAAAATGCCATTTTGCTTTTATTCAATATACATGTTCCTAATTCTTCCTTCAATTCTCAGACAAACCATAAAGGTCTGAAATTGAAAGTGCCTTTTGAGCTTTGTTTGGATTTCTGCTTTCTCAGTCAATCCACACCATCAGCTCAGGTGCCTTTGATATGTCTTTCAGACCTTTTTGGGAGGTCATACTATCATTCTCTTTCCCCACAGCATTCATGAGTCTTTAACAGACACCTCTGTGACTGTTCTATTAGTGAGATGCTGCAGGGAAGTGTTGTTTCTCTCATGTGGCACATGGATCCTACTTTAATAAATGGACCCTTGGCATATAGGAACTTTCTGAAACAACCTGATAGATATTTCTACAAACAGCACAGTAATTGTATTTGAACCATTTATTTTATAGGCTGATGGATTTTGGACTTCTATAAAAGCAGTTAATCCAGGATCTCCACTGGTGGAGATTTTGGGTAGTGATGGAGAGGTAGAAGTATGTTTTATTAGTAAAGTGTTTAATCTTTCCACCTTTGCGCCCAAAATAGGAAAGGAGATGTTTAGTATTAAAAAAAAAAAGAAAAAGCCACTTCTCTTTCCTTTCAAAGTGAATCCCGAAGAAGTATTGCCAGAAGCTACTCAAACAAAATAACTTTACTAGAGGATGACTGTGTAGGGCAGTTATACATTATGGTTGGGTAAAATTATCTTCTAAACATTTCAGTGAAGTAGCTCTGGCAATGTCATCACCAGCTGTAAACAGGTGAGAACAGAACTTCCAACATTTCCAAGCCATAGAGGCTTCTGGAGATACATATGCACTGAATTTTTTAAAAATGCCAGATTTGGTGCTTGCATAATATTGAATGTCAGTGATATACAAACAGACTTCTAGTAATCTTTGCAAATCTGATGAGATACTTTATCAGCAAATGCTTGCATATTTATGGTTGTAAGAGGCACAGCTCCAGACCAAACAAGAAATCTTTGAGATGACCAGGAACTAAAGCCTTCAGCAGATAGGTGTGGTGTTAGATCCTTTCCTATGCTTCCTCCTCTTTGATAGTGACAATCTGAATCCAGTTTTAATGAAGGTGCAGGATTACAGTTATTTTATCTTAGCTGGTTTGGTAATTCCCAGTTGACAGCACATATTATAGTACTACAGTAATAACTCCAGTACATACAGGAGCCATAATCATGCCAAGATGGCCTGACTATACAAAACACCCAGGAGTTAAACAGGACTGTGTGCAATGCCAAACTAATGAGTAGGAGCCAGAAAAAAAACATGAAGGTATTCAGAATTTGATTCAATGGCAAGGGATTGGAAGCATCCTTCATCTCTCAGAAGATAGTTACATTGTGAAGAGATAAAGCATCATCATAATATAACTTAATGTGAAAGAGCTGATATTTCAATAGCAGCCAATGGTTTGGAAGAATGTTTTCAACACATTGCTTTTGAAAAGGTTATATATTAACTCCATATAACTAACAGTGCTTAACTAGAACTGAAAGATGGCTGAAGTTTGTCATTGACAGAATCCAAAATAACTGACTAAAATAGCTGGAGAAAGAGAGAATGAGATACCTTGATTATTAGGAGTAACTTGAACAAAGTGGGGCAAGAAAGTTGTTTTGAGGGGTGACTTCAATATACTAAATTGCATAATGCTGGGGCTGCTGTTTTCAAACAGGAAAACAATTATTTTCTATTTGTTTTTTTTGTTTGTTTTCAGAGTGTGATTGCTTTATTTCTAGTTAGTAAGTCATAAATAAAAGGAAATTATCTTTTTAAGAGTGGCAGTTTTTTCAGTTATTTTTGTTCCTGTCCATTGTGTCATTACTTTAAAGGGAGTATGTCCTTTGGGATTTTATAAATCATATTATTCAATCTATCAAGTATCAACAGAAAACAAGAACTAAGTTTTTTTTTTTTTCCAGAAATGCACCTATATTTGGTGTCTTGTAACCTACCTCTTAGTTTATAACTGTAGATCTCAAATCCAGTTTATGGAATTCTTAAAACGTACTGGAGTTTTGCTTGGTTTTCATTTGACCTTGCGGGTCCTTCCTTCCTTCCTTCCTTCCTTCCTTCCTTCCTTCCTTCCTTCCTTCCTTCCTTCCTTCCTTCCTTCCTTCCTTCCTTCCTTCCTTCCTTCCTTCCTTCCTTCCTCCCTCCCTCCCTCCCTCCCTCCCTTCCTTCCTTCCTTTCCTTCCTTTCCTTCCTTTCCTTCCTTTCCTTCCTTTCCTTCCTTTCCTTCCTTTCCTTCCTTTCCTTCCTTCCTTCCTTCCTTCCTTCCTTCCTTCCTTCCTTCCTTCCTTCCTTCCTTCCTTCCTTCCTTCCTTCCTTCCTTCCTTCCCTCCTATTGTACCTTTGATATTCTGTGATATTCAGGATATTCTGTGTTGCTCTTTCTTAATTTCTAGCTACATTTTCTCCTTTTTAAGACACAACCAGAGTTACATATAGCAACAAAACATTGCTGCCCCATGGATTTTCTCTGTGGCATAATGCTTTTCTCTTGTTTTGTTCACTATCCTTTTTTTTTATTTATTTTTAAATAAACTGTGACATCTATTTATTGTTGAGTACTGATGTTAACAGAAAACAGCCCATGACAGCTTTAAGATTTGGGTATTAATATATAGTTCAGTGATTCCCTTGATTTTATGAAGACTCCCACCTCCCCCCCACCCCAGGCCCTGTGCCCTATAAGTTACTGAAGTCTGTCAGTCATTCTGTCAGTCTGTCAAATTTACCACAGTTTATCACAGATATCACAGTAGACTATCACAGGCAGAGTATTCAAATGTCTTGTGTTGCCCTCTCAATCCTGAAACATGCAAGTTATCCAAAGTTATGATAGTGAAATATCAGGACCTATATATACATATATGGATAGACCTGTGTATAAATGAAGTAATATTATTTACTTAATTATTTTAATGTGCTGTATTAGTATAATAACAAAAGTTAGTATTATAGGTGGGAGAGATCTACTGCTGCACAATATGAGGTGACCTTACTACCATTTGGACATACTTATGCATTTTTGTAAAAGTTCAGTGTTCAGTTTTCAAAGAACCACTGAATAAAATTTTTCCCCAGTCCCCCAACAATAACAACAAAACCCTTGTTAGAGTTGTGCATAGTAATTTTCTATTTAACTATTTCCCGAGTGTGAAAGGTTAATAATTAAGGAAAAAAAAAAGTTTTATTCACTTTAAAATGTTTTATTTTTATGACATTATTTAAGGTGTGAAGGTCTGCACAAGCAAAAACTTTTTATATGTACTATGACATAACAATCATCAATGGAAACAAAAGTTTAAGAATCTCAGATTACATATCATTGTTTTAAATGAATATTACTTTACAAGTGTAAAGTACATGTTGCCTAAAAGTGATTCTCTGCACTGGGGATTAAATGGGATTCTTAAAATCAATTATCCTTCTATTTGTGCATGCTGCCAGCATCCAGTGATGTAACAGAACTTGCCTTCTGTTTGAAAGGACTGTTTTGACTTACATATTGTGCAGTAATATCTCTGGGGATTCATTCAGTAATCACTGATGTTTCATAAGGCACCTTAGTTTTCTTACAATATTGGAAATACACTATACAATTTGATCTGGTATGCAAACAAGTTAGTTTGTGAATTTTACAAAGATTCTTTGTTTTTTACACACTGTTGTTATGAAATAGAAAATAAACTGCTACTTGCCCCATTGTTATTATACTCCAGTTTTAATGGGATTACTCACAGATTATGGAAATTTTTGTAGCATTAGCAAGGGAAATGGAAATAGATATGAAGTGAAGGAACTGAGAGAGAAAAAATGCATATAAAGTTGAAATAGAAAAGAAAAAATACTGTAGGATAGCAAATCTATTTTGATTCCTGCAACTCCCTTTCTTGCTAGTTTTGTATTTCATACACAATTGCCCTCTCTAGAAATTTGCAAAAAAACTATCACTAAAATTGTCAGCAATTGTTTCCAGTAAGTTTAGTATCATCTATGGTGTTGATCCACATTCTCTTTGATAACCATGGGAAGATATTTTTGCAAGGAGAGAGTATGCATAGTAATTGTAGTCATCCAGTATTTCTTTGATTATTTTTAAGGTGAGCAATTGTCTTAGAAATGTTCTAAAGGAAAGGAAGCCTGTAGGGTATATTTCCACAGCAGTGAGCTGTGCTCTCTTGTAGACAGCAAGCTATTTTATAGTTAGCCACCTTCAAAAAGGTTAGCTGTAACATCATGTGGGAAAGTACAGACTTGCTCCCTGCATATAAAAGTATATTTTTAGCTCCTTTTTTGCTAGCTGTTAATGCCATACAGCTGTTCCATTACCCAGTTTCAAGTGAGCAATGATATGCTAGCCTGAGTTATCACATCTTAACTGTTGTACAGACACCCTCAAATAAAAATGTGTTCTCTTTCTGGGAGAACCCAGACTGTTTTTGTTAGATGTTTCCTGGATGAACCTATGCAGGCTACCTCCTAGCACATGAGATGACACTATGGTTAGCAGTAATAATCTATAACTCCAGTTAGTGTTAAAGTTATTAGTGGCAGTATGTCGTCTTTGGTTATTGGTGAATCATGTAAAACATCTTTAATGAATTATGACACACTTTCAATACAGTTGTTTGGGCTTTTGGTGATTTGAAACAATGACAAGCTTGTAGTATTCATGGTTTTGCTCTATTGTGCCTCAGAGGTAACTTGTCAAACAAAAGTCAACAAATACTTTACAAAGAGCTACAATAAGAAACAGATTTCATTCCTGTTTTGTGTTCTGTTCTTGGCCACTGCTTGTACTCTAATGTGATATCACTGTTTCAACCCTTATACAAAATACAGACATCCGGTAGGATTCTCTTTGGAAGTCTAAAAGAATTAACATGATCAAGTATTTGTGACCTGTTAAGGACCGAAAGATCACAAACAATACCGAGAGTAAAATACTGTCCTCTAATTTCAGTTCTGAAAGCAAGTGTCCTATATCTGAGTTTGAGTGGCTAGTTTTAGGAAGCTTTCATATCAATATGTTTTCAACAAAGTTTTGACAATGCAAAAATAGTTCTGCCTTCTGAGTTTCTATTATCTGAATGTCTCAACACTTCCTAAAAAAAAGGAATGGAAAGGTTCTAATCTGGAAAACCTGTGTTTAAATAAAAAATCAGCTTATGAAAATGTGAACATTGTTTTCCGATTTCTCTCATCTCTGTTCTTTCTGTATAAGGAAAATGCTAAAATTCTCATGAAACATAATTTTCATCTTCCTAATTGTCCTTAGGAGACAATAGCAACTGGAGGGTGTTTTATTTTTTTTTTGTTTCTTTTTTTTTTTTTAAATCAATTTCAATTTCATGACTTAAAATAGTTACAAACCACATGTCACTTACAAACCTTCCTGTTATAACACACTGGCTTTGTACAGTGATTTCCAATCCCTTTCTCCCATTCAGAAAAACACTTTGTGGTTTTACTTTTAACCTTTAAGTATTTTTAGAATGGCATACCATTGTGCTTTCCGCAATATGTGTCTTGGAATGTAATGCAATAAGATATTAGTTTGTGCAATGGAAAGTGTGAATAGGAAATATACTTTAAACAATTTGTATTGATGTTTTTGCATTTGATCTCAAAATGGTTCTTTAAAGAAAAAGTATTGTAAAATAATTATAGTAAGTAATTGCTTGGCTCTCACAGAACACGAAGTTTCTTTAAAATAGGAAACAATAATAGAGCTCTACTATTATTTTGCAAAAACTAAAGTTGTGCATTTTAATAAGAACTTTTTATATACTGATTTTTAAAGAAATACTTTCTTCCTACCTAGTGATTTTCTTTTTCCAGCCAGAAGAGTTCAATGTGATTTCACAATATGGTTGTAACCTAGTTACTTAGCCCAAAGGCTAGGGTCTCCAGCCAAGAGGGCGGGAAATTGAGGTCATTCGCTCGGTGTTCATGGAAAGACTTGAATTGCCACCTTGCTGAGGCATTCTCTTTGTAAGTAAATACCACACCCACCCACCCCACCCCAGATACGTTGCCTTAGCTGCAACTGCTTAACATCTGTTAGTAAGTATGTGATTATTTTTTAAGGTGTAGGACTGTGAACAAAACCAGGCCTTAATACCTTATTTGAGGTTAGGCAAATGTGTATGGAGAACTCTCCCTGCGGCAGTACCCCTGCAGAGTACAGAATGTCTAAGCCAACCTTTTCACACTGCCTTCTCTGGTATACCTCTCTCTGTACTCCTGTACCATACATACAGGAAAGCTGCTGTTTTTGCAGGGAAGCCGTTCCCCTTTTGTTGTAGAGGAGTGAGATGGATTTGTTTTTGATTTTCATTTTCTACTTCACAGAGAGCAGCAGAAGCAGATATAGAGCTGCAAGTTGTTTCTTTAAGTTGTTGTCTATTTTAATTCCACAGTCGCATTTCCTACTGAAGAAGTTGTTTTGCTCATGTGTATAGTTTCCATTCACGTTGGTAGATTCTGTATTCATTCCACCTTCCTCTTTTACTCCTCTTGCAGAAGTTTTATGTGTCTTTCTCCTAGCAAAAAATGGCTGTTCAGCAACCTTTGAGCCTGTCATCTTAGATTTAAAAAGAAAAATTTATTGGCTTGTTTTCTCCTTACTCTTTGGCATTGTCCATGTGCAGCTGGCTTCTGCAGATGTTTACTTAACAGAGCTGGTGACTTTTAAAGCCTTGCAAATGTCTGTACTGTTACAAGTTTCCCCTTTACTCAGAGCTACAGTACACAGGCTACATCTGTCCTTAGTAGATCTGGCTGCCTTCCTTACCTTCTTAAATATAACCTTCAACTTATTGTGCCGATATATTTGCTTGCAGCAGTACAGTAAGTAAACATGTATACGTGTTATCGATGTTGGAATAGTCTTTCTAATTCAAAATAATAATAATAAAAAAATCCATTCTCAGACTAAACATTTTTCTGATTACCTTTGCATACTTCTATACTGCACGGGTTTTTCAGCTGAACTCATTAACTTTTTTTTTTTTTTTCTGTATCAGTTCTAATTGCTTCCTCAGCTTTCTCAGTTTTGTTCCTTACAGTGGATGAATATTTCTGTATTCATAAGAACATCTTTCATAAATCCCCATTCTTGTTGTGACTCTGAGGACTCCCACCTTCTGTAAAACGTCCTTTCCACACATTTTTGCTGAAGTGCTTTAACTTTTGAGCTATAGGGGGAAAGCATGCTAGAGAAAGAGAAATGCTACTGTCAAATACCCCTTCTTCTGTTACACCCACTCATTTGTTTGTGGCTGATTGGGATTTAGGGAGCAAATATATGGAGGATGGTTTGTGTGTAGGCAACCTTATATGTATTTCTGACTTTTTGTAAAGCAAATAGTAGCAAGTGGAGCATGGTCCTTGATTAAAGTACTTTACTGCCTGAAGTATGCATCCTGAGTGTGCTTTTGAATCTGGAGATACTGAATGAAGTAAAGTCCCCCAAAGCTAGAGCAGTTGTTTTGTCCAAATAATGAGACTGTTGCTAGTGATGACAAGTCATATCTCCAAACTTTAGAATGGAAGGTTTATAACAGTAGTGACCAATTAAAAAAGAAAGTGGGAGGTGGAGCCAGCCCATTTCTTCCCTTTCCTTTGGGAGACTAACATTTATCATAAATTTTACAGTAAGAAGTTAGAGAAGCAAATGATATTTCAAAGGACATTTCAAATGCTGGTTTGGAAGTGTCCCAAGAAAGAGCCAAGAAGTCTGGTGGCTTCAAAATTTAACTCCAAATTTAAGGAAGACAATGTTTCCTTCAGCTAAATTACCCTTATAATCTAAAAGGAGAGAGAGAATGGCATTTGATTTGTTACTAAAAATGTTATGTTATTTTATTTTATTTTATTTTATTTTATTTTATTTTATTTTATTTTATTTTATATTTTATTTTATTTTATTTTATTTTATTATATACAACAGGTAACTGCTGCATGTGCCTTATAAAAATTTCTTATAAACAAATTTATGGTGATGTTTTTCTTGGCTAAATATTTTCATGTGTAAATATGTATGGTTTTCATAGAGGAACAAGGAAGGGATAACATGAAATAAGCAACAAAAAGGAAGACAAAGACCTGCATTACATTCATTTTGGGGAACTGATCCTAACTGAGCTGATGCAGGGGTGCTGTATCTTAATAATATCAACTATTTTAAGGAGGTAGTGATGTTCCCAGAGTGTGAATAACTCTGCCAAGAGTAGCTATGCTAGCTTTTCTTGAGCTGTTCCATATGAGGTCTACTTAATTTGGGTTTTGTCATTCATAGAAAGGGTGTTTAAAAATACTTTCCTTTCTGCTAGAAACATAGATTTTAAGAGGGTGCTTACAACTAGTCTAGGATTTGATATGACAGATATTTATAACTAATGCAGAGCAAAACACAAAATACACTTAACCTTTATTCAGTTGCATTGTAAATGTATTCCACTTTCTTTCAACTGGAGTGAATTATATTAATAACTTGTTATTGTTAAAATGTCAAGAGTATTTTCTTTCTCTTTGAATTATCATTTCTCTGCTCAGGGTATTGGGTTCTACTTATCGCTCCTGACATGGAAAGGAAGAAATGTAATCTTAAGTGAAATGTTCAGACTTCTCATGAATAGGTAGGTTATTTCTTTCAGATTAGCTCAAGTAATAGTTACAAAGCTGACATATGGAATGTGGAAGGAGACAGGAACCAGACAATGCATGGAAACTGAAACACTCTCTCGTTTAAAGATACAGTCTCCCTGGGACTAATAGAGTGATGTGCACAACATGTCAGGTACTTCTGTATCTGGCACATCCTTATATTTTCACCAAGCTGATTTCAAGCATGTGACTTTTATTTTATTGTGACATTATCGCAATAATTTACAGCCTCCTTTCAGTGTTGAAATGTGCTTGTTTTGGGAGGAAATCTGAGATGTTCCAGAAAAAAAAAAAAACAATTAGGAGTTTTAAATTTCATTCCATCTCTTCAGCTGATGAAATATATTCCCTGTAAAACACCTGGTTAATCAGATAACTCTTACACAGCTTTTCCCCCCTCAGTACTTCAGAAAGAGGTCATTTTTCCCATTAAAGGATAGTTACCTTCTGGGAAGTAGGTTAATCCACTGTCCAACTGGAATGTAAAGGCTGAAGTAAAAATTGTGTACATTTTGTAGTTCGCATTTTTCCAGCATGGCTTATGAAGCAAACAGAAATGTAAAGTTAAACATGTTTGTGTCATATTTATTGTTTATAACCAGAAATGTAACAGATACTCCTCCTAACGACTTTACTACAGCAAGCTAAATCAAATTCCAGTTGATGTATTCTTTGGAAAGTCTGACTGGCTCAAAGGGAGAAGAAATATTTCACTTTATATTAGATCCCTTTCTTCCAGCTTCTTATATAATAGTACTGTTGTATATTCAACCACCAAGAATAATCTGGCTAAAGTCTGTCAGTGTTAACAAAGCCTTCCTTCATTTTGTGAAGTGAAAAAAACTGACTTGGTTCAAGCCAAGTTGTGTGTACTTTTACATCGTTATTTTCAAATTAACTACGGCTTTACACTAGCAGCTATCAATGCATATTAAAAGCTACCGGTGAAACAGTAAGGTTCAGGGTAACATAATGGTCCTTGTTTTTGTGCATTTTTCTTTAAAAATAAACATTGAGGTTCACTAGTATTAGTAACAGTATTGTTTGCCAGCTGGAGTATTTTATTTTCAAATGAAAAAAAAGGGAAAACTAGATCCTACAAAAGTGTCAAGGACTTTTGTAGGGAATGTGTCCTAGCTAAAAATTCTTTATACACTGTAACACTACTGGTGTAATTTCATGACTGTAATTCTGCGGAAACATTGGCCTGCCCAATGCAAAAACTTAGCTTTTGTCTATTTCAAAGAGCTAACAACATCAAGAATTTAAACTGTTAATATGATATTATTGGTGGTGGTGGCGGGAAATAGTGCCCAAACATCATTCTGACCTACACAAATAAACAAAGCAAAACAACCAAAAAAGGACATCTTTTATTCAAAAATCATTTTTGCACCGCAGACAAGCAGACCAGAGTAAAACCTTACTGTGAACATTGTAGAGTTTGGGTGAAGTTCAGACTGGAATATCATCTTTGGGGCATTCTTCCTATTTCTTTAGCAGAAATACTGAAATATGAAGTTAATTTTTTCCCAGGGAATTTTTTTTGCTGTGTTTCTGACATTTGTAAATTACACTGGAAAACAGTGGGATGGAAAATATATTGCAGAAGAGATGTTGTTTAAATTATTATTTGTTTTCAAGGAGAGTTTTATTTAAGTGTACTCAGGATTTCTCTCCCTTACCCAGCCCCAGGAAAGGAAAGAACTGGATATGTTTTGGAGAGCTACACTCTGAGCATGACTGGAAGGGAAATTAAGAAGTGTCTTGCCAGCTCTTAAACTATATAACAAAGAACAATTACTCTTCCTTGGATGATGCTGTAAGAGAAGGCATGTGGAAACAACAACTGGTTCCATCATGTCGTTGTGTAGTACTAAAGCTGTCTTCAGTCCCTACCCTTAGCTGTGAACCAGTTTAATCTGCCAAATTATTATTGTTCTTAATATTTCCCAAAGAGTTTTCTAAATTAATGGGCCAAGAAGTTATTAATGATCTAAGAGGTTACTATTTATACAGTGTTTACATCCTTTTTATCATGGTACACTTTGAAGTTAAGGATAGTTAATGCTTTATTTATTTATTTATTTATTTATTTATTTATTTATTTCTGTATCAAGTGATTCCACAAATAAAAACACACACAAAAAACACTTGTACTCTTTCCTTTTTCACCCAATAAAAAGTGACATTTATTGGACTTACAGAAAAAAAAAAGGGAGAAGTGATATATTCATAGGGTTGCTCTGTAAATAAATATGCTTCTATCTATTACATATTTATAAGATTTATCATTTTTATCAGGTTTATTCTTTTTCAATATCTTGGGAAGAAAAAAAAACAAAAACAATTCATTTGAGAAATAGAACTGGTAGAGGAAAATTCTTCTTCACCCTCAGAGAAAAAAAAGTATTAGTAGTTAGACTGCTCAAAATATTAGCTATGAATGTTGCTTTATTATCACATAATTTTCTTTTTAAAAAAGATTTATTTATTTTTATATATATCAATTTTGGAATGAACTCCTGCCTAGGATATTTCACATACTAAATGGTAAAAAATTAAAGTCTTAGATTTATGTGATGCAACTGCCTGAGTGGAAAGTGTTGTGGATTGTATATGGGGCCAAGAGCCATAAAATCTTGGACTCTGGACCCCTTTTCGATGCTGAGCAGCCTATATAATTTTTTGTACTTACACAACGCTCAGCAAACATTATTAATTCAAGCTTCACACAGTCACTGTGAAGTACAGAGGTGTAATTATCTCATTTTTTCAAGTGGGAGAACTGAGACTCATAGAGGTTATGCTCTGCAATAAAACAAGTTCAGAAATAGGGTGGGAACCAAGGTCACTTGGCATTTATTCCTGGCCCTGGTCTGCTGGAGTACTATGTAAAGCCTCAACCCCTTTGCCTGGCATATGGGGTTAATGTTACTTTCCTCTTTGCAGCTGCTTGTGCTGAAATTCATGCCAGGCAGTAGAAGAAGATATCCATCTGTGGAACCCATCTTCCATGGAAGCTATTATTGTCTCATTTTGAGTATTTAGGAAGTTTCATGTGGAAAAAAAAAAAAAAAAAAGCAATTCCAGCTCTGCAGAAGACAATGAAGAAATTCCTTATTTTAATGGACATTAAAACTCTGGGAGAGGTTGCCATAATACGAGATAAGGGATTGCAGAGCAGAACACCAGACCCACACTGGCACGAGAAGTACCCACAGTTCTTTAGTTTACTCACCACAGCAGCCCAAGGCAGTTACTTATCCTTTGTGTGCCTCAGATTTTTTTCTTGCTTGTTTTTAATTTAGTTTTAAGCCACACTGTGCTGCTAAAACATGGGACTTGAGCCTAGGAAATCCTTGGTGTTACTGTAGCATTTGGTGGCTTCCAGGTTGATCTGGGTGAATTTCTTTTGTAGAAGCTTCTTGAACATACACTTCTAACCAAGGCTTTCAGTCATTTTCTTGTTGCTCCTGAGCAGTGCCAAGGTGCTGGATCAGAAGGCAAGGTGGAGTGAGTGAGATGGGTGCTTGCATTGCAAGCATTGCTGGTCAACTCCCGTGAGGTGGCTGGTGCTGACAAGGGGCAGTGCCCCAGCCCTTCCTGAGCAGTGCTGTTGGGCTGCCAGGCTGGTGGGCTGCCGGGCTTTCCACCCCTGCACGTGAATCAAAAGAACTGTGGAGCATGAAGAAACAAGAACTTTCTGACAGGCCCCCCCGTGCCAGCTGTAGAGCAGGAGTAATTCTATCTCTACTTTATTTAGAGCTGCACCTGCCTGCCAAAATGCCCAGAGTGCGGTGTATTAAAGTGCATCTTTTCCTCACAATACATCTGTGTTGCCACAGATCAAGTTTTTACCTCTAGATCCTCAAACAGCCCTTTGCTTTCTGGGGTTGCATGGTGTGGTACCAAAACGTGCTATGCATTTGCAGGATTTGCAGGTAAAGCCCTTTTATCTATCTATCTATCTATCTATCTATCTATCTATCTATCTATCTATCTATCATCTATCTATCTAATTTATCCATCTATTTATTTTTCAATTAACAGCTTTTTAAAATAATGTTTTCACTTGCTGTGCATCCCAGCACTTTTTAATATTTCACCTGTTCGTAAAAAGTTTTGATATAGTGAATTACCTTTTATACAAGTTGTTTTTCTTTGTATTTTCAGAGCCTGCTGTTCTCTCAGTTTTCCAGTAAATTATTATTTTCTCTGTATTACTTTACATGTTGTAATTGCTTTGTTATCTGGAGAAGAAAGGTAGGCTCAGCTTACTCCTTTCATCACTGCCAGAGCCTCAGTGAACTAACTGTAGTTCTTCTCATTACCATTGCTTTGTTCTGCCTTGTTACAATGATAGTTGCCCTTGTCATCTTGTAATGTTAGCTGTGAAACCTTGTGGTTAAGAACAGAGAGAAGGTAAAAGATTGTGGTGGGGAAAGATAAATTAGGCAGTATATTTTGCAAAATGAGTTGATAAAGAAATGTTTGTGTTTCCTATCATTAAATAACTGAGTCTGAATTCATTATGTAAACACAGCAGCACACACTGAAGAAAGTCTAAGATGCTTTGTTGCAAGAGATACAGAAAGAGTATGACTGAGAGTTTGCAATGTTTGGTCCCAGTGTAATTTTCGTCAAGTTAAGACAAATGAAAATTTCCAGGTGTCTCATTGTCTTTAAATATTTTTTTTTTCTCTCTGGCAAGCTTAGTCTTGCTCCCTCCCAGCCTCCCTGTTGCTTTTACTCCTGCCATGTGAACTTTGATGACACAGCTATACTATTTTTGTTTGTTTGTTTTTGTTTTTAACCTGTATTTTTATGTCTCTTTCCCAAAGGAATGAAAAATTGTGTTTTCCTCAAAGTGATCAAATAAATAAACTTGATTAAAATTAAGGGCTATGTTGTGATCCTGGGGGCCCGCTAATGCTATTGAAACCAGCTTGTGGGATCTTGTGGCCATCTAATTTTGGTCAAGCCAGCTAACAGTTAAAATGAGATCCCTTCTGTGGCAAATGAAAAGTAGAATTGACCGAATAAAAATACAATTAGGCAAAAGAAATTAAAAAAGAAAATCTTCAGTGTGGATATGTACACCTTGTTTTCTCAATTCTGTAACAGTTAGTCATGCTGTTGTTTTTTATGACCTCCTGAGGAAATACAGAGTTGTCCTCCTCTCATTAAGAATCACTTAATTAATTAATTAATTCCATGTTGAATGAGACCCTGAGCAACCTGACTTAGTGGATGACATCCCTGCTCATTGCAGGGGTGTTGGAACTAGATAGTCTTGAAGGTCCCTTCCAACCTACGCTGTTCTACAATTGTATGAATTACTTGTGTCCTGGGAGCTTTCCAGGGGAAACTAAAGATTCAGCAAGGCCTAGAAGTTTATATGGAAGACTGTTTATTTTATAAGAATTTGGAAGATAAACTTAACACATGGTCAAGACGACTGAGGTGACCAGGTGAAATCTAAAGATACTATTGTATAACAGAACCAGTGGTGGATGAGTTCCAGCATAGCAGAGTTAGCTGTTGAAAATGCCTGAAAGCAGCAGGTGAGATAGCTGCCAAAACAGTGGTTGTGTGATTCTCGTCCTGTGTCTCAGATTAGCTATGTGATGGGGCTACCCTGTGTTTGAGCCATGACAGTCTCTGTGCCAAAATATTCATGTTAACATGTGGATGTACCTCCCATTTGACTTTTTTTTTTTTTTTTTTTAATTAAAGTGCTGCTTAGCTCTTTTATGGCATCCGACTGCTGGAGTCTAGTCCTTTCTTCAGCGTATGGAAATACTGATACAGTTGCTCAGTGAGAGCAAATTACAGAGCAATCTTAAAGGTATTCCATTCTCAGATGGCCTAGACACAGCAACAGCTTTTTAAAAGATTGATTAGCCCTTTGGTAAAGCCTGAGACTGTGGTTTCTAAGATTTAAAAATCCTACTGACTACAGTATCCTTGTCATCTTAGGACACATTCAACTTTATATTCATTAAAGCAGATAGCAGCAGCTGCTCTCACATCATGCAAGCTCATCTCGTATGGAGAGGCATGGATACCCGGAGTGTATTCTTTTGGCTTGCTCTCTCCAGTGGAAGGTATGCTCAAATGGAGAGAAGTATTTGGTGATTGTACTCATCTCTCAAATCTTGATAATTCCATACTCATGACATGCCATCCAACTCCACAAATGTCAAGATGACTAAACATGGAAAAGTCAACTTGTTGATTCTGGAGTCTGTTTATGCACCTGGTAAAATGGAGGGGAGGAAGGAGAGATCCCAGTGCCGAAGCACAATTGCACACTGCACTTACATATTTTTAGCATTGGTGGTGTCTGACCTGTGACCTCTTTGTCATGACCAAGACAAATACTTACTAGTGTCTTCATGCTTTTAAAAGGCCCATTGTTAGACACATAAAGTTGCACAAAATCATAGCAATGAAAATGAATGCCTGCCATTTAAATTTCTCTGAATGGATAAATTCAGCGTGATTCACTGTTTCAAAAAGACAGATCTGATGCCAAATATATATAAAAAGTGTGCAGAATTGTATTAGAGCACTTGGTCCTTATCAAAACAAACAAACAAACAAACAAAAACACACACACACACAAAAAAGCAACCACAGACGAATCTTACAAGGGTAGGGGAAAATACTGAACAAATCAAATATTTTCACCACATATAGCTGTGCTTTTGGGTCCTGTATAGCTGCAACAACTAATTTACCTGTCCACTGATGAAGGAAATGTTTTGTTTGTTTGTTTGCTTTTAACTGTTTCTAAAAACAATTGGATTGTTTCTACTGCATTCATTATCCAGGTGTGCCGCAGCATAGAGAAGTGGTTCAACTGAGAATATCTGAAGCCTGTAAATTAGGACTACAGAGAGGGACTAGATGCAATATTATGTACCTGCATATAACCCATCAGAAACAGGCTAACACTATTCCCTTTGCAGATGGAATTCAAGTCAAGTTAATGTCTCTACATTTTTACATTTTTATTTGTTCAGTCTGTTTCAGTTCTTTGCTAAAGAGATGTTGGAAATGTTGACCCAATACTTGTATTTATTTTTCACTATTATGCTTTTAGATTAAAAAGAAAAAAAGACATTTTTTGTTTGTTTCTAAAGTGAAGGAAGCTTTGTGGTGCACATAGGCATTACAGGACTGAAAAACATCCTGTCCCTGGTTTTACTAATATTCTATGTGAGTTATCTAATTGTTCTTTATTAATATTGATGACCTAGAAGAAAATCCTGCCTGTAAGAGTATTTTCTGATATGAAATGCAGTGTTTTCTTCAATATTATTATAAAAGATAATAAGTGTGTCTGTCTGTAGTGGGTTTACATGGCAAAGTTTTGGTAGCAGGGGGCCACAGGGGTGGCTTCTGTGAGAAGAATCTAGAAGCTGCCCCATGTTAGGTAAGTGCCCTGCTGTTGACCAGAGCTGAGCCAATAAGTGATGTTGTTTGTGCCTCTGTGAGAGCATATTTAAGACAGGGAAAAAACAAACAAACAAAAAAAACCACTGTGCCACACAGCAGCTGGGAGATTGAGAGGAGCGAGGAACAACCTTGCAGGCGCCAAGGTCAGTGAAGAAGGAGGGGGAGAGATGCTCCAGGCGCCGGACCAGAAGTCCCCTGCGGCCTGTGGTGAGGACCATGGTGAAGCAGCCTGTCCCACTGCAGCCCATGGAGTACCACAGTGGAGCAGGTTTCCACGCTGCAGCCTGTGGAGGAGACCACGGTGGAGCAGGTGGATCTGCACGGACGGAGGCTGCGGCCTGTGGAAGACCCAGGCCAGAACAGATTCCAGGCCGGAGCTGTAGCCCGTGGAGAGGAGACCACTCAGGAGCAGGTGACCTGGCAGGAGCTGCTGCCCGTGGGGGACCCAGGTTGGAGCAGTTTCCTCCTGAGGGATGGACTCCGTGGTATGGACCCATATCTGGAGCAGTTCTTGAAGAGCTGCTGCCTGTGGGAAGCCCACGCTGGATCAGTTCAGCAAGGACTGCATGCCGTGGGAGGGACCCCACAGCACAGGGGACAAATGTGACTGAGAAGGAGCGGCAGAGAAGAAGCACTATAGACTGATCATAACCCCCATTCCCCCGTTCCCCTGCGCCGCTCGGAGGGAGGAGGTGGAAGAGGGTGGATGGGGGGGAAGGTGCTTTTGGTTTCTTTCCTTTGTTTCTCACTTCTCTAGCTTGTTAGTAATAGGTAATAAATCTTACTATCTCCATATACTGAGTCTGTTTTGCCCATCACGATAATTACTGCATGATCTCCCTGTCCTTATCTCAACCCTTTAACCCTTTTCATCGTATTTTCTCCCCTTTCCCCTTTGAGGAGGGGGAGTGAGAGAGCAGATGTGGTGGCGCTCGGCCGCCCACCCGAGTAAAACCACCACACTGTCTTACCTTATTGGTCTTTTTTAATAGCTCCTTTCATGAAGGACTGTCTCTAATTTATCATAAAGTCTCTCTTGAAATGTTTAGGAATACTAGTATAACAGTAGAGCAAGAAGCCACCCAGCTCTTAGGGAATCAGTCCTGGCTGTGTTCTTGTAACAAATTTGATACTCTTCTCCCGAGAAAAAGACAGACATAAATGTTATTTTTTTTTTCAGCATAATAAGTCAACAATTAGCAGGAAAGAATTTTCAACACAATTTCACCAGGAATCTTTCTGATTCCCAATCCAGTAAATAGCCTGTCAGCATCAATTAAATGCATCTTCAGATAACGTATTCATAGAATCATAGATTCATTTAGGTTGGAAAACACCCTTAAGACCATCAGGTCCAACCATCAATATGACTCTACCAAGTCCACGACTAAAACATGTCACTAAGTATTACATCCACATATCTTTTGAATACCTCCAGGGATGGTGACTACACCACTTCCCTGGGCAGCCCATTCCAGTGCCTAACCACCCATTCCATGAAGAAATTCTTCCTAATGCCCAATTTAAATTATTCCAGTTGCAACTTGAGGCTGCTTCCTTGTATACAGTCTAAACTTTTTTGAGAGTAACTTGAGTCCATTTCCTCTCATCCTATCACTTAATCACCTGAGAAAAGAGACCAACACCATCTTCATTGCAGCCACCTTTCAGGTAATTGTAGAGAGCAAGGATGTCCCCTCTCAGTCTCCTCAGACTAAAGAACCCCACTGCCCTCAGTCACTCTTCATAAGTCTTGTCCCTTCACCAGCTTCATTGCTGTTCTCTGAATGCGTTCCAGCAACTCCGTATCCTTCTTGTAGTAAGGGGCCCAGAACTGAACACAATAGTTGAGGTGCAGCCTCACCAGTGCCAAGTACAGTGGGAAAGTCACTTCCCTAGCTCTGCTGGATTTGCTATTTCTGATAAAAGCCAGGATGCCCTTGGACTTCCTGGCCACCTGGGCACACTGCTGGCTCTTATTCAACCAGGGGTCAACCAGCAGTCTCAGGTCCTTTTTTTCTGGGCAACTTTACAGCCACTCTATCCCACCTCTATACTACTGAATGAGTTTGTTATGTCTCAGGTGCAGGACCTGGCACTTACCGTTGTTTTATGTCAGGCAGTTGGACTTGGCCAATTGGTCTCACCTATTCCTTCTCTGAGGATGAGAAGATCCTCAAGAAAAGCTCTGCTCAGTCTAGGCATTACCAATATTGTTGATAGTTGAAATGTTAGAATAAGCTCCATATTAAAAATGCAAGTTTGTGAAATGCAGAGTCATGTACAGTTGTTAAAGACGCGAGAATGCAAGAGCAGATATTCTGCGGAGTAACTGCGATAGTTTTGCTGATATGCGTTTCTGTCAAAGCTCTCTTCTGTGCTCTTTAAGATTACCATATTTATTTTCACGTGACTAGTGTAGATCTTTCATGTTTTTGTGATTTCTTTTTTTTTTTTTCTTTTTTTTTTTGATGGTAGAAAACAATTCTAAATTGGCTTTGGATTTAAGAGATTCTTTTTGTTCTTTAGGATGTTTTTCTTTATTCATTATTTACATTATCATTTTTAACCCCTTCTATTTTTTTATTGTATAAACACCTATCAAGGTGTTTATACAAGTCAAAGTAGATGACATCAGTTGTTTTTCCTTTGTCCGCCAATTCTGTCACTGTCATAGAAGGACACCAAGTTAGTCAGGCATAATCTGCCCTTTGTGAAGCCATGCTGTCTGTCTACAATAACCTCCTTGTCTGCCATATACATTAACATGGTTTTCAGGATGATCTCTTTGTGCTCCATGATCTGGGCACACAGGTGAGGATGGCAGGTCTGTATTACCTTGGGTCCTCCTTTTTAACCTTTTAAAAAATGTGTGTTATGTTTTCCCTTTTCAGGTCAATGGGTACTTTACTTGACTGCCATGACTTCAAATTTGATGGATAGAATGTACTGATAAAAGGGGCTTAAGAAAAGGTGGGAAAGAGGATTTATTGTAATCCTTAAGAGTCTGCTAGTGTGTATGTTCTGCTTTCCTACAGATGTATTCAGGAAACACCGGGGAAATAATGTCCCAAATTTTAGGCTATTTACTAAAGCTAGGTTAGTATCCAAGAAAATATCTGTTGGGGAGATACTATGAAAGGTATTTGCTGAACAGAAGCAACAAGAACCACTCATAGTAATTCCTGCACTGTTAATTCAATACTCATAACAATAACAACAAAAAAGAAACTTTACTAGTAGATAGCATTTCATACGATTGAGACAGTAAAGTCAATAAAATTCTGGCTGCAGAACTAAGTAAAACAATTTAAATCTGTATTAACTACTGCTACTAATTTTAAATATCTAGAGACTTCAGTGTCTGGAATCACTGAAGAATTTGGCAAGTCTCATATAAAATCTGCAGAAAAAAATATCTCAAACTAGAAGAATTGGACAGATTTGGAAGCAAGTTGGAAAGGTTAAAAAAAGAGCTATGCAAGTCTTTGTGTCCTGTTTTGTTTACCTCAGTAATTGAATCTCGTGTGAAATTATTTACCTCCTTGACCTTCAAGTGGTAAGTTATTTTCTTCACTATCATCTCCTAGGTTTCTTTTGAATAATAATAATAATACATAAAAGTCAGGCACTTTTGCTTTCTCCCTTATGTAAATGCTACATCGTTAAGTTGTTTCTTAGTTGGGTAAGGGTGCAAGGTCCTGCTGTTTCACAGCTGTAGTGAAAGTGACAGAAAATCACTGGCAGAAGACTTGTCTGAGTCTTAGATGCTGTTGAGCAGACTAGTGATTCTGTAACTTTCAAACCAGACTTGGAAAGATTTGAATGATTTTGTTCTGAACTTTTAGTATTCTTTTCTTTTTAGACAATGAAGTACACTAACAGAGTTTTAAAAGAAAAGCTTGTCATATAGTGCATATAGTGCATATTGTGCATATATCACCAGCTATGTTGAGTGAAACAGAACTTGGATTTGTGTATGTCACCTGCTAAATCATTGAGTCATAGGGTAGTTTTGATAGGAAGGGACCTTTAGGACCTTCAGGTTCCAAACCTCCTGCCATGGGCAGGGACACCTCCCACCAGACCAGGTTACCCAGAGCCCCATCCAACCTGGCCTTAAACACTTCCAAAGATAGGGCATCCACAGCTTTTCTGGGCAACCTGTTCCAGTGCCTCAACACCTTCTGAGTGAAGAATTTCTTTCTAATATCTAACCTAAATCTACCCTCTTTTAGTTTAAAACTCTTACCCCTTGTCCTAGTATGACACACCCTGCTAAAATTCTTTCAGAAGTGATGTTGGTTACTAGGAAGCATCAGAAGGATCTGGAAGTTTTTCTGTGCTTGATTCCTTTGATGTTTCACAGGTATCAACACTTTCCCAAGGATTATAGAAAAACACTTTTTAACAATGTGATAATATTAAACTGAATACTCTCTCTCTATCCCAATAACTTTTATTTTATTTATTTTTATTTTTATGTTAAGCTGGTAGCTTTATCTGCAGCATTCTTGCATGGATTTTAAACTCTTTTCACTACCTGTTATGGTGCTATCTGTTTCATGGTTGCGTCTTTCTTCTTACTGTGTGTATACAACTCCAATCCGCTTCCCTAAATTGATGTCAAGGTCAAAGTACTATACCTAAATGCATGCTAAAGTTTTGTTACTATGCTTTATTTGTTGTGTTAATGTTTCGTTACTGTGATCTCTCTTCCCACCACCTTTGCTCTTTGTTTTTGAGTTTTATCTTCTGTTATATTTAACTTGTGCATTTATTTTTTATTTTTTATTTTTTACATTTATAGATGTGATTTTTTTTCTATTTATTGGTACACTCTGGGGCTTTAGCCTGACTTGAAGAGTTTGAGGTATTCCGGGGAAAGATTACTATCTAAACATAATATATTCACCTAATAATTCATCACATGCACACAAAGATATACGAATTCTGGGTCTGTTTTTATTTTATTTCATTTCTCTTATAGCTTGAGAGTGAACATGAAAAAAAAAGGTTTCTGATGAAAAAATTGTTTTGTTTTGTTTTGAAAAATATCCCTGAAAGTATCAATTAAGTTTATTGAAAAAATACTGAGTTTTAAACTAAATTGAAACATCAACAGCAAACCCCCCTCTTGTTGGAAAAAAATATATTTTTTTTAGTTTTACCCAATTTTGGTAGTAAATTGCATAAAGGGGTGATAGGGAACAGAGAGACAGATAGAGTGAAACAAGAACAGTTTTGAATGAGAATGATATATGTATGTCACAGAAAGTAAGGATTACCTTCATAAAGCAGTGGGGATAAATCTCCCCTTTGTCTAGTGGACCACTGTGGGTTTGGACATAAGAGACATAAGTTTAATTAACTCATTTGTTTGAGGCAATTCAAATTTATCTCTATCTCCTTAAAACTCATAGCAGAGTACTGAGGACTGTAGTGATTACATTTCTGTGGACTTAAGTGCGTAAATGGCCCCATGGCAGAAGCAGTTTCTGAGAGCTGGGAGACTTAAAATGGACTCTCTAACACACTCTGAATAAGGCAGTAACCCCTGAGTCCCAGTTTATTGGGAAATAAGAAGGAAATACGTTCCCTGTTCCTGCTAATTCCCATGTTCTGGGCTTGAATTTATTTTGATGAGGAAAAATGAGGAAGAAATTATGTTCTTCAAGATGATGATTCAAAGCAGGTGCTCTGTAATGGGAACAGAAGTGAATGGATGGCTTGCAGAAAAGCTTGACTACATAAACTTGTCATTTACAGCCTCTCAGCCCCAGGCCTTAATATTACTGTGTTTTTCCAGGAGTTGAGATTATTGTGACTCTGTGAAAAGCTGCATATGAAGCAGCTTCAGTTTCAATATATGTATTTAAAACTCTGTTATGCATATATTATTTTTATGTCTTCTGGGAGAAGTATGTAGGAAAAGTAGGAGAGATGGACTCTGGTTTACTCTATCTATAGACTGCAGAAGGTCAAGCAGAGTTCAGGGTTAAAGTGTCCAAGTGTCTGTATTCCTTCCTTCCTTCCTTCTTTCCTTCCTTCCTTCCTTGTATAGAATTCCTTCCTTTCTTTGTATAGAATTTGTTGTCAGTAGACTGACAACAAGTCTTGCTAATCACAAACCTGTTGTAGAATTAGCCTTTCACCAGATTTATTAAAACAGAGATATGGTCTAATACGTCTATCTCAATTTGTTCTTTTTTTTTTTTTGCTGTCAGTTTGCCATTTTGACAATTGAAGATTGGTGTTCAATGTTGCAACTCTTCTGATTCCATTTTTCATACTAAAGGCTATGTTAATTCTTGATGTGCAGCCATCATCAGTAAAACGGAAATAAAATTTACAAACCTGTATTACTTCAGTCTCAGTGTAGACCTCTTGTCTCAGTTTGATGTGAAGGCTACAAGACACTTAAGGACAGATAAAACATTAATGTTTTATTGAAGTACAGGGGCAAAATTATGCCTTAACTTCACTGTAATTCTGTCCTCTACCTGTACGTAAACTGCAAGAATTTGGTGGATTTCAACAAAAGTGTTAGAAGAGCTGGATAAAAGTTTTTATTTATTTATATATGTTTATTTTTTTTTTAGTTGTACTAATACTGATGATATTGCCTTCTGTTCATTCTAGTTTTAAAATGTAGATTTTTTGAACGCACTGTTGAAAATATTTCTCACCTTTGTTTCATCTATCAAACTTTCTGAAATTATTCGAGAATTTCATTTGTAACTGCACTTTAGAGATGCTTATCTTATAAAGCTCATCACTATCAAAAATCTCTCAGCATTAGTCTGAGCTTCTGTCAGTGTTCCTTTTTCTGCTAGCTGGTGGCAAAGTATTTGGAAAGCATTAATGTTGAAGGTAAAGCTAAAAGTTGTTGTAAGGTGTTGGGGCATTTTATACATATAGTAAAATTTCTGTTAAGAGTAAGGATAACCTTTTAAGTTTCAGATGTGCATAGCAGTTTTGAGGTTTTTGTTTGTTTGTTTGTTTGTTTGTTTTTAAATTAAAAAATAATGATCTATACAGAAGAGTGGTCTGGTTAACAAGTCGTTATCAAGATTAGGGAAAATGTTCAAAGTTTGAAGATGCAGTGTATTGTTTTGGAAAGTTAAAGTCATTAACTCTAAGTCTTTATTCAAATGATCCCATTTGAAGAACTGCCAAAATGTAAAGAAGTATATGTTCATGTTAGAAAAGAGGAAGACAAAATTGCATAAAGTACATGCTTTACAAGATTTAAAATCACATATGAGGGAATATTAGCTATGGAACTTTAAATGGAATATGCCTTAAAGCAGATACAGAGATTAACAGAATCCTGATTTTTTTTCACCTGCACAAATCCCTTTATATGCATTGACATAGGTCTTCATTGTTGGCCTTGATCATACTTACTGACAGAAAAATTGTGTAAAAATTGTCCCCTTAGCTATCTAACCTTTTTATGGAGACAAAAGAGGCAACACAATCTGTCTGCTTTTGGAGTTATTTTACATTCAAAGAAGATTTTAATGTTGGGAATCTGGTCTATGGTTGTACTCACAAGTGCAGAGTGATTCTGAAGATAAGTAAATATTAAGGGTTATGGAGGAGGAATGTGCTTAGTTGTAGACTTCAGAGTTGGAGACATCCCACTGTAAACCAAAAGCCTCTAGCTGTGGTGTAATCTACCATACAATGTCTGTGAATTCTTCTGTTCAGGTAGTACTGTTGGCAGTGGCAGTATAATTTTCTTCACTCATTTGACCTGTCATCAATTCCATTAAATACAATACACTGCTCCCAGCTGGGCACCTTAGAAACAGCTCAAAATCTAACTTCTGCAGTGTGGTGGTCAGTCAGCTAATTCCCTCAGTGAGTCTATTTTTGTGATGTATGGTCTTCCAACACATATTGGTTTTAATATTTTTCAACTCCCATTACTGCACCTTTCTGAAGAAGCAGGGTGAAATGGCCTATCTCAGGCCAATCAACAACTTTATCATATCCATTCTTGGCCCAAGTAGACATACAGTGTCTATTATCGTCTTACATCTGTTTGGAAGTATTGAAGTCCAGCTAAACCTTTCAGTTTCACTAGTGGATTTATAGAGGATAAAGGTAATACTCTTCCATTTAAATATGAAGGGCTGTTACATAAAATAGCGAATGACTCTATTGTAATCCATCCCCAGAAGTTACCATGTCCTCAAATAGCTTTTAAAATATTAATGGGGAACAATGCAAGAATCAGTGGATAAAACTGACATGTATTCTCATTCTTGCATGCTTTTTCTTTGGCTACCTGTGTGTGTTTAAAATCTCCAGCTGCATAAATATTTGCTTTGCAAAGACATACGGTAATGTTCCTTAAAACTGATTAATTCAGAGATCGTATAGTAAAAAGCATGACAGCATGTTTGAAGAACACACATACTAAAATGGCTTAAAGATTCATTTATGGACACAAAATAGCATATTAATACATTTTTATGCAAATAAAACTGTTTTATTATTATTATTTTTTTCTCCCAAAGAACTATGTATCTGAGCAACAGTAAAAAGTGATATTTTCTGAGCTCAGTTGATATTTCATCAAAATATGCCTGGTGTGCTCTCTTTGTGAATCATTGCCAGTGCCTTGAATGGCTGTGTTAAGGGTTGGATAGAAGCTGTAGCTCAGTTTTTTCCTATATTTGTCTACTCTTTGGCAATAATTTTCTGGGTTTACTGTCTCCAGTACAAGAAAATAAATGACATGCACTGTGCATTGCATTAGCCAACCCACATCTGTTTCTGTTGAGCTGCAAGATAATTATGCAAAGTGCTGAAAATCTGTATCCAGTGATACGTGGTAATTTGTGTCAGTGATCTGTTTGATGTAAAGATGAATTATTTGCTGCAGAGCCTGCCCAGACAAACAAAAAACAGTGACATGTCATTTCTAATGGAAATTAAGCAGAATATATTCAGCAATATAATTCAGCAAAAAGTTTTAATAACCTATTAGGTAACTCACAAATTGTGAGTGGACCTGTGCTTCGTAAGTGTTAGTTCATTATAAGATGTGATGACTGATGAAAATATTATTTTCTTTTTTTCTTTCTTTCCATCTTTCTTTCTTTCTTTCTTTCTTCTTTCTTTCTTTCTTTCTTTCTTTCTTTCTTTCATTT